>NW_020897690.1:8151158-8666372 GCF_003984885.1 Neopelma chrysocephalum
TGGAATTCCAGTTTGAAATATTCCTACTGCAATAGCTGATGTATATTAACACATGTCTCCACAGGACTGAGTCACACCCGTGCTGACCAACCTCAGCGCACCTCTCTGCTACCCCCACCTGTTTCAAAAATTGTCTGAGGCAAAATGAGCCACAGAGAGTTGTCCTCTGTTAACTCCCACCACTTGATTCCCTGAACCAGACTTCTATATGTAATGGTTCAACCCTTCCTAAGAAAAGGTATCTTCTTTCCTGTGATAGCAATGGTCTCCACTTGAGTTTTCATGAAAGAGCTATTTGGCTCCCAGCTTCTTCAGTTTGCTCAAATGCATTATTCTTCTACCATATGCCATGGAAACGCCCATGGATCAATGAAATGAAAAGTAGAGAATAAAGCTTGACATGCAAGTACATTGCCATGCTCAGATCATTAATGTGAGATGGTGTTTTGTAGCCTTGATTTGCAATGCTATTTATGTTTTCAACCTAAATAGTTACACATATTTAATAAAACCAATATAAATAGTGCATGGACAACTTTCTTTGTGAATGCCATCATTAAATCTCTCTCATCTAGCTCCTTCCTCTCCTTTTTCCTATTGCAAATATTTTCTTGGCAGTTGCCACCAGGATATTACACCCCATCTTTTCCACAAACTTGAGTAAATCACTCTGGTTGATAACCATATCAGAGAATAGGACCTTCCCCCTCTTTCTTCAATTGTAAATAGAAACTCCTTCCTAGATTTATTCAAAAAATAATTTTTCCCTGCTGACGGATTGTGTTTGGCATTTGAATCAAAAGATTCCATAACAGTGTGTTTCGCAGTATGCATAGAATAAGTTATACAAGAAATTGCAAGACATATGCCAGAAACTGACTTTAATCTCTTTGAAGAGATATTTAGAGGATATACATTCTGCAGGTCTGGGATCCGCACCCAGAGGAGTGGGTGCAGTGAATACATGATTTCTCTCCTCTCCCCACCCACATCTTAACATCAGCGGAGAAGCCAGCATAGAATTAACATAAACACTTAACTTTTAGATTATTCTCTCCAAGTTTAAAAAACTCTAAAGCAAAAAGAGGTTATGTCGCAAATGGAGCCCTATTACGTGAAAGTCAAAGGGGACACTGACTATTTAAAGAAATATGTCCCTCCCAAGCAGAACGTTGTCAGCAGAGCAGACAGTGATCGTCACCATACACCTAACGTATTGCATTTTAATGCCACAATCTCTGCAAATATCAGACAGCACAAGTACTTGGTAATATTAAAAGGTAAGAAATTACCCAACTATCTCAACATATGCCAGACACAGGCTCACCTGATGATACAAGAAAAAATGTCTGCCGGTTCTGTCTACTATAAACTGGACTCCCTTTCAGGCTCTGGTGTCTCCTGTGTATTCAGCTGTTACTCTTAGAAGACCACAACACCACCGTGTCTGTCCCATTTTGAGCACTACAAAAATGAAAATAAGGCTCCAGACAATTCAGTACTCAGAGCATTCACAGGCATGACAGGGCTTACCCCCAGGAGCCTCACTTGACTTTGGTACACCATGCTTCCCCTTCCGAATCCAGCCGCTGCTGAAGTGACTTCAATCTATACCTCCTAAGACAAAGGGCCTTATCAACACATGGCATGCACTTCTTTTTGTTTGGGGAGGGGAGGAAACTGGGGAGGGGGGGGAGACAAGGAGGTTGCTCCCTTGCTCAGTTCTTTTGTTGTAGAGTTTTTCAGACAGCAACCAGTAGCAACCAGCAACCTCCCTCTGTGAGGACCATTATATGCTATTGAACATTGAGCTCCAGTGAACAGACACCTTATTTTGCACCACTGACACAAACCTGCTCTTCTGTTTCCAGAATATATTCCCCATCCTTAGCAAAAATAAACACTTCTTTTACTTCCACTTGCAGGAACAAGACATGAGTCGACTTTGTTGACACCACTCATGACCGGACTTTCTGGAAAAGGCATCTTTATTTGGAGGCTTGGGGTCTTTTAAATTTTAGAACAGCTGGTAAGAATGACGCAAACTGGTGCAAGGCCTGTACAACTTTCTTAAGCTTTAAGAGTTTTACTGAAAAGACAAGTAATTTTTTAGTAAAAGAAGAAAACAAAGAGAAAGTCTACATATAATACACCTAGACTGTAATTTCTTATCAGATGAATTAAGCAAGGCACTTTCTACTCAGTCACAGAAGAGAAAAAGGCAAATATGTATCAAATGTCAAAAAGCTCACATTTGCCTTCAGATTTTGTGGAGTCCTGTGCATTTTCCAGAGCTCCCTCTTCTATGCCAACCTGCTATTTAAAGGTATTAGAGTGTATTATTACATGAAGATGAGATTATATCGTGATTACCACAAGTTATTTGTTGTAGGTAGAGAAAAAGAAATAATCTCATCCCCAGAGTATGAATATTCTTCCCTCTTTGTAATAATATACCCATTTACTTCTGTAAGTCTTTTTTTTCAGCTTGTCAAGACTCACTTGGATCTTCAGAAACAAGTGACAGAATGCTAACTTGCATACACTGCTTTCTTGACTATACATGCTAAGATTCAGAACAAATTCACACTGTCTATGCACCACTTGCAGCACTGCTCCTACAAGAAATCAGAAAATATGTTGCATATTTGAGGGAAGATGTCCAGATGTAGAAGGGCAGATATCCAAATTCCATTAAAGCCCTTGTCTTCTTCCACGATGCCTCTTCCTCCAGTTCCTGTACGGTTATTTTTCCCCTGATGCAAATTTAATACTGTTGAAAGTTATAATATTGTCTACTAGATGCTTAATTCCTTTATTTTAATGTTATTCTGCTTTTTTGACCTCCAACATAGGTGTGTCAGGGTTTTTAAGCTGAAATCATCTTTCCTGATTTACATGAAGTTGTGAGCTTTGTCTAGTGTATGAAGAGCTTTTTCTTTCATTATTTTGTGAAACATTTCTTTGTATTTTCAACCAACTAAAGCTACAATCACTGGAACGGAAAAAAAGAAGAAGTACCGTATCATCGTCATTGATCCAAAGCCATGAACTATCAAGCACCCTTAACTTCTAGGATCTGGTCCAAGGGCTGCTGGAATCAGTGCATTACTGTCATTAATTTCAATGGGGTTTGGATGAGACTCTTTAGAGAAGATTGCTTTATAAATCCTCGAGTTTCTAAAATAACATATCTATGAAATTTTGCCTGAGAGTCTCATCTAGTGTGAGACTCCCGCTCTCATTAAAATGAACAGTACAAATTAAAGTCACTAACTTAGACAAGAGTTCTGCAAATGCCTACACCTGAGCTTTGTTTTATTGACTGCGACTAAGTAGGAATGCCTAAATAGATAGAGATGCCCATGGAGTAGCAAAACAGAGTTTACCAAACTGGATCAGAATCATACTCCAAGTACATTTAATCTCAAAAAATACTCAAGACAGAAGCCTCTGCATTTTTTTACTTGAGGTAGCCTGTGATCATATTTCATAACAAAGATGTAATTCACATAATCTCAACTGAGACATAAACTAAGCATTGTATTTAAGTGCTTAATACAATTTAAATGCTTTGAAAAATACTAGAGGTGCTGCTCATGTCCTCAAAGGTTAGTTAGTTCAATTGCTGACAAACAGCAGTCAAAGTTAGCAGGCATACTGCAATTCTTTAAGATGGTTTGTCAGAAAGTAAAGGCAGTATAATGCTTCATTATACAAACCAGAAATATCAAGCAAGCTAGAATATTCGGTTCAATCCTGACAGAAAGGTACTTGAATGCATAATTAAAAAAAAATCCAATCTTTTTATTTTCATTATTATTTTTCACAAGCTTGTAGTTAAAGTATTATAGAAAATTGCAATACAAAGATCAGATTGCAAAAATGAGGGAGTTTGGAAAGACACAAGGGAGAATACACAATCAGTAAATCACTGCCGTACATTTCCTAAGCATTATAAATATGCTGCAATTATTTCTCAAACCATTAAAAAATCCCATGTGTTCATGGCTCTATGTTCTCTCTTTCAAGAGCCAACAATGTCACAAGCACCACCTGTGAAGCCCTGAGAGGGAGAACTACTCCCTGATTTGTGATTATGCAATGATAAGGATCCAGGCTCTTCAGGCATATCTATTTATTGGCGGCCTCAGAAAATAGGCTGAGGACCAAGTGGGCATGATGAGCCAGCTACCCTTCTGCTTACCGTAAGTGCACTGAAGGAATAAGGTAATGTCTGAACTGAGTGAAAAAGTTTGCACTGCCATTATGTATTTAGTGGCTATTCCAGACATTAGTCTGTTCCATTTTGGTGCAGTCTTCATGAACACTAAGTTTTTTACTTGTCACTATTAAGCATGCAATAATAATCCAACCATACTGCAAACGTATACGTTCGCCTGACTTAACATTCCACAGCCATCCAATTAATTGCTTAAAAGCATTCAAAGCAACACAGCAGGCTGGCAACATGACCCTGATTCCTTATGTCCCTAGAGTACAAAACAGTAAAAATGCAATTTTTAAGAAACTGATACTCATTCCAGAACAAACAGGGCATTTCCCTCCCCCTGCCGAATATTTTAATGATAACTACCTAGTTCAGAACCTAAAATCTTTATTAAGAACTTCAAAATATTTTGACTGCAATGAAGTGCAGCACCTTATTCATTATGATGTTACTGTATGAAGAAGAAAGATCCTGCCTAGGCTTCTCTACTTCCTATGCGTATGTCATTTTTATAATAATTCCATCCAAGGGAAGAACTAATATAGAACAATGTAATGAAAATGGGATTAGGAGAACTGTGATTTTTTCCTAACACGCATCTCACTTTACGAGACAGGTAGTGCCATTCAGAAAATCCCCCATAATTCTTTTCATTATGATTGCAGAGTTCCCTGAGATTCTTTTTTTTTTTTAAGGAAACAAGCATCTACTCTAGCCTGATCTAGCTTATTCCCTGTCAATATCTCAGTCTTGTTCACACAACACAACAGGATGGCAGGGTGCTCCTTCCTAAGTGACATCTTCAGCAGTATTGCCCTCCATGCACTGCTGCTCAGAGGTATCTAAAAAATACTATGACAAATTTATGTCAATAAAAAGCAGCCACCCTGAAAGGAGAGGCTTTTGGTAGCCGTTTTGGGGACAGAAACACTATCACGGAAGTGGTACAGCCTGTCATTGCTGCTCTCAGCTTGGTCGCACCGGACCCTGAGAACCGAAGGGCTTCCTTAAATTACAGGCAGGGAGATTTTCAGCAGTCACTCGATTTACCGGGGGTTGTCTTGGAAGCGAGCCCCGGCCGCCAGCATTATACAAGAAGCGACTGCCATCTTCAGGGGAGCCCCGGTACCGGACCCGCGCGTACCCTCCGCAAACACACCGGTACTGAAGTTATGACCAAAATCAAAGGCAGTTGTGGGCGAGTGGCGGTGGCAACCAACTCGACAAAGCCCTCGCTTTGCTCCCTGCCTCTCTCCCCCCATTAAATGGAAGATGTTTCTCCGCGAAACACGGCGCAGGACTCCCTCTTCTCCCATCCCTAACTGCCGGCCGCGGGCAGCGCTCCGGAACGGGGTGTCTCGCAGGCATCCCGCCGCGCTGCTGGGCGCTCCGCGAGGACCGGGACTGCAAATTTAACTCTTTCCAGGGAGCCAGCGCCTCCGCGCCCCGCCGCCCGCCGGCCACGCACTCCCGGGCGGGTGCTTAACCGCTCCCGCCGCGCCGACCGGAGGGCAGGGAGGGGGTAGACCCCGCGGAACCCTGTGAGAGCCTCCCCGCCTCCTTAAGCTACGGTCGCTGCCCGTCGCGTCCCGGCGCCGCATGGGATAAGCCGGGCTGGCAGCGTGTGCCGGCTGGCGGAGCGGGGAAGCGGAGCGGTCGGCGTGCATCTGTTGCTGAGCGGGTGGCGGCTGGCAGAGGGACGCGGCCGCGGCTCCGCCAGGCGAGGAGGCAGAGCCTTCCTCCCACCGGTGTACGTGCGTGCCAAGGGCAGCAGATCTCAGTCACCGCCGCCACCGCGCACCTCCGGCACCCGCCCGGGCCCACCCCCGCGCTGTAGGCGACTCCCGGGCAGGGGCGCCCCCGGGACGGCGAGGAGAGCCCCAGCTGCCGGGGAAGCCGCTGCTGACACGCTGGGCGCGCAGGATACGGTCCGCCGGCTCCGCGTCCTCCCCCTCCGTCCCCAGTCCCCCCACATCTGCCGGCAGCCCGCGGGGCCGGGCGGGCGAGGTGGCTCGGAGGCGCCGCGCACGGCCCCGCCGGCAGTCGCAGCCCGGCCCGGGCGTCCGCGCTGCCCTTGCGCCCCTGCACCCGCAGCGCCCCGGGACTGGGCGGCGGCGCGGGGCCCGCGGCGTCCCTACCTCTGTGTCGTAGAGCCGCAGGTCTAGGAAATAGGGGTTGAGCAGAGACTCGTTGCGGATCTGATCCATGGCCAGCTGCACGGCGGGCAGCACTCCCCGGCCGATCCTGCTCTTCTGGTCCTCCTCGGACTGGCTGAGCGGCATCAAGCCCATGATGGAGATCGGCGTGGTGGCGTTGGGGGGCAGCCCGGCCGCCCCCCGGGAGCTGCCCCGCGGCCAGCCCCAGCCCGGCGGCGCCCAGCCCAGGCACAGGAGCAGCAGTAGCATGGCAGGGTTGGAGGTAGCAGCGGCCGGTCTCCGCGAAGAGTGATGCATGCTGCTGGATGGGGGGGAGGAGGAGGACTGAGGGTTGGGGGACGGACAGAGCGGCGGAAGGGAGCCGAGCCCCTCTCAGTCCGGGTGCATCCCCCGGCGGCAGAAGCCAAGGCGGGAGAAAAAGAACTGCCACTCTCCGCTTCCCCGGGAGCCTCGGGGTCTTCTCTCTCTTCCCCCCCCTCCCCTCTCCTGGCAATAATCCTTCTGGCAATGGCGCCCTACTCCTTCCCAGGTCTGCCAGCTGCAACCACCAGGAGCAATAAATAAATAAATAACCCCCCCCCCACGCACGCAGACACGCTCCCCACCACCCTCCTCCGCTCTCCCCGGCAGCACAGCAAGGGAACGGGACCTGTCTCCCCGGCAGCTCTCCCCTTCTCCGCTTAGGGAGGGACAGCACCTCTCAGGCGCGGGGGGGGGGAGCCGAGCAGCCCTCATTGAACACCTCCCTCCTTCCCCCTCCTCCTCCTCCAAAAGGAGGGGGGGGGGAAGGATGCTCTGGCAGAAAATGCCGAAGAGGAAAAAGCCCCCCCTAGAGCCAGGGAGGCGGAGGAGGGGAGCGGTGCCGATCTGAGGCGGGGGTGCTAGTGCCGCATTCCGTGGGAGTCAGGGCAGCCCCCGCCGCGGGCGGGAGGTGCCGCCTGCGCCCGTCCTTCGGGTCGGGCAGAGACGCCGGGCAGGATGCGCGGCCGGGGACAGAGCAAAGTGTGCGGCGGTGGGGGCCGGGCCGGGCCGAGCTCCCCTTCTTACGGCAGCAGCGTCCGCTGCCGGTGGGTCGGGCACCTTCTCCAGGTGGAGCTCCCGACGCGCGCGCGGGTGGGCGCGGGGAGGTGCGTGCGGTGGCCGCTGCCCATCCGCGGGCGCGGGGCGGGGGGGGGCGGCGGCCGCGGCCCGCGCACCGTCCCCACGCGCGACCCGCCTCGCACACGCACACACAGCCCCGCTGCCCGGCGCGGGAAGGCTCCGCGCACACTCCCCGCCCGCCTCCGCGCACACGCGGCACGCAACACGCTCCCACTCGGGATCGGCACCTCGCACACACGCACACGCGCAGGCAGCCCGGGCCACGGCAGCTCTGCGGCACGCAGGAGCCGCGCGTTTCGCAAGAGCAGAAGCCGGGATTTTTTAATTTTTTTTTAACTGATTTCTTTTTTTCCCGTAGATTTGGCGGTTTTTTGGGAGCCTGGCACCGCTCGCGGCTACAAAAGAAAAAAAATAAAAATTAAGGCTGCGGCAGGACTCTGAGCTCCCCGAGGGCTGCTGCAACCCTGCGAGTAGCCTGGGGAGGCCAAACCCTTTCCACACCTGTTCTCCCAAGTAGTTCCCTCCACATCTCAGTGGCCGTGGGGCATATCCCATATACAGCCCAAGGCTTTCTGCCTTGCTCCCAGCCTGTCCCTGCACCCCAGGGAACACATTCGCACTGCCCACCCGCATCCCTGGTCTGCAGAGTCCCTGCACAGCAGTGTGCTGATCTGTTGCCTGGCAGGTAGATCCCACACAGGAGGCAGTACTGGCAAAATGCAAAACTTTTCTTAGCCCTCTCTTAGGCACCCCACTTTTTATACATATTCATAATTTTCCTGAGGTCACTCAGAGCAGAACTTTGAAGATCAACCTAATGCATCTAATTTATATCACATAGTATCTGTGAATAAACTGGAAAGAATCTTCATGGATTAATAAATTCTAAGATCATAATGATCTGACCTTGGGCTAAAAGGCCTCAACCAGTAATTTCATAACACTTGCTGCTTTATAGCCTTTCCCTCAGAATGACATCCAGAAGTGTTGATTTTAAGGCATCTGTAATGAAGAGTCCACCACTTTTCTTGATAAATCATTTCAATCATTAATAAGTTTGCTAAAAGGTGCAACTCATATTCAGTATCAATTTGTCTTATTCCAACTTTCAATCATTGGTTCTCACCATGCCTTTATCAGCTTAAGGGGACATAGTATCATAATCTTCTCCCATGCACATGGCCTAAGATTAATCACACTTTGCTTTTGTAAAATAATTAGGCCAACATTCCCTCACCTCAAGAATAATTTCTGGAGGCAATTCCAAGGCATTATGTGTGAACTGGTCCCTCTAACCCCATGACCTGCCAGCACTGGGCCATCAGACGCAACCTCAGCACCTCCCTTGGCACCAACCAGTTCCAGAGACTGGGTATGTTGGGAAAGCAATGGGCAAACCAGTCAGTGTATTGTCCTTGTGGGGATGCCTCTTTATCCAATAATCTACACTGTGTTTTGAATCTATGCTGCCTAAGCATGACCTACTTCTTTACTCCTGTGCACTTGATCTTGCACTAGAATAAATCAAACCATGAGCTTTATTTGTACAAGTGACTTGTCAAGCAGCTTGTTACCTGTAAACTTTTCAGTAACTCCTTTTCTGCCAGAAAATTGATTATTATGACACCAAGAACATTCCTAGGATGCCAACAGGAACAGGTGCCATATTGATTTTGTATAATGCTATTTTTAATCAGAATGTCATATGCTAAATCATGTTTTGCCATTGTCAACTTGATCTGCAATTGATACCAAGTTTGTCTGTTATAATCCGTTTCACATAAAATCATTATTCACTGTTTGTACCCTGTATCATTCCATGACTTTCTCCAGTTCTCCAGTACTTGGCTACCAGGACTACAGTTACTTGGATCAATTTAGTGATCGTTTTACAATATTGGCAGTTTATTAGCAGACACACATTGTCTCTGGAACATCATCAGCTTTCTAAGGTTTTTTGGTTTTTTTTAAAGCAATTTCCCAGTTTTTGGAGAATGCAGTCTTTCTGAAAGAAAGCCTGAGTCCAGGTTCTGTGGTACAACAGAATTAATACCTTAAATATTATTAGCAACTGGTTGATATCCTTCTTTGTTACTTCTGCAGCAGCAAATGTCCCTTTGTTAGCTGAAGAATGAAATGCATCTCCTCGCTTCTATTCCAATACAGGTTGGAAACAGTTATTGCATAGTTCCACTCAGCATAAAGTTCAAGGCTTGCCTTCATGTGGGAGGCAGAGCCCAGTCGCTGGCAGTGACCCCACAGTGCACTAGGACGGCCAATGCTGGAGAGGCAGGGCAAAGAAATGCACCTAGGAACTGCAGAAGTCTGGAGTATGGCTGGATATAATTTAAATCATGCAAAGCTACACTTCAAATTACAGTATTTAACATTGTGGTACTTCTGACTTTAATCTGTTTGTCACTGCATTCCCTGTCAGTAAAACATGGGTGCTCCTCCTTCATGGTAATACAGTTGAGACAAACTAATAAATATTTGGGAAACACTGAGGTACTGCAACATTCAAGTTCTACAAAAACAAACAAACAAAACCCCAACCAACCAAAAAACCAATACAAAACAAAACCCCCCACAACTAAGAAAATAAGTTTTATTTTTCAAGCTAGGGATTTATTATGAGGAAGTAAGTAAGACATATATTGAACAATGAGAATTAGGCATAGTAAACCTCTGAAGAATCTTCCTGTATATCAGTGAGGCAGGAAAAAGACAGTTTTCACACCTTTTGTAAGAAAAATGTCAAAAACCAAGGAATATATTGCACAAAAATAATGTAATTAAAAATAATAGTGTAATAGATGCACTGAAGCTAACTTAGATTTCACAAAAACCTTTATTTCTGGCACTCAAATATTTAATTTGCAATCTCATAAAAAACTTTCATGTCGCACACATACATTTTCAATATGATTCTATGATAGTTAAATTTTTTTAAAGCCTGCTTCTTTCCAATTCTCAGCACTGAGAAATTTCTTCTTTCAAAGGTACTATCCTTTGTTTATGTATAACAGATGGCCAGGTAACAGCTCATTTTAAATAAAAGGAGGCCTAAAGGAGAATTGCACCAAACTGCTTATTAAAGATTGTGTCAGACACAGCCTTTTTCTTTTTCATTAGAAATCCCCTGAATGTTTTGCTATCATGAAATTGGTAAAGTGCATTCCCTAGGATGAAATTCTCTGAAGCAGCGCACATTCTTTATCTGTTTTACAGCCTTTTTATGCAAAAAGGCTTTATATTCTCATTTGGTGGTCCACATCAGACATCCTCTGCATCTGTTTATTCCTTGTTGGCTAAAATATCAGTTCACAAGAATTGGAAATCCTGTTCTCTTTACTTGAAAATCAAATGTCACTTTCCTCCTGGCATGTTACCCAGTCATTTCAGCATTTCAATCATGTGAATCCTTCAACCATATTTCTGTAAAAACAGTGTCAAGTATCTTCCTGTTAATGATCACTTCCAATTTCTCAGTTATTACCAAGTCTTCTCACAGTGTAGGCACAGTTAACATTTTTGTTCTTTATATATTCTTTATATTTGCTCATCACAGAGTACCTAATTAATCAATTTCACATTTAAGTATCTGTACTGGTATGACTCTCTTGACCACTTTTTCTTCAGTTGCAAATTAAGTATCTTCAGAGCATTGATTAAGTCAGGAAACCCAGAAAACTGATTTTTCCCCTAATGTCAAGAAAGAAATTGCATCTGCTGTGAGTCCCTTTCCACTCTGTGAGATGGTTTGATGCTACATGAAACGCATCAAGCTACCCATCAGGCCAGCAACTCACTTCCTGCATCTTGCATCTTCTTATTACTCTTGGAGTTTGAAGAGGTCACTGAGAAGGTCCTGCCCTGTTTTCTGTCTCTACCCCCTTTGCAAACCCTGGAGCCATGCAATTCATGTCAGTGCTGACTGGGACTGGGCTAATCAGGATTTGCCTATTCATAAAAACGTCACTGAGCAACGGATTGAAAAAAAGATTGAAAACTGTTGATCTAGGCATATTAATTTTAGTACTGCGTATACATGAATAACGTTATTCCTCTGTAAATGGAAAGTGGAAGAATACTGTAATGCTATAATTCAAATGCAGCTATTGCTGTAGCACCCTGACAAAACGGGGGAGGTCTGCTGTCCTTCTCTTCCCTCCCTCCCAAGGACTTTCCCACTTACCTCAGCTAACTTGATAGCACAGAATTCTGTGTTTGTTACAAGCCTATACAGCATTCCCAAACTGCCAAAAAGACCGCACAGTTGCAAGCGTGTATATGCAACTGCATGATCCTAGCCCTACAGTCTCTCTAGTCATCTTGATATCAGGGTATAAGAACAAAGCTCAGCTTCAAATTAATCTCCAAAACTAAAGGCTGTAAGAGAGATGAATGAAGGTAAAAGAGCATCAGATTTTAAATTACACACCAAGCTGTATCACTGTGTAACCGCCCGTGTTTTCATAAACAGGGAAGAGAAGCACAGTCTCATCAGTCTTGGTGTTGTCAACCAACATGAACTTCCCCTTGCAGTACATCTTACCACTTCCTATAAATATAACAAAAATTGAATACAGTTTTGAGTCTCTGTTTCAGCAGAGCCAGCAAGAAATACTGTTTCTAATTTGTGTTGACTGATGTGTGTACAATGATGACTGTTGTTCCCAGGTGTTTGTGCAAGCTCTAACAGTTCCCCATCATAATGGTTTGGTCAAGACTGCACATACAGAAATCTTAGTGGTTTATTTCCCAGAAGGAAGGTTTATATACTGTTTTCTGTTGAAGTAAAAATCCAGTAAGTTCTAGCTCATACTGAAGACCTACAGCTTTTAAATGAAAGGAAAATGGTGAAGGAATAAAAGAAAAAAAAAGTCAAAATAGTTACCTGATGATTTCAAATAAATAAATATGATAGACACCAGACACCAGACTGCAATCTGGATTGCTCTTTTTTTGTTTGTTTTTGTTTAAATAAGGGAATACAAAGACTAAGAAATTAGCATCGATAGGACTGAAGTCCTCCAATTTTTTCCATTTCTATGAGGCATGCAGCCCACCTCTGCCCAGGGGAAACCCAAAGTCCACAGTCCATTACTCAGATGACCTCCTGCAAAAGGAAGTCTTGAGATGTGACTCAGATGCTTGATGGAGTCCTTCGCCCTCTGAACCTGAAGCCAGACATTAATACAGCTCCAATGAGCTGAGAAGAAGAAAAGGCTATCAAGGAGAAAAAAATGGTAAGTAGATGGTAAAAGGCCTACAGAGGGGGAGCAAGTTGATGATTTCGCTAACGTTCAGTGTCTGCTTTGGAACTCAAGTGTGTTTGTCTACCAAATGTGCAACCCAGGCTGGCAGGTTTGCTGGCATATGCAAAAATGTCTCAGCTGCATGTAAGTGGAAGCCAAAAACATCAATACTTCACACTAAACAAGGGCAGAGTGGAAAAATGTATGGAAAATAATTTCCAATTACTAAGTTTCACTTGCATACCTCCACATGATGATGAAATCTTGAAATCCCAAAACTAAGAAAACCTCACTGACCATGGAAGGTCAATGAGAATTTTGTCTGTGGTTGTAATAGCTGGGCTTTTATTAACTTACTAATATTGTTCAATCGACAGTCAAGAAGGTAAAGCAGAAATTAACAGAAAATCCTTGCTGTGTTGCTGGAGCTCTCACAGTTCTCTCATGCAACTACCCAGTTTTGATTTGTGGCTCAAAGTGCAAACTACTGCTGCTAACAAGTGAACAGAAGCATTACTGAGTTCAGGAAACAGAACCTGAGACTTCATAAAACAAAGCTGTCTTCTCCCAAATGCTGCAGGGATCTGGGCCTAAGAGATTAGAGAAGTGATGAAATGAAAACCACTGACCATAAGAAAAACAAAAGAAATAGTTTGTAAGACAGTTCCCACTCTACTGAATCACAAAATATTTTATTAATTCTAACATCAATTTCATCAGTCCACAACCCACAGAGACAAAACTTTAAAGGTGCTCACAAAAGCATTCTATCTACATGGGTTTAGAAAGACCTTGGAAGAACCTACATATGTATCTCCTACAGGCAGAAACCCTCCCCCCACACCCCAATCATATAAATAGGTATGCCAAAATGGCTTGAGCTTACGGGGATTCAAAGAAAAGGCTCTACATTTTTTATAGAAAACACGAACAAAGGCAAATAACAAAATACATCCCAAACTAATCAAAATAGATGCCAAGACTTCTGAGGGGAAAAAGGTCAACATTTTCATCCTTCTATATATAAGCATACATTCATCTGATAAAGAAAGAAATTATTCTCATGAGCTGAAACCCTTCTAATCAGCATTGTAGTGATGTTGGTCAATGACCAGATACATTGCTATACACACACTACTTGTCTGATCGGGTAAGGCAGATCCCACACACCACAGCAGAAACCATTTTGTACTGGTACAGATTAAACCTCATGTTTTCAACTGGACTATATGCTTTGACATGGCCAGCTCATGAGAAAAGAAGTTCCCGGATGAAATGCAAGTTATACCTGAAAGACAATTCTTTTTGTATTAATATTAGCTGCATATCATATCAATTATTTGCAAAACCATTCTTTAAAATATTATCATTTTTACACGAATCATTTAAACACAATTTAATGAAAGAATTTCTTAGATTCATTTTCTCTAATTGTAATTTTGAATTTTTTTCAAAAGAATTATTGCTAGGTCTGCTCTTGCAAGTTTTATGCATGTTAAAAATCCACATAATGTTAAAATGAGTTGTGCAGTCTGGGACACAGACACATAGCTAGGTCCATGTGAATCTAAATAGCTTTTCCCAAAGCATCATCTCTAAATACTGTTGCCTTATTTCTTTAAGAAAGATGAGAAAATGCCCATTTTACTCCCAGACCAGACTTAAGCATGATTAGAAACTTGCCAAGTGCAATGAGCATCTAAAATTGTCACAACATTTAAGGTATAGTATTGTCAGGCATGTGCAATCTGTATGCATCTAGATTGTTATTTGTGCAAAACTATGCAGACATACTCTGCTTTCATGTATAAATCCACACTGTCTTCAGTGAGGAGTTTGTGGTAGTCACTTAGGGCAGAATATGGCCTACATTTACCTTCTTTGTATTTAAAAGATGAGAATAACTAGTAACTACTATCTGTTAAAAGGCCCAACTGCAGAATGTTTTAGTAGAAAAATAAACATTTTAAGTTATTGGCAGATTAACATTAGTGCAATTATTTTGACTGCCTTACTTCCACACAGTAGATTTAAAAAATACATTGTCACTTGTGAAAAGAACTTAAGACACTTCAGAAGCAGTTATGTAGCTGCCAAATAAAGAGAAAAGGAGCAGATTCTGTAGCACTTTACATAGCTCTCACTGCTTAGTGCCTTCTAATGCTCCAGGAAACAAGATCCAATGTTTGTAAACTAATTACAGTTCTTTCCATACAAAAATATATCACTCATGTGATTTTCAAAAAGGCTGACTAACTGCTGACCAGAAAGAGCACATTTTTCGTATTCAGCTATATCCTAGACAACACCTGGATCAACTTCTTTCTTTGAAGAACCATTTTTGGTAGTCCGAGTTGGTACACGGTCGTAACAATGGTGCTGGGTTACCGTTGTAAACATTTGACTCGGCTTGTACACACTTCTGGGTTTGTAGGTGAAACAAGGTACTATCCTACAACAGACAGAAAGAAATTTTGCTTTTCAGGTCTTAAAAATTACAGACACGTCACTGTGTTTTAAAAATAACAGAAGACATTTGCCACAAATAAATATCACGCATATCCTTCCAACGGGACCACGCAATAAAGCCAAAATGCCTAACTTGAGAATCTCTGAACTTTATCAAAAGACCCTGCTTTTAAACTTACATTAACATTGCTTTAGAGCGATACATGTAGTGACATGTCAGCCTGTAAAGTATGTGTTAACTTCCTTCACTTTCATTGCCTTTTGTTACTGTATCAGAACACGGGCAGTAAAAACCAAAGCCAAGTACAGGCATTACCCAAATTCAGCAATTTATTGCACATCTTGTAAGTAAAAGGTAAATATTGTTCATTCAGTAGACACTGAACATATTTTTAGCAAGAAATTTTCCCCTTTCTTCATAGGGTATATTTTTGGTGGAAAAAGTAAAAATATCTAAGCATGCCCCTTGCCTATGGATGTGTGTGGAGTTCACTTGCTTTGCTGGAGGGCAGCACAGCTGTCTCAAATGTGTAAGGTCTCACAGGCCTCCACAGTCAAATTCCCTAACAAACACATTTTTAGGCCTCAGGTCCTCCTGTTACAGTAGTCTCCAAGCAGATTTAATCTCCAGTTCACATCTCTCACTCCAATCCAGGAGCGCTGACAACTAGGATAGTGAGCTGCAGAAAGGCAGTGTAGCCAGCCATGGAGAACTGCCTTGCTCTGAGACCATCCCTTTGGCCTCGGTGACATTCCCACATGCAACCATTTCCTAAGCCTCTAGCAGCTTCGAAAGAAAAATGCCCTGCTTCTGAGCATAACCTTTACTCCTTTGGAAGTCTGCTCCTTCCGTCATCAGGAATATTGCACTTAATTGCATCCTGAGCCACAGCTCCTGATGGCCAGTGGTGTGTTATTGCTCATGGGCTTGCTTAGCTTCTAAATGACTTTCCTGTTTCTGTTGTGATAATTCACATTTTTGAGAGGACTAATCAGTATTTGCCTCACTCATTTTTGACTCGGTGCCCATAAGAACTTAATTCTTGTCAGGCTGCTGGGAAGGCTGATTAAATCTGTGATTATGCTACATCAATAAGGACAGCTGTCTGATATTACTCTGCGCAAAGCAAAAGAAATGTGGTACTGACACCTCACCCATCACTCGCCTTGAAAGTTGGGGACTGGTGATTTTGATTTAATGCAGTATAAGAAGAGGAACTGGAGCTGAGCAGTACGTTCAAATCACACACAGGAACAAAGTGATCATGAGGAAGGAAGAAGATTTAAAATAATTCCTAAAGTTTCAGATGCTAAAAGTTTGTGGTTAGGAATACAGTGGAAACAGATGCATTTCAAAACTTTTTTTCAATTGTTTAGTTTTCTCAACTTCAAAATTTCCGTTTTCTCAATTATTTCCTGAAGTGACTGAAGAACTTTCAATATATTCTTATAGATTAATGCATATGACCTTGAGCAATTTTATTAAAAGACAGCATTAAAAATGACACATCATTTATATAGTCAGCCTTTTAAATATTTTTATTCAGTAATACCACTATGAGCTTCAGTCTGGACTAGATTTAGTGAATGGACAGTAATTTTCACATAGTTTTTTAGAATTTACCCTGCCACTGGTGGTAGTATCTAAGCATGAAATTTGTTAACTATAGATCCTGTAGAGTTTGGATGCATTATGCACACACATTATGTAAATATAACATTTTGATATATTATGTGACCTTTTCCCGTAGCCAAATAATAACACTCCAGAACCTGAACAAGGCCATAATTTTTCATCCAGCTTACTTTCTCTCAGGCATTCAGGAACTTCTTTAGAGATTAAAAACTACTAAACACAAGTTTTTCTAAGATCATGTTATGCTTATTAAATATACCACACTTCTCAGTATTTCTTCCTTTGGGAGTAGGCTTGAGGGTTGAAAAAGAGAGGTACAGATCTGCTGAGTCCCCACAGCCAGTAAGATGTGTCCTGTGTAGGGGCAGGAATAGGGCAGAAGGTATTTTTTGATGATGCATCAAATTACACAACTGCACATTACACTGCAGAAAAGGGAGCACTCCTGGTGCTTGTGGGAAGGGTTACGAGAGAGGGTCTGCAGAGGAGAAGCAGCTGTTCCAAAGCAGAGCAGAGCATAAAGTAAGGGTGGCTTGTGAAGTACTGGGGATACATGGTAATACAAATACTGGGACATAAAACAAGTCACTGAAAAGAGAGAAGAAGTAGGTCAGCCATGAGACTGGCTGGGGAAGGGGTATATTGAGGCTCATCAGATCTCGGGAGAAGACAGCAGGGATGAGATGCAAGAGAGTGTTCCCAGCTCCTTTGAGGTTATCGAGGGTGCTTTCCTTCCTCTCATCTTCCTATTCTTTATGACTGGCATACTCTTTGCCAATGCGCTGCTGCTATCCTGGTTCTGTGTTCAGATATTAAAAGCCACGATAGCATATTTCTCCCAGAGATCTGTGCTAGTGTTGTGGCCTATATGATGTGTAGACAGTAAGATAAAAAGAAAAAAACCTCAACAATTCTCCTTCCACCCACTTCCAAAAAAACCAAACCCAAACTCAATGAGGCACACTTACCTCTCTGAAAACAAACTTCTGGTTTTCAGGAACACTGTGGACATTTTCTTGACACAAGTACATTGTCAAGTAGTCAGTCCCTGAATCGACTGCTGCACATACTTCTGGTTGTCGGGCGTTGTAACGTATTTCATTATGGGATGTGTACTCAAAAAACTACAAACCCAAGGGAAAAAACAAAGGACAGCAGTCATTTCACATGCATACATGAGAGTATTTATAAGGAGTATATACTAAGATACTATAATTAAGTTCACATATTAAAGTTGCTATTGTGAAGGGAAATTCTGCCAAAAATATTCAAGGATCCTTAACTTCTGCTGTTTGCTTACTATTTTGCAGAAAATCAATCTCATCACAGCACTGCTTTACTCTGGGAGCACTTCAAGTGCATGAAATGCTGAATAAATGTCCTGGAAAACAGGCATTCTAGCATTAAAGAACTTACAAAATTTGACTGTAATATTCTACTCTCACATTCTAGATCACCTATTAGAAATAGCACGGAAAGCATTTTCTAGCCTGACGCTGCACCTTCTTAATTCAGTTGTCACAAAACAATGTTACTCTTAACTAAGGAGTTGCTCACCGCATATTTCAAACGCAATTTGGTCAGAGTTCATTTCCAGTTACAAAGTACTCAGGATGCATGGTGATAACCACCTTATTCTATAACGTTTTAAGATATTATTTGAAGCAAAAAAGTTACAGCGGCTTTTAAACATGAAGAAAATTTTATAGAAAATTTACTAGCTTTGCTTGTTGCACGATATTCTACGGAGAGAAATGCTTTAAAACATTTTGGCTTCTGTAGCAATTATGGTTGAAGACTTTCTTAAAATTTTTATATTTATCATGGACATCTGCCAACTTTTGGACTTTCATTAAAGAGTGGCAGAGTTTGAGAGTTGTTTGTATTTATCATGCTTGTAAATAATTTAGATGACTATAGTGCACAGATGTGTGTTTAGATCTGATTTAGATAATACTCAATAGAGTAGAGGAGAGTTTTATAAACATCAGAAAATTGCTTATTACCAATAGCGCAGCTGCATTAGCAGAAACCAATAAAAGGATGAGGGAGAGAAGGAACCCTTTTTTGTTTTGTTTCACCCCTGGAGACTGTAAGGCTTTGTGATGGGAGCTGTACCAATTCAGAAATGTATATACTTGACCATACCACAAAAACATCCTTAACAACCAGCAAGGCTAATAACCTTGAAAGAGAAATTGAAAATGGAGTTTCAGTGTAAACAGGACCCTGTGGTTTCAAAGTCTGCAGTCATCCATTTCCAGGTGTAAGAGCTCTGATTTGAACTTCTCTGATGATAGTTGTTTCATGAAATCTTACCCTCCCGTTATCACAATCAGGAATTTCTCTGCCACGGTGGCTGTTGCTGCCTGCCATACACAGACCAATGCTGCTCACTGCATCATCCTATAGAGCTTCGTGGCTTTTCTTTTCCAGCAGTAATGTAAATGACAGACCTCCCCAGAATTAATCTGTCTACCACCATTCATTTGCAGTAAACCACAAAAGGAAGTGAGTATTTCAAGAAAGCAACATCAAGTTTGAAGTCTCCCTGCTGACATAACACCCTGGAGACCATGATTTCCCCTTGAAACCTATTGCTAGAGCCTGTTCCTATGATGTAGGCTGTACTGCCTTTACATTTGCCTTATGCAAAAGAAGTCTCATCATCAAAAAATGTAAATTGTGAGGATATTGGTCCTATTATTACTATTATTATTATTTACCCTAATAGGCAGAGTTTATTCCCTGGCCTTTAGGCTTTATTCCCAGGTTCAGTATCTGATTGGCACATGGAAAGCCTGCCACTTTGGGCACCACAGTGAGCTACAGTGGCATGAATTTTAATTCTATGGTTTGTGCATAAAAAAAAAAGCTTCAGTTCTGCTCACTTGTGTCTGGATGGACACTTTTTTTACAGCTGTCACTTCTGCAAGGCCTCGCTTGTTAGGGGATTTATTACATATAGTAACTCTTTAAAAATTTGTATTCAGTATCAGCGAAAGCCTGTAAGCTGCTTATTGTACCAGATGCATCAAGAGTAGATGGAGAAGCTGCTAGATCAGAGCACTTCTTACTACTGATATCTTCCCTGAATGGTCTTTCAAGAACTTGCACCAGATTTTGAAGAGCAAGTAAAATGGTTAATTTCTGGATATCTTTAAGGAATGGGGTTATAGCATTCACAATCAAGCACTTCTGCCCTGTTGCCCAATGAATATAATACAGTTCAGTACCCTATACTGCTTCAAATTGAATAAATACGTCAGGCTTTGGGCTTTTTCAGGCTCTGGTAATATATGAGATAAATCTGTTGCTCCTCAAAAGGTGAAGTGTTTTTTAGTTCTCTTTTCTTGCCTTCTGTGCGCAAAAAGGAAGCATTTTCAAACTGATCCATGATCTGGTAACTAGTAGCCTTACTGCATTTCTTTCCTTCTGGGAATCAGTAGATTCCCTTAAGTGCTACTGGGAAACTTGATGAGGCCTTTTTCCCAGTGCCTATGGCTCCTAGACAATCTACAGGATATGCCCCAGCTACACCAGTGCTAGCTGGTACTGGAGCTAGCAGCATATTTTGGCTACCTCACCAGACCTTGAAACACTCTCACCCCTCTCTGTGCCTGGCTAGTGCTCTTCTGCATGCAGGAAGAAGTTTGCACTTGATAGGTAGAACCAGCAGAGAGGTTACCAGGTCTGATACTCTTTTTGCAGATAACTCAAGGGCTCTGCTGAATTCTTTAGTTTGCCTCTCACTATTTACCAAATCTCTCAGCTGCAAATTGGAGCATTGAGAAGGATACTGTCAGTCAGTGTTTTCCCATCCTCTTACCACACCAGGTCAACTTCCTGCTATCATGCATTGGTGCCCTCTGTTCTGCTTCCAAGCCAAACCAAGAAGAGGAATGGGCTTTATTGGTGTTGAATTTCAAAGCCTTTCATTCTCATCTACTGGGGCAGATATTTCCACAAAACATAAGCACCTTGAGGTGCAAGCACTGAGTAGCCAGTGTCTGTATTTCCTGTCTGTATTTCTGGCCTCTCTTCTATATACAATCAGCTCCTATCACTGCAGTGTTATCCTCACCTTCTTGCTGTAAGGAACATGCTAATTTTAAGCAATTCTCAGTTAGTTTTCTTACTACTTACACAAAAGCAACTCAAAAGGACCAAAGGGAACCCTCTCAGTTAGGCCAGGGATTCAAGGAAGTATACCAACAAATCACCAGGGACTTTATTTATCTGAGAGTGGTTCTTATTTACTGAGATTAAAACAGGAGCAGGTGCTGGACCTTACAAATAACCAAGACCACAGAGCTCTCTCCTCTCAGTGCAGTGCACACAGATATTCAGGGGTCACTCTAAGTAGAGAATTGCTTCCAGTGAAAAAAGTTTTGCAGTTGTCCCCTACGTAAGCAGCCACCTGTCCATGGTGTGGGACAGGGGACTGGAGTGAAGCTTTGTAATGAGGGTTTGCTGCTTAAGCTGTATATCGGTAATGGGTGGAGCGATAGGAACGGACTTGGGGGAGAGCCGTAAGAAGATCTTGGGATTAGGATGGTGGATTCTCTTCCAAGGGGCAAAACAGAAGTTAAGGGCTGCCTGTTGTCAGTAAACATCTGTGAAACTCTGTGATGGTTGATACTAGAGGATGATCAACCTTGCCATCATCAGCCAACAGTGGTGGATGTACATACGGGAGATTTGATTGGTTTAGTTCTGACACTGTCATCTGCCAAGGAATTCATACCACCAGGAGCAGCCTTTTAAGAATAACTGTCAAAAGCGTGGTGAGATGGGAAGGAAATGGAGAGAAATGTCCTACTGATAGATTTCACAGCTATTTATGAGCCAGAAAATGGAGGTGCAAGCTCAGCAACCTTGACTTCCATTTCCTATCTCACTTGTGCTTCTACATCTTGCCTCATTTTAGCCTCCCTCTGTTCCCCCATCCGCAGCTCTTCCTGCTGTCCAGTTATTCTCTTGCAACTACCTGACAACCCTACTCATGCCCTCATTTGCACACTGGTATCTCTGCTGTCATGTTATGTAACCCCGTCCCTTTCCACTAAAATATTCTCCAGTGACTCTGCTTCATTCTCCCTCCCCGTAGCTCCTAACTACTCCTCCCTCTATCACACATGCCCTGTTCATCATCTGTTGTCCAGCCTCTGTCCAAAACTACTACTGCCCTCTGTCACCTTGGCCCCTTTTCCCTGGCTCCTGTTAACCCTCTCATGCCTTTTACCCATCTCACTAATCTTGTTTTACCCATTTCCTGTGATTGGCCTTCCTTCCTCAGGCTCTGCAGTTCTCTTGAGTCATCTCATATTTTCTTTTATTGGTTTATATTGCAGTCAGGTAGTTTCTCCATTTCTCCTTCCTCCTCCTGCTTGGATGCCAGCAGAGGGAGCGGTTTGCACAGTTCAGAGAGTATCGGTGCTTTTAGCCTGGTGCCTGCTACCGCAGATACACAGATGCATTGTACCATCAGCAGAGATGGAAGAGCATTAATATCCAGTGATGTGATATCTTTGCAGTAAATTCAGTTCATCTTTTAGTGCTAGCTAAACAAATGATAACTGTAAAAATGTCATCTCATGACAATTCATCTCTCAATTGTACTTCTCTTTTGCTTTCACCTTTTATCCCATGTCTTTATTTTTCTTGGTGAAAGGGATAAAACTTAAATGAACTTTTTTGGCTCAGAGAAATACAAATATTCAACCTCTCTCCTCTCTGTAATCTGTAATACAAGGAAAAAATAAATGTATAAATACCTTCTGTGTATTAGTATGTAATCTTATAAATTAAATACTTCTTAATCTATAAAAGCAATCAGCTCTTACTTATAAGAAAGTGGCTTAACTGGGTTATCTGATTATTAACTTCTATATAGGTGTATAGAAATGTGCTTAACTCAGGTATGAAACTGAACTGAGGGAGTAAAATGGGTTGGTGGGGCTTAGCATGACTGGCATACATCTGTGAGTATTGACATCCTTTGGCTTTTGTGGTCCAATATTCTCCTTCTGCCTTCCCCTGCATCTTAGCCTCCAGGACAGAAACATTAGGAAAATTAAGACATAAACCAGACATGAACTAATAAATAATAGTAAGTAGCAGTTCTAATACTTAAGACAATAAACTTGCTATCAGCAACAAATCTATTTCCTTTTAAGATCTGAAGTACAGTGCTCAGATTGTTGTTCCTTTTCCCTTTCTCATATAAAATGCAATTCATATTAGAAGCTTTCTCCTCAAAACAGACTTGTTTTTTACTCCTTGAGCTTTTATGTCCTCTTTTAAGCAGAATGCAGAACAACAACGGATACACTGCTTATCTGCCACATTTCTCATTCTTTTCCAAGCTAGATTTTCCCTTTTTTTCGTTTTTCCAAACATTCCCAACCGAATGTTTGGATTATTTTCCTTAAAAAAAGACCCAAACAGTTAAGCCACCCAAGCTGTCACAGAGTTATGTACAAGAGGTCTCACAAGACCTCTAATACTCAGCACTGGTGAGACCACACCTCAAGTACTGTGTTTAGTGTAATCTGGGTTAGAAGCCAAAAATCAAGCTCGATAGGCAAGTGCATGCCACATGCCACACATCAAACAGCAAACCTCAAGTCTGGAAGGTGGTCATGGAAAACCATGCAAAACAGCCATTGTAACTTGCCTCACAACACTTTTACCATGGCTTTATGCAGAGAGGCTTATGGGCATCATAACTAACCACTGCTGCACACAGTGTTTCAATCATTGTGGAGAAAGACACCAGCATTTTCAGCTTCAGAAGTTAAAACCAAGAGAGTAAAAATGAAAGTGCTAAAGGGGATCCCTGCTCTCCACGGTTGCGGAGCCTGAGCCCAGGAGGACATTTCTGGAGAGTGTAGCACGGGAGAAGATGCAGTCCAAAACCTCTTGCGCATTTACACAAGCACCAAGAGGAGGAGACATGACAGACACAGGTGGAACTAGGTGAGGTTTTCAAAGCTGTTAAGGGTCTTGGAGGCATGGACAGACAAAATCTCAGAGGTGTGCTGGTCTGCCCAAGACCAGCTGGAGATGAGTGAACACTGGCCCATAAGCACTATAGCTGCACTGCTGTGCTATTAACCCCTGATAATGAGCTCTAATGAAAGGCATAATAAAGGTATGCTTGAGTTCTCTGGTCTGGGTAGACACATCTTCAAAATGAAGAAAATCCGACCTGAAGATACATCAAAATAAAAAGCATTTAGTGCAAGAATCAAAATTAGAACTAAGATCACCTTACTGTGCCAACATGTTCTCTCAGCCTTACTGCAATGACTCTACCATACTTTCTTACATTACAACCATTGCGTTAATCAAAATGATAATAAAACATGAATCTTACCTGATTTTGTCCCATGCCATGACATGGGTACAGTATGATCCTGTGTCCAGTTATTTGATGTTCATTTGTAGGGTTGTAATCAAAACAGAAGTTTTCCATCCCTCTATTCTTCAGCTAATCAAAACAAAAGAATGTTTAAAAGTATTAGTCTGAAGTAAGGAAGACATTCTGTACTCACTTTACACCCATCCAGCTGGGCTGTGAGATCCATCCCAAAGCTAGTGCAAATTAACAGGAATAGATCAAATGGATCCAATGGTAACATCTCTCAGACTAATGTGAAATAAAGCTGTTGGGACCATCTTGACTTGGGGCATTGAAACAGCCAGGTACTATGGCTTCCCCTAGGAATGACGCTGTGTTCCAGTGTATTTGCAAGAGAAGTAGGTAGAAACTACAAAAAACTGCTGAAACCCAACAAGCCAGCAAGTCATGCAGAACAAAATAGTCTGCCAAGTCTTTTTCTCCCCTCCCAGGATCTTCTTGTTCAAATTTCTTAGGAAAAGATGACTACATAGTTCTCTCAGTTTGTCAAATGGGAAATGTTAGAAGGATTTGTTCTCGAAAGGACTCCAGTACCCTCTTGAGGTTGAACAAGCAGACAGATTTTAAGATCAGAAATCATGTAAGCAGGCAAAATATATCTCTGGAAAAAGAACTAGATGTGATATTAAACGCTCTTTACTAGTGTTCCTGAGCTTTGACATAAGAGATGCATAACTTTTAAATTAAATTTTAAAGTATTAAGTTAGCCGATTTTAAAAACAACAGGCTAATTAGCAAGGATTTGCATTTAAGTATTCAGGAGGCAAAAGTAACTGAAAATAAGTTAAACAATGCCTTAACAAGTACTGATTAACCAAATTTGAAATTACACAGAGCAAAATAGGTTCTGTAAACAAGAAGCTGAATGTCTCTGTTGCTGAGTGTAATTATATCACAGACAAAAAGAATAAGCAGCGTAAATCTCAGAAGAGTTAGTTCAGCAAGGTGTAATTTCACAGTTCTTCCCTAGTCATGATAATTTTATCCTCAGTTCTTAATGTGGAGAATGAAGGGACACAAAGGAATTGCAGAAGGCTAAAACCAAACAAACAAGACAAACCCTCCAGGACCCAAACCCACCACAGAGCAAACCACGCAAGCTGGAAAATTAGATACTTGTGTTCTACATATGTTTTGCTTTCCCAGCTTCTACTTTCAGTGCCACCCAACATCTTTTCACTGATTTGTGCCCATTCCCACACTAGACCACTGCAAACCTCCTTGAGCAGTCAAAAGAGGACATTTTGTTTACCTTCCTAATGCAAGGCAAGAATTACACTTAGAAAATCAGGAAAGAGAAGTGTCTTATAGAGATTATTTTTTAAGCTACCATGGAACTACATAAACCAAACAATAAGGTTCTCATGTTTCTACCTTCTACAACAAGAAATGTCAACTTAAAAGTCATAACCACTTAAAACTGTTAATTGTATCTCTAAAAATATAAATCGGTTTCGGTCGTTGTCAGCAGCTCTCTTCAGGATCACAAGGTCTCTCATTAGTATGTTTTAATAACATATGACTTTGGCTGACTGTGTCCTGGCTCCAAGGCCAGCAAACCCTTATCTGTGGTGCCCTTCCAGGAAACCCAATGCCCCTGCTACCACCCTTTGCCATCGGCCCCCAGTACATGGTCAAGAATGTGCTCCCCTTTGTGGCTCGGAATTCTAAATAACCTTATTTGAAAATGCCATGCACCATCAGAACTACTGCAACTCTCCTATGCATGTTACTCAGTGCCCAAATACACACAACAAAAGCTGTTTAAAAGCTTATTGAACTTAAGCTTTATTTCAGATGGTTAAAAACCGAGGCTGTACTCCCAGGATGCTACTATGAATGTCCTCTCATTGTCTCTTTCATGCAGAAATGCTTGTGATACATGCTGACATATTCCTACATATACATGGTCCATATTTTGACCTGGTTCTTTTAGTTCATTTTATCAGACATCAGTAGATGCTGTTTTGTGCCCACACTTTACCAGGAAGCCCAATAGGTATTCAAGACCCAATTTGTGGGAATAATATATTCTAAGCTTTTAAATGACCTGATCTGAAATGACACACAAAGATTTGAAAATCTGCACCATTTATGCAAAAAAATAATAAAATCTGCCCTATCATAAGGCAGAAAAAATGTATAAGAGAATTTGTGAAATATTTCTCTCTTGTGAAATGAGAATATACAGTTTAAGATACTTTTACGTGTAACAGCTCTACAAAAACAGTGATCATCCACTCATTTCTGAAGCTATCTTTGTTCCTATATCCATCATAAAAAAGTCATGCAATAAAAACAAAATTTTGTCTGTGACTTACCTTAATTCTTTTGCAGAATGCTGCATTAGAGAAACAGAAGCAAGAAAAAATGTTGATCACCTTGCCATTGAAACACATAGTTAAGTTCTAAAACATTCTACCATGCAGGACTACTCACAGTGTCTTTCTACAGCGCTTGCCTCCTATTGAAATGTTGCTGGTGTTACTCTACAATGCCATTTAGTTACCAATCCGGAGGCTGGGATAGGTAACAAACAGCAACTACTGAGATATTCACCTTATCCCTTACTGCTGGGAGAAATTTAAATCTCTTGTTTCCCAACATCTGGACACTTGCATATAACTACATGATATAGACAGCATTCTATGAATAATTATTAGTTTGGGCTTGTTTTTTTTTAAGATAAAATCCATTGTAAGCAAAGCATCAACAACAGATTTTTGACATGAAAACTTCATTACATTAGTTGATAAATACGGCCAGTGGAGCACAGCCAACCTTTCTCTTCATCTACAAAATAGATCAGAATCCTCTTTATTTCACCACAGTGGCAGTGGTGCTGACGTATTACTGATACGGGCAGATGATACTGTGGGAACCCAAACAGCTTCACTAGTACTGACCAGACATAAGCTTTTACCGCAAAGGTAATCTGAGCAGTTACAGGGAATGATTTTACTGAGTGTATGCTATTTTCATATCACCTGTTAACTTAAGTGCAATTCTGAAATGGCTATATAACGTTGATGACTAAGATCCTCTGAAGGAACCAATGATGATTCATTGCTGGACTCACTGCTGCATTCATTTGCTCACCTCAGCAAGTCCACATCTCCCTGGGAGGCTCAAAAACATATAAGCATGTGGTTCAAGCCATAGTGTGTTCACTTGAGTTTACTATCAAACACTTGAATTTCTTTCCACTTCCTTTTAAAAAGTCTTTATCAAGCTTTCAGAGGCTGTACAGCCAACCAAGTAGTGCATATTTTCCTGTGATGGACATCAGATCTCCAGGTCTAGTCAATCATAATCTTGGGTACCAGTTCAAGTGGAAGCTCTACAATTTGGATTACAATGCATTTTTAGAGGTATACCCTAGAGGAGGCTGTCTTGGAGCCTCTGAGAACTTGGAATCTCAGACATGTTATGTTATCTTTGATAACATAAATTAAGCCAAATAGTTAAGATCTCTTCTTCTGTAAGCCTGTCCATATATCTCATGTGATATTTAGATAATTTATGTAATGTGCTCTTTCATGTCACAGCAAAACAGAATTCTTCATAGTTTTAAAATCTTTCTTTCTGATTTTCTCAAGGTTATATTTGATTTAAATTAAAAGAAAATTATGATTAAGCATTTGGAAATTAATTGAAGATGAGATCGTCTTAGAGGAAAATGTGGAAGGAAGCTGCCAATAGAAAGATTCAAGTTTTTGATCTCCCAATTGATTCAGTCAGTCACAGATGCCTTTATGGCTAGATGGTCTCAACAGACATCTACCAATGTAGTTGCTTCACATTCAGATGGAAGAAATATCAGCTAGAAAGTGTTTGAGAAGAACAAAATAAAACTTCCCATGTCAGAACACAGTATGGTCTCACTGTCAAGTCAAAAGGATTAGTTCATGTCCCACACAAAGTTCCAAAGCTACTTGAAGCCCAAGGAGAAGTAAGATGATATTTCTCTCATTTCTAGGCCTCAGGCAGTTTGCAGGAATGCAATCATATCTCAGGTGAAAAAATTCAAAATTCAGTATGTTTAAATAAAGTTTTAGGCAGCTAACTTTTTAGACAACCAAGCTTATTAAGAATATTTTTATCTACATATCTAGAAAAAAAAAATTAGCACAAGTGTGTATTTGTCAGTGCACGGCACTGAATGCTGCCTAATAATTATTTATTCTATTTCAATAACACATGGCTGACTTACGGGTAATCTTAGATAGATTGTCAACTTCAGTTCAAAAGTGTAAAGATTTTCAAGGGAGGGACAAATCCCCACATGCCTTTTTATTCTCTTTGAACAATTAAATAACCTCATACTAAGCTGTGCTGTTAACAAAGCTGCCACATTTAAACATAGTATTTTTGTGAACCAGAAAAGCACTACACAGCTAAGGCAGGAGTAAAAGCATGATCAATGATTCATTGAAGAGAGCAGACAGAACTCAAAATCCACAAATCGGTTGAATCAGTAGGTGTCATTTTTGCACTCAGTTTCTTTGAGTACAACTGTACTTTAATCACATTTTAAATTCCCTCCAAAAATGGTGTAATCTTATCATGTTCACAACTAGATGACAGCATTTAAGAATTGTTTTTAGAGAAATACATAGAGCACACCTAAATTACACTATAGATACCTCAAGCAGCTCTGAATGAGAACTGTTATTTCTAGGTACTGTCAACATCTTGCTTGAGAACATCATGTGCAGTTAAATTGTGAAAGAAACTGCACAAATTCCTTCCCCTTCCCAGGAAGTTGAAGCATTATCACCACCACCAGTCCAGCTTTTCTTTCGGAGGGTGAAGGATGGAGGTGGAGGGAAGATAAAGTTACTGAAATGCTCCTGGAAGGTAAGTCTTATAACATCTTACTGCTTCAACTGTCCCTGACCTTATGAGTAGCAATCCAGCACACAACAACAAAAACCGAACTAACATTGTACCATGGTTTGTTCAAGGTACTGGATAATGGTGAAAATACCTTTCATGCCAGCGATCACACCAAGAACCAGCGATACCACCTCAAGCACAAGCTCCAAGACAAATGTAGGAGCATGGTAACTCTCCCTGAGGCTCCTAAGGGCTTTGCTGACAACTGATGCACTCCCTTGTGGGAGCTCCCACAGCTCCCCACGGGAAATACAGTTCCCCATGGGAAACTAGAGCATTTTCACATTAGGATCTTTTTCATTTAACAAGTAACAAAGCTATTAGGGTAGGCTGTGGGGAGACTTGCTTCCTGTATGTTTTGTATGCCCACAGTAATCAGATTTTTTCTGTTTCTGTTGGAGATCCAGCAGAGACTGAGTAACTGAAGGGCAGATGGCAGCAAGACAAGGGCTGGAAATGCTGCAGCAGTATAGGAACGCAGCTTAGTTGGATCTGCAGAGTGATCAAGCTACCACCAAAAGTACTTCTAAGTCAATGTGGCATTGGTAATCAGGGAGGTATTTGATAGATCTTTGCCTGGCAGAAAGGTGTAGTTTCATCTTCCCAACACGCAGCAGGTATATGGTAATTTTTCAGAAGAAACAGGTTATTTGTTGCATCATTCTCTGCCTTCATCCCTTCCAAATGAGATTACAGTAATGTGATATGCATGGAGCTATAGTTTATATTTATTTGTAAGCTGCAAATAGCATAGTAAGCTGTCAAATCTTAAAAAGAGAAGTGGATTCTGATATTGAGCCAACCATTCCTGGTCTAAAGTGACCTCCTGATTAAAAATTAACATGTTGGTTTTGACATACAGAATCCCCTACGACTTGGGAGCACTTAGCACCAGCTGTCTTTCCCATTACCCTAGAGTGTCATAGTTTTCATCAGATAAAATGTGCAAAAACACGTTTCAAAGCACACTCTTTCTCCTTTCAACTCTACAACTAAAAACTAAAACACTCTACTGTTCTCTTTTTTCACTATGCAAAGTTTAAAGAAATGAAAATGACATCCTTTGCCACCTTTAACAGTCTCAAGATGTCACTTAGAAGGAGAAATTGATGGCAACATTACCTGATCTACTCTCTCACAGAACTCTTTCATAAACAGCATGCCCTAAAATAAAGATTCTCATAGAAACCATGTTTTAAAGCCTACCAATTCTAACTGAATTCTACCAAAATCCCAAACTGACTTTGGCATAAAAATACATTCACACGGAGTTAGTAGGAGAGCTCAGAGAACTGCAAGGAGGCCCCTTCTCAGCAGCCACATACCATTCCAAAGAAGCCTGGTCTGTCCTCGGGTACATGAAGTTCTGGATACACATTCTCCAAGAACCATTTGAAGTCCTTACATTTCAGCTTCTCTCGAAGGAGTCTTCTTTCTGTCACATCTCCATATGGCTCCTGAAAGAAAAAAGATTAAAAACCCCCCGTCCAGAACAGATGCTCTCTTTTAAATTATCTATATACATTATTAGGAACCGTATGCTAAAGTGATGAGTAGGACTTCTAGCCAGGAAAAATCACCATGTTTGGGTGCTGGATTTGATTTCATTATCCTTACATTCATTAAACGTTGACAAAAAAGAATTGGAACTGTGCAAGTAAAACTTTCAAATATTCTAGAAGACATTCTGAGAAAACTCCCTGAATCCGCAAGTGAGGAAGCCCTTGAATACAGATTGCTGGAGACTAAGAAGGCATATTGGAAAATAAGACTTCTTTTAACTGGATAATTGAAAATCTCAAAAGCAGTGAATGAATCTTGAGGATTTTAAATTATGTCACCATCCATTTGCAAACTACCTGTACAGTTTTACACTTAACTGATGAAACCTGTAAAATCTGCTAATGTTTCCTTTGAACTTCATCGTTTTGAGGGGTGGGGAGTATGAAGTCATAAACCTCTAGAGAAAAGCTTTCATTGCAGGCTTTTTCTCTGTCTATGGATTGGAGCAGAGTTCACATCTTTTCATGTCTGTCTTCAAAAACCTATCTTTATATTGACTAGGGCTTCAGATAGTCAGGCATGAAATAGCGTTCACTGCCTCGAGATTTTTACAGGTCACTTGACACACTCTTTCCTCAAACAACAAATTTATTTGCATTTCTCAAAGCTGTGGAAATACCACTGAAAACACAAAGCAGACGTAAAGCAGAGGCAGAGATGCCTGTTTGAATAAACAAACAGCGTGACATATTAGTTCTGAGGTCTGAACATTAATCTTGAAGTGAAACTTCATGAAACCAATATTTGCAGCCATAGCTTCAATCTTTTTTCCATTATGCTACAGAACTGATTATTTGAGTTTGATGAAGTAAAAAGGTCTGAACTCAACTGATACAACAAGTGGTGCACAGAGTATTATAGAAACCAGAGTTCATTGGCAAGAGCTCTGATATGGGAAAAAATAACACATGAGTTTCAGCTTAATCCATGGTGCTACAATAAGCCAATATGCAAAACTTCCAATACTAACACACAAATATCCTTTAAAGAAAAAGCTCTGTCATTAGAGACATAAGCTGCCCAGCATTTTACAAGAAAAATTGTCAGTGTTCATTGCTCTTTTTGTGTATGACAAGCAGAATCAGCCTGTCGTTGCCTATGGGTGAATCCCACATTTCTCTCTAAGTCAGACTCTAATAATAAAACCTAAATGTGTAGACTATAATAGTCTAATTACCCAGTTTAATCCAAAATAACACAAGATGGAAGCTAACCAAATGCAGCTTCCCCAGTATCCTCCAGTGTATCTTTTAAAAGCCTAACAGTTTCAAGAGCATTTTTTCCCCTGGCATATCTATTGGGGTAGGCCACTCAAACATGCCGGGAGCCCCCTGTGCCTCAGTCCCTAAGCTCTGGTCTCGTATAGCAGGAGACAAGTGCCCAGCAGCAACTGCAGGACAGCTCTCCTGAGGCACAAAACCAGAAAGCCAGTGCTTAGAAAACCTTCCATACAAAGAGTAGGGCCTGGGAAGATCAGGTACCTCCAGAAACAAGCAACAGCACAGAACGATTTCTTTTGGGCCTGAATTCTGGGCCTTATGTCAGAAGTTCATTTTTAAGCCATTTCTAGGCACTGTGAGGACATTTTCAGTGTTATGTGTCTTCCAGCCTCTCATGATAAATATGTCCAAGTTATTAATTTGCACACTGCTTTACTATTTTGACATACTCAATTTTCACAGTATTTATCTTAAAAAGTTTTGTTAACAAATGATCTTGTATTTTCATTTCAAAGCAAATAAAAATACTAACTTAAAAAAAACCAAACAAAACAACAGAACTGATACTTTAAACATTTTATTGGGAACATTTTCATCTGAGTTCCCAGGACTTATTTTAATTAATTTAATCTTTTCAATATTGATTTTGGGTTTGGGGTTTTTTTAACAAACGTGGTACAGCAGTAAAGCAAACAGAAATATCTATTTTATTTTATATCAGTCCAAAGTTTTACAATTATCACAAGACAGGTAATTTTGCTAAGAATTATTATCATCATGCTGTTCATCTAAAGGTCTACTGTTCACTCAAACTTGTCGATTTGCATTCATTAATTGCATTTCTGTAATTCTTTATTGAGAGAATCCTGTATCAGCCATTTCACAGAAGTGCACAATTTAAGCTAAACAACTCCTTATTTTGGCCACCTCACTTAACATTATTCTTTCTTTCATTCATTCATTCATTTATTATTGACATAGATTTGTCATTCTTGTAGTCTTACAGAATTTCAATTTTTTTCCAAGGAATTAAAAATTATACACTTATTGTATGCTTGAGAAAAAGTTTTAGAAGAAATAAGAACTGAACATAAAACACACTTCATGTTAAATATTAGCTTAATTAATAGTTAGTTCATTGAAAACAAAGCCTACTGAAATTGCAGGAACAATGGACTTAAACTCACCAGGCGAGCATGTGGGTTTCGGTGGTAATAAAGTTCTTTATATTCATCCATCCACACTTCAGCTGCACGCACACTGTTTGCCAAAGCTTTGGACCGTGAGTATGGAGCTTGTTTGGGGAAAACATGACCTACGTGGGAGCAAGGATGGATCTCAAGACTTCCTCCACACTGCCATATCTGAGCAAGGAATTGACATTGTGTGTATCATTAATTTGAAACTTTGCAAGAAGAAGGATATAGTAACAACAAGCCAGTGTAAGGATGATACCTTCTCAAGAATCACATCTTACTGTAAGTAACACATACAATAATTTTGTGTGTCACTTGATAATTAAACTAGATAAAATTACATTCTTGTTGCTGTCAGTAATTTGCTCTGACTTCATAAGGAGATAACCTCATCTCTGGTTTTATCTGGTGTGCAATATCCCTTTCTTAGCTTTATGTTCTCATGATAGGATGTGGTCTACGATATATGTTATGCAGGCGTTGTTTCTTTTCCAAATTAACCATGTGAATAGCCACTTCTGAAAGAAACCAATGGTTGATAACTAATCCTTACCAGAAATCTTTGCCCATATTCTACTGGAAAATGTATGACTGACCTAACAAAACAGGTAAGCTTGTCATATCATTGGAGAACAGTAAGTTGTATTCCCACATGTACAATCAGCACTCTAGAAGAAAGGCATAAGTGCCTGGTGATAAAATCAAACTAACCTTTTCCACTGGAATGCTGGCAAAGGAATGAAAATGAAATGAAATGAAAAGAAGCAAACTACTGTAACTAACTTATGGTGGTCCAATCAACAACAGTGAAACAACCTCCCTTTTATCTAAACCAATATTCCTACTTGCTGCCAAGGAAAGTACTTGCATCTGAATATGGAATTGGCAGAACTAACTCTGTCCTTGTGCTCATCCTCCTGCCTCTGTCTCCCCAGGTCAGGAAATGTACTGCCCATAAGTAACCACCAAGTGGATCCATTAGCCTCAGCACTCTGTGCACCTTTTTCTAATTATACTCTTCTCCTCTGAAAACCATGGACTTTTGGCAGTTTACCTACACACCCATTTTCCCATTACCCATTCTGATCTCAAATTTGATGTAATGAAAGGAAAGCACAGCTAGGTATTCCCTATTTAATATTGTGTGTGACCACAATGTGGCAGATGTCCTGTTCCTGAAAGGTGCCTGAAACAAGGTTTCTGAAATTTGGTCAGATGGGAGGAAAGGCGGGACATGTTACTGCACTTGAACTAACTTGAGGCTATCACCAATGACTCTGATAGACTTTCTATAGATTTTTAGAATTCTCCTCGTGTATTCAAGTGTGTGTAAGTGGTAGCTCATCATTCCTTTGTAATGGAAGACAAAGGAAATTAGCTGAGATAGGTTTAAGCGGTAGAGGTTTACTCCCTGACACCCTTCTTGTATAAGACATACAATTTTAATTACATGTTATTCAAATGAACACAGCAGGAATGAAATATATAAGTTGCAAATAAAAGTTCTGTTGCTAACAATGTCAAAAGATCAGTGATGGGATTTTTCCCACCTCTCTCTCTGGGATTTTTAGAGATTTAAAAAGTCACTACAGACGAAGGCTTTCAGCATACATAAAATGGAGCTTTTCTTTAGACTGCTATTTTTTTTAAAAAGATACTTAGAGTTTCTCTCAAATTTCTTAATTTGGAAATCAATGAACATTGTCTCCATTGATTTGATTTTGGATAACAACATCAGACCTTTGCGTGTGGCACAATACTGTGCTTAATTACAAAAGTGTAAGCACTCACATACATATGTTTACTTCTAAAGCAAAATGTTTCCTTAAAGGTATAGGTAATTCATTATTCAACTATAGGGAGCAGTGGATAATCTTTACTTTCTGGATTTAAAATTCATATTTCTTGTTTTTCATGTGAGGATTCTCTCTTCTTTTTCACTGCTTTTCAGGGTAACAGTATACTTGTCATTTGAACAGAAAGATGATTAAAGGAATTATACAAGAAATCTAAAATTCTGTACTGATCTTTTAAACAATTTGCATAGTTTCACACATAAGTTACCCTACTGCCATTTTGAAAGCTGCTATGAAACCAGCTATCCACTTTCACTTTAAGATCTCCCTTTTTGAGAGTTGTTCCAAAACAATGTTTTTCATAATTATTATTTCTATGTTCAAAATTAATTTTTTAAGTTGCAGTTTATCATGCAAAATTTGTTAGCAAATATTAAAACCATTCAATTTATTAGTTTAACAATTTCCAATTTGTTATAGTCCACATAAGCATTTTTAATTCATCATTACTTTTTAGATCAGTCTGTTTTTAAACAAGATATGAGGAACAGACAATAAAGACTACTGAAGTAAAAATGTACAGCTAAGAAGGAAGCACATGCTTCAACTCTTCCTTGATAAAATTTGATTTCAATGGAATGAAATAAACTGACCATACCTCTGTTAAATTGATGACAAAAAGAGAAGTCCATAACAGTTGAATTTTCAATAGCTAAAACTCTCTAAAAAATAATTGTAGGTTGCTAAACAATGCTTATTGAATTCTACTTATTTCACTAAAACAGTCAAACTTGTCTTGTCTTCCCATGACAAAAGCAAATTAAATATATTTCAGCTAAACAATTCCTCAAAAGGTTTATTCATTTTCATTTGAATGGAAAATATTATGACCTCTATATAAAATCAGGTACAAATGAACAGACATAAAATAAAGCAAGGAATTTAATAGAGAAACTAAAGTTGATTACTAAATGCTAAATAAGTGACTCTGGAGAAGTTTCTCCCATAAAACTATTTCTTCTGTAACAGAAAAGCACATTAGGTTTCATGCATATTTTGCACGCTCACATACATAAAGAGATGTTTCTTTACTACGTCTGGCTAACTCACAGCTCGCATTATAAAAGCATACATTTTTCCTTCACCTCGAGAAGAAAACAAGGTGACATTCCTTTTTACTTTCATTTTCATCTTGATGCATGCAGACTATCAGTATTTTTTCTTTTGTTTTCAGAGACAGGTGGTGGCATTATGAAAACCTACTGAAAATGCTCAGATCTTGCCTTGCAACCTCCTTCCCTGACAGGAAGGGGATTGGACAATTGATGTAATGCTCAGTCAGTGAATGCCAAAGAAGAAAAGCTCTATAAACTCTACCAGTTCATTCTAACATCCCAGGACTCTCTAGAGGAAATAAAAAAATAAAAAAAGGATGCTACATCCTAAACAAAGACAAAATGTGAAAAACACTGTGTTCCTGCCCCTCTCTCTGCTACAATTTTTCTTGCTGATTTGCAGCTGAGCCCCCCCCGGGTGGTTCTCTTGCACAATCTGCTGGAAGCTGGGTGGGTGGAGGCATCTCAGACACATGGACCCATCCTGGCTGCTCCTGACACAAGACAGATTTCCATATCCAGACAGAAAGAAACAATACAAAAAGGTCAGAAAAGAGAAGAACCCAGGCGATCGGAGGCATATCATCCAGGCTCATGGGCAATAAAATTTCTAAAAGAAGAAAGGTCTTTTCACACATGGTGGACTAAAGGACAGACCTCAGGTGTATCAAGCCTCGGTCTCCAGAAACAAACTTATATTGCAGCACCACTAGCAGGACCAAGAGCAGAGGGAAGAAGGAAGCTGCAATCAGATTCCCCTTGCTCCTTGTACAAGAGGGAGAAGATGAAAGAATATGTTTTGAATCCCTCTGAAAGAAGAGTTTGAATGCCCATTATGCCCATGAAGAGAAATTTTATCCAGCTAAATAGCATTAAGCAGTCCAAAATCAAGGTACATTGACTCAATTCCGCATTCAGCATGTAGCTTCCATCTCTCTCAGTCATCATGCTTTTAGCAAAAGCTTTTTCCTTGTTGCACCTCTCAAAACCACAGAGAATTTCTTTGGTTTAGAATAACTGAAGTACAAGAAAGAGGAAGCTTGAGGACAAGTCTTTTTATGTCATCGTGAGAGAGTGGTGTTTACAGAAAGAAGAACAAAAATAAATTAATTTACAATGTCTTTGAGTAGTCCTGCTCCTAATTTTCAGGTCCGACACATCTAGAAAACACAAGGACAACAGCATTAACACTGATTTATCCCTCCCGACCTCTTTGAGGACCGTGGGCAGCCAAAAGAACACAGTTAAATAACATCATAGCACTCTGCTCTTTTCCACAAAAATCCTCACCACAGGGAGCATAAATAGAGGGGCTCCAAATCGAATAGAGGAAAGCATGCTGCGTACAAATGGCCAGATCCTACTGGCAATCTGCACCAGCAAAACTGACATGACAAGGCATATTGGTTGGCTGTTGCACAGTCTGCCCTGGAAAATCATTTGTGTCCCAGAAGTCGCTTGATCCACCTGCACTCATGTGCCTGCTTGGCCCCTGTGGGGCACAGCAGTGTGCTCATGTGCTCTCTCCTGGGGACTCTGCTGCTCCCTTTGTGGTCTTCCTGTGCACTAGGCCACCTCTGATACTTTCTCTGTCCCATGAGGAGACCTCTTGCTAAAGGAGTAAAAGCACTGCTCATACATGCTGCTGCACCTCATGGGGTCAAACACCTAGTCCAGGGGAACCTGTAATATTAAAAATGAGACTGGCTGCTGGAGCCTCATAGAGGTCTATGGCAATGAAAACTTGGCTCTTAAGCAGCAGGCAGCACAGGGACACTTCGGGTCATAAAGGGAAAGGATCAGGCTTGTTCTGCCTGCAAGCTTTTGTCTCCTGAAAAGCGACACAAAGAGCGGAGAGCCAACAACTGCATGCCAAGCACACTATCTTTGAGATTTTCTAAAAGGAGTTGCAGTTCTAGATACCCCAGAACTGGAGACAGCTGGGAGACTTCTGCTTCAGTGCTGATGGAGGTGGGTCAACTACTTTAAGCTTCAGGTGGAGGCCTGCTGAATTAGACCAAGACTACTAAGTAGGCTGTGTGTTTGGACTTATGTGACAGGAGGTGGCCATAAACACAAACAGGGTTTCCAGCTGAGAAATCCCCCCTCCAGAAAGAAACCATGTCAACTCTAGGCCTGTGCTTATTATCTTTCCTAATAATTTTCTTTCCATATTTCTGTACCCTCTTTGCTAGGATTCCTGCACTACAGGCAGCAGGAGACAGGAACAGCAGCCAGGAAGACTCCATGCTTCTCTGACATTAAGAGAGGCAGACATCAAGAGAGACAGTCTGCTGATGCCTCCTTTCTCAAGAAAGTGGGTTTGTAACATTAAAATGCAATTTATCCCTGAAATCTGTTGTCACACGGTACCACAATTCAGTGACTCACAGAAAGGCAAATACGACCATAAAACATAACTATTGATGGGCACAACAGACAAGGGAAATCCAGAATAACAAGTTGTGAATTCCCTGAAAGCCAAAAGCGGCCCTATAGTGTCCCTCCTACGTCATGACTGGATTGCTTCAGTGAGCTAAGTGTGATATGGGGCAAACCACAGGCAGCCAGTGCTCAGCAGGAATCAGCCACACACTCATAACAGCTGAGTTGAAGAGGACAAGACTGTCTTGCTTATCAGTCTGGACTATCTTGTGTCTCCTCTCTTTTTCCCTGCTGTAAATCCTTTTCATTACAGCTATCTATCTGCCTCAGACCTAAGCACTGGCCCACCCCTCGTGGGGTGCAGCTCTACAGTTCCTGGAGATCTTCCCAACACCTTATATAACCCTTACATAAACTTTTCCTGAGGTGAAACAGAATAAAGCCTTAAAAGAAGTACAGGGGCTGCCTTGTCCTGCCCCACGGGGAACAGCCATCAGCTGCCTCCTGCTCACTCAATCAACCACATCAAAGAATTACAAATGCTTCTTTCCAATGACCTTCTTCAAGCCACAGAATGTAAACTTTACCCACTAATATCACACCACCACTTGTATTTTATACTGGCACTCAAAACAAAGATATGTTTTAAAAATTGCTTTAAAATGCCTATTTGGAAGGAAAATAACAGCTATACCAAAGTGTGAGGAAAACATTCATATAAAGACCTTCCAAAATACTCTCTTAACACTCGCTTTTATTACAGCTATTTCACTACGTAAAAGGCCATGAAGAAAGAAATAAGAACCTTGTTTTATTCTCAGGAAAAGAAACTTTCAATTAAGCCACCTACCCTAAATGAGAATTCAAGGTTTTCTCCTCCCCACACTTCCATTCCTGTGTCATACGAACCAAGATAATCAAAATACTTTTTGCTCACAGAAAACAATCCACCTGCCATGGTTGGAGACCTGTAAAAGAGAATAGTAACTCTGAATTGAATAAGAAGAAAAAAATTAATGAACCAATCAAACAGATAAAAAAATACCATATATTTTTATTTTCTATTTTCTCAGTCTTTTCTGGATATAAACTAAAAGCCAGACATTGATTGGTTATCATGAGGCCATTTAAATTTAATTTCATAGTAAAAAAATTGTATCTGAAACAAGCCCCACAATGTATAAATATTGTCTTAAAATAATTTTTTGCAATTGCAGTGTCTTTGTGCATAAATGAGTTGTCTCTTACCTTCACATAATAGAACATAAGTTTGGTTTTTTTGTAGCAGAACTGTATTAGTCAGCTCTGAAATTCTAAGTGCTGTACCTTTATGTATTTTACCTAAGTAATAATTAAAGAACTATTTGTGCTTTGGTAATTAATAACAACATTCTTGATCCCATTAAAATCAAGTGAAAAAAGTCTCAGACATCAATTAAGAATTAAGTAAACATAACCCCTACGGATATTTGTTTTCTTTCTAAGATCTGCCCATTTGTATGTTCTTAAATTCTTGACTAAGTTTGAGGAAAAAAAAATCAGGAGTCAAGACTGGATCCTCATGGAAGATCACAAGGCCTAGAGTGATAGTGCACTTAAGGGATGTACTTTCAGTAGGGTAGCATGTGCACATATACATAAACTTGTATTTGTTCGGTATTGTTCCTAATTGTTCATAGTCTTAGAAAATTACTCTCTTTAAAGTACCAAGTATATAATGCTGATTGGAACTGAGTTCAGCTGACATTTTATGAATTTTACTAAATTGCTGTTGAGGTAAATATTAAAAAACGCAAGGTGGAGTGATCAATTAGTCTTAATCTGTCAAAACCAATTTTACCAGCTATCTTTTTTGAAGCAACACTGTCTCACATTGTCATATGCTGTTTCAAATAATGGAATGAGATGAGGCAAGACAGAAGGAAAAAAACCAAACTCCATAACCAGTCAAGTTCTTCTATCTCCCTCCAGAACTCATCTTTCCAAACACAGCTGTTGGTGACACCACTCTTGGCATTGCTGCTTTCTCCAGACACTTGTCGAGCTCACAGTCCCCAGGCTACTATGAAACTTTATCCCTCATTGTTCTCCTCTTAGCATGTCAAAAACAATTCTTCTTGTCATGAAGAAGAAAAAAGCATCATATTTGAGCTAAAGGATTTTAAAACATTTACTCTATTTTGAATTTTTTTGAAGGAGGATGTGGACTAATATATGCAGAGAAGGACTAAACTTCTGCCTCATTTTTCCCATGTAAAAAAAATGTTCTCTCAGTTGAGGATAAGTTCATTGATATTTGTGAAGTACTGGGTATTATTATCATGATAAGCCACCTAGAAAAGACTGAGAAAAATTAATCACTCTGTATTTGCTGTAGTCTATAAGATAACATATTATAAATAAAAGTAAGTACTAACAAAAGTGCCAAACAGCTTAATTTATTACAATACACTGCTGAAATAGAGTAACTTCCAAGTTGAACACAGCAGACCCTGAACTATCAGGATTTTATCTACGGTGCCCATTTTCCAGATGCCTTGTTTGCTCTATTACCTTATCTCTCCTAAAAACACAACATGGAGTGACAAATAATACCAACCGATTGTAACTAATCTTAAATTAAAACAAAACTAATACCCACAAGGAAGACATCAGAGTGAGCTCCTGTGAGATAGCCCTTAAGAGAAACCTTGGTGGATAGAGCTGTATCGTTTCATCTCAATAAAAAACTGGTTCACCTTTGAAAATAGCACAAGGAACCACCACTATGGCTACAGCACAGATAAAGTCTTCAAAATAACTTTTGCATTCTAACTGGTTAATGATTTTTTTCTCTTTTCATCATTGCCCGTGATGCTTTTTACAACACGAAGCTCTTTGCTTTGCACAGAGAACATCCTTCAGTATTTATCAGTTACACCCCTTCCAAGCGCTGATAAACATCTCTGGGAGTTTGCCTAGAGTAGTCAAAAGACTACTTTGTAATAAGGATTCTATATAGAAGATGACATAGGAGTTTCAGCTTTTAAACCAATATTTTTTCCAAGACCATGGTAAGCAGGAGCTATTTTGTAAAAAACGGGGAACTAAGCAAAAAAAGTGATTTTTAGTAATATGCTTATTTCTCAAATATTTTTCAGCATCTGGTATTTTCAGGTGAAATCAAAAACACATTCACAGCATAAGATGCATAAAAATTAACCTGATCACATCAGTCTTGGACTTCCTCCGTTTTTGTTCTCTTTCAGGGGTACTATGCCAAGTGAAGACCAGCCTCCAGTCAAATCCACCAATCTGCGGCTCACCAGCATTTCCCAAGTACTCAAATGTATTCCAGTCAATAACATCAATAACAGGGCAGACGACAGCCGTTTCTTCTTCCGCAATCCTGGTATTTTTTTAAAACAAAAGGGTAACTTCCATTAGAAACTTCTCTCAAAAGGTATAACTGACAAGAACAAGGAATGCTTACAGATACCAAACACAAAGTTTTGCTCCTTTTCAATTCACACTGCAATACAAGGAAATGATGGCTACCAGAATAACCACCAGTTTCCTACTGAGGATGCATCAGGAGGATGTATCAGGATGGACTCAGCTATAGGCACCTGGTAAGCATCAATCTTCCTGGACAGTGGAAGGGAGGAATGTCAGATGACTTAAGATAACACATTAAGCATCTGGCTTGGCTTCCATAGCCAGCATCACATTCTCAACAAAAAAAAGTCTGTTTTCTTTTTGTACGGGTTGCTGCGTTTAAGAGAGTAGCATTATTGTACAGTTCTGCCAAGGTGAATAATAAATTAGCCAGCCTCTTGGCCCTCAAAGTCATGGTTGTTCTTGTAACTGTGATAATCCAAAAAAAGTTACACTAAGTACTACAACAATAACTCAAAAAGAAGCCGTGAGCTTAAATGTTGCATGTTCTTTTGAACACACAATACTGGAATTAGATCTCCAGTGATTAGTAAAATTAGTGATTAGTGAAATATACATAAAGGAGGCTCTCAGAAACCCTGGCAACATAGGAGATGAAGAGGAGAAACAAGATAGCACTGCAGAATGACATACCTATCAGCAAGGGTAATCTAAAGATAGTCAAGATCTTTATCATACTAAGAATACATCAGAGCTAATGACATTTCTTGCAGGTCTACTTCTTCAAGAAGATAAACCCCTTCCTCCCATTTCTCAATACTATGCAGGGTTTTCTGGATTCCTTTCCAAAGCCATTTGCCCTTAAAAATGGCAGCAGGATTCTTTGCCTTCTCCTCAACTTCTGGAAAGGCCTGTCTCAGTACTAGGGGCAATTTCAAGCACACAGGCTGAAGCTAAGGTCTTTCTTCTAAATCATTGTTTAGCATCTTCTCTACACTAGTGTTAGACATTCCCTGATAGCTCAGTGCAATGAAGTGACGTGTTTGACTTTAAGATGCTGGTACTTGTTTTAGCCCTCAGTCTTCTCGTTTACATATTCCAGAGGTAAAGGAAAAATGAACATATTATATTGTCAAATAAGTAAGAGATGCGGTGTATCTGTCATTCAAAGAGAGCCAGTTCCTCATGGGATTATAAAGATTAAAACCCGCAGGCTGACCAAGGGCTCAGACTCTGAAATTAGAGCAGCTTGTGAAGGTTAAATGCAGCAGCAGTTCCACAGAAGTATTGTCTGAGCTGACAAAGACTGCCTTAAGTATGAAATGGTCTCTTGTTGCTGGAGGGAATATGCAACACAGCTGTTTTCTTCATTATCATCTTCCATTGAAATCTTGAGCACACAAAAGGGCTTATACAAATATTGCTATCTCCTCTCTCAGTTGCATAAAACTAATGTACAAAGCAATGAGAATCATATGTACACAGAGAAAAAAATCCCAATAAAAAGTAAAAATGCTTTGCTGCTCCTGTAACAAGTAGGAAAAGGAGTGAAAATTAGGTAGCTGGAATGTGATTTCAGTTATGAAAGGAATCACAAAAGTGAAAAGCCATCTCTTTTTCCATAAGTTAAGAATTAATTAGATGGTACAAGGCACAGGCAGCTTACAAATACAACCATGTTTGTGCTCTAAAATGCACTGTTGTATTGCTCCCATACATTTGAGTCAGATATGCCATGAAAACTTCCCCTTAGAGGTGTACATCTGCATCTGCAGCAAGAAGACCAAGAATTCCAAGACACATTCAGGGCTAACTTTTTACAGAAGGTGATTTATAATGTGTAAAATCATTCCAATCCTTCCTCAAGATTGCCATCTAGTGGTGCGCTAAAGAAGTGAAGAAATTTCAGAATCCTCTCCACAGTCACACTGTTTCTTTAGAAGGCAGTCGTTAAACCCATGCTCATTATTTGATGTTTATCCCTTTTCCTTTCTTCAAACTATCATAGTTAACCCACAGTCATCTGGAATGTACGGCATGAAATTTAGAAACAAGGTAATTATGGCAATTTTAAGAAAACAAAAAACTAAAATAGTATTCTAGATACAATTTCAAATGGACCTGGGGAGTTTGAGAACACATGTCCCACTAGGTATCAGGAAGACTTGCATACATCAAGACAGCAAGTGCTTTTGGAAGTCTTTCTCCATTTTGCATAGGGCTGTTTTTTCTGGTCTGTATCCAAAGTCTATAGTAGCCCGTGGGAATCTTTACAGGATGCAAATCAAACCACTGGCCTTGAGGAAAGAATCTTTTTTAACTGTGTTTTAAAGAGAACTGATTTTCTATACAGAATATTTGGGAGTGTGATTCAGGTACTCTATCTATCAGCATATCCTAATGGCATCCAAGGAGGTAAAGCCATAAGCTGTCAGTAAGGGGGACAAAGCAATGGATGTGATGTGAGGGCAGTAGGGTGCTGTGGTGAGGTGTGCCAGAGGCGGAACTGACAGCAGGAAAAGTGCATGTATGGCTGATGAATATGCATGGGTGAGGCTTTAAGAATACCCTAAATATTCAAAGCTGTAATGGAGAGCTTGTATTCTGGTTTCCAGGTTTTTTTCTTGTAGCTTTTGGAGGGTTCTTTGGGTTTTTGTTTTCTTTGTTTGTTTTTAATCAATGGAAGTTTTCTGAACAGCCTGGCAGATCTGCAGTATAGACAAGAGACTACATAGGTGTAAAGTTCAGTGTCCTAGGACAGATGGTTTCCAAGTAAAAGTCAGCGTTGACATAACATTAACTCCTCCCTATCCTACCCCATCATGTTTTATATTAGAACCAGTTTGGAAAGACGGATTTGCTCGGGATTAGGAAGATGAAGTTTTTTGACTTGTATTCCACTCTGCTTATGTGCATATTGTCCTGCAATAAGGCATGTCTCGGGGCACACATCTTTCCAGACCTTCTTCTCATCCACAACCCTGGCTGACAGAAGCAGCCACCTTTCCCAAGGTAGTTTCAAAGCTGGGCGTGGGGGGATTCCTCTTCCTGAAAAAGAAAAATTTCCCTTGTCTGAAGAAAAAGAGCAGCTTGGTCACCAGGATTAAAAAAAAAAATCCCATTTCCTGATCTTTCACACTTCCATTTGCTTCCCCACAGCCAGGAGGCAAGCACTTGCAGTGCCTCAGGGACCAGGCTGCAGTAACATTTGGTAAACTACAAGTCATTTTTCCACTGCAGAGGAGTGCCAAATTGTCTTGTCTCTTCTTCTCCAGTGGGAAAGAAAACAAGCCCAGAGCATCGGCTCACCTTTCCAACAGCGGCTCCAGCCAGCCCTCATGGCATTCACAGTGGCAGTCCAGGAAGGTCAGGATGTCTCCTTTCGCCACAGATGCCCCCAGCAGCCGGGCTCGAACCAGCCCCTCTCGCTTATTTGCCCGGATAAGACGCACCTTGCGTAAACCAGCCACGTAGTTCTCCAAAGTCTCCTTTAAATGTTCTATAACAAACAAACAGGAAAGTAATAATATAGTTCTGGAACAATTTGTTAATATCATGCTACAGAAAGTTATCTCCTCAGTAGCATATTGCTTATAGAAGTACCCTAAAGATACTGGCAGTTTGAACTCCTAAGAAAGGACATAGAAAAAGCACAGAACCTAGATGGACACAAATAATGGTTACTTTTAAGAAATCAAATGCTTTACATTTGGCCCTGCAATTCATTTTCAGATTGTTAAATGCTTCTCAAATGTTACTTAAAGATTTGTTAATGTTTTACTCTTAACACAATTCATGTGTAGTGGAAAATGCCAGCAGTGCCTTTGTGTCCCATTATTCAAACTAAACCAAAGAACTAGGTAGCTGTCATTACTTGAGACACCAGGGCAACCTTAGAGCAATCAAAACTTGCTCAAATCAGGCAACCTAAAATGTTTCAACAGACTGTAGATTATCTATGCAGGCAAGCACTCATGTACAACACATGCTTCCCCATTCTAAACTAAATTTGGTTCAGAAGCCAAATTTTTCCCTGGCACACTACAAGAAAAAATATTTTCCAATTAGATGCCTGTGTTGTACAATATTATGGTATGTGACCTAAACTGCATAACCTTCTCCTGTGGACTGGCTGACAAAAAAAGCCCATCAACAATCAACATTATTTAGAATTATTCTTCCTACCTTTGTCACTGTAATCATCTACAAGAATAATTTCTTCCAAAAGAATATCTGGAGATGTCTCAAGAACACTGTGAACAGTTCGCAGAAGTGTTGACCAAGCCTCATTATAAAAAGCTATCACAACGGAGGTTTTTGGCAGGTTATAATAATCATACATCTTCTCTCTGCACCTGTAAGGGAGGGTATTACATTTAGTACAAGTGCAAAAACATTTGTTAGTTTTCAGAAAATGATCCTCAAATGAAGAATTTGTATGTTATTTACTAAATGTAAGCAAGAACATAGGATCTTAAAAGAACTGTATGTTTGTGGAAAAGTCATGCAAACACTTTCAGGAAGTAGCTCTTCTAGAAGCTCTATTTTCTTAGAAGCCTTATGACTAAAATTTTGCAAACTCCCAAAATGTCTAAAAAGAAAAATAATAAGAGGTATTCTGGGCTGGTGTACATGCAGTAGCTGTCTTTGTACAATATTAACTCAAGTAGAAGAAGAAGCAAAAGCCAAAACGCCTCAGATTACAGAAAGAAAATTAAAAACCAAACAAAAATAAAAACAAACAAGCAAACAAACCCCCAACAACCTAAGTGCAGTAAAACCAGGAACATTAATTACTGATCACTTGTGCTTTGGGAAATAAAACAAATGTAGACAGTAAAAATATAACTGTGAAGGAACAGCAACATATAAAGAGGAAAAAAAAAACAAACCCAACCAGCAACAGAACTGAGACATATGTACACTAAAGCAGAAATTGGAAAGACCACAGAACTGCCAAAATATAATAGTGAAATACAGAAAGACCATAAACAGACATAGAAATGCATGGGTTCAGGTCTACAGAGAGCCAGGAAGTTTGCAAGCCATTGGATTAAGCTCCAGAATGTATTTGCTATAAATACATATAGGAACTTCCCTAAATGATCGTAAGGATGCCAAGAAAATTACAACTGAGCCAAATGTATAAACTGTTAAAAGCATCCACTGGTCTAAATGAATTTTAAAATAATGATCGTATTTATTACAATTTCTCCCCTTTGCTTAGAGCATTCCACATTAGCAGTTTTATTAAAACTCGACAGAAATGGTTTAGAGATGTTGGAACTTTCTTATGTCTCCAGCTTACTGCCTGGAGTCACCAGGGCTTATAAGGGGCAGAAGGACATACTTCAGCTCCTGTAGACTGCTTGGTCGCAACAGATACCAAAGCAGGTAGGACATCCCTCCTGCTGAAACAGAATAGCAGTGAGTCCTCCAAAACCCACGGTATTGGGAGCAGAAAAAGGAAATCAAATTGATCAGTAGGAAACCTGAAAGCAAAATCCCTTAGGTCAATTTAGGGGCACCAAAATTCCCCAAAACACTCAGAAAACAACATTAAAAGCAAACTGCTTACCTATGGCACATTGAGAAAGTATTTACAAACTATTTAGCACTGCTGTGTTTGCAATTAAAAAAGACTTGCAGGTTTCTTTAAAGATTATGCAACTATTAAGATCTATTGTACAGAAAGAAAAAAAAGTCTTAATCTGAATATTCGTAAAATTAAAATTCTTATGAGGAAAACAAAAGGTCTGTAGAATATTTCTGTAATAAATACCTGAAAATGAGGAAGGAAGGAGGAGAAATGACACTTGAGCAGAGGAGGCTCACAGAAGGCTGCTTCTCAAACACAAAAGGAATGCTATGCAACAACACTCATATACCATGTGTATGCATGCATACACACAAACAGATATACACAGATAGGCAGGTACACATACACACACACACTTATGTAGTGAAGTACAAAAATGCCTGTTCCTCCAGGCTGTAACTTGTCCTGAGGCAAACAGGGGCATTCACACAGAGAACTGCCTCACCTCTGGCTGGTGACAAAATTCATTTATTTAGCCAAACGTTCGCGTATTAACACATGAAAAAAGAGTGACATTTTAATTAACTTCTTTTTTTTTTAATGCAGAAAAACCTACTGTATGAATTCAATTTTGAAAACTCATATTTACTTTAGCCTAACTCAAAAACTATTTATGCTCAGTACTGCCAGGAAAAAATTCTCCCTTTTTATTAATCACTTGTACCACATAATTTTGAATTAATTTCTTGATGAAAATAGGATCTTCACATACCCATTTTAGAAAATAAAAAATAAATAAATAAATAAATAAAAATCTCTCCAGTAAAACTTTCTCTGGAAAATATGGCAGAAAGATTCACAGAATAACAATGCTGTGTTCAATTATTTAAGAAAGAAGGAAATCCAAAAGGTCTAAAGAAGCTTATAAGCCTAATTATAGATTAAAGACTTCAATGGATTTGCCTGAAAATTACATGCTGGAGATGGCAAACATAATTTGGCACACAGCAAGGCAATCCCCAAAGTGTTTGTGATTCACTGTGTATTGCTGCCTCCTTCCTTGAGCACACCTCACATTGCAGGAAAAGGTCAGCCTCCTACAGGACATAACAGAGCACATATTTTTTAGGTTTCTGAAGTCAAGAAAGAGGTCAAAATTAAAACTTACAATCCCTAAAGAGAGTCTACGAGAAAGCTGGTGAGGGATTGTTTACAAGGGCCTGTAGTGATAGGAGAAGGAGAAATGGTTTTAAACTTCCTCTTTAAAGGAAAATTAGAAAAAAATAAAAAAATAGGAAAAATCCATTATTCAACTTCTATGCAGATTTACATGTTTATCTCAAAAATTATTTCCAAGACATATATTTCTTGCTAAATTGTTACAAGACTTCTACTGTTAGCAGTCTCAAGTATGGCTGTTAAAATGAGGCACACTTTTTCTCATCTTTCTCTAATGAAAGAAATTTCAAAGAGTTTTGCTAAGCCTTAAAAATTAATCCCATTGGGGAGATTACAAACCCAAAGCATTTACACCCTGCAAAAATTATAGTGCAAGAAAATCTTTAAAAAGCTAATGAATCCCTGAAATGGAAATGCTTGGAAGTGTTGCTGAATAACAATTAAGTGGCATGCATATGGACAACTTCACAAGATACAGAAGCTTCAAAAAACCCATGTCAAGTACAAAACCTGACTTGAAGCATAGCGGTCATAACTCAGCTTTTCCATTCCTCGATGCCTATTTACCACAGAAGCACCTTAGCAGCGCATCTTCTGTATTCACCTTTGCAAATTTCATATACTTTTATTCTCCATGTATCAGCCAAGTATCCAGACTCCTACTTTCCAAGTGAATCATTCCACTCCTACTTTGGGTTATTCAGAAAAACAAATGCGTATCAGTTATGGTATATCATTAAAATGACAGGGGGATAAAAACTGGTGACAGCAGTCCCAAAATATGTTTTTGCAGATACTGGGAATGTATATTTATGTTGCCTATACTGCAGCTTGCTTTTGGCTTCTGGCTAAGGCGTTCTTTTAGTGTCACCCTCAAACCCATAATTCTGTCCTTTCCAATATAGAGGATCATGTTAAGACAGGATTAATTGCATCTCACATTAACCATCCTAAAAGCTAGGTGTTACTTTTGAGCTAATCATCTGGACTCTGCATGTCCATAAACACAGATCCAGAGGGCGACTCTCCTCACCCTCCTTAAGCCATTTATCTAGCACAGCCAAACAGACCTCTGTGGCTTCCCACCTCCATCTACAGAACATCTGCTTAACTTTTCTACAACTAAAGTTAAAGTACGTAGAGTCTCTACTACTGCCTGTTGATACATCACCTTGAACCTCATTATCATAACTACCAAATGCTTTGTAAAAGCACAACATAGACACAAAACAAATAGATTTGCCTGTAAGCATGACATTTCCAAGCATGGACAATAAATGCAGATGCATTTGAAGTGCAATATATTCTTTCACTACTCTCATGATCTTATTCAACCACAGGAATTTGCAATAATGATATACATTTTAAAATAAACAACCACCTAATTTAAAAACGTGTGCATGTTGAATGGGCTCATTTTCTTCAGAGAAGTACACAATATCTCTAGTCATGCTGATTTTGGAAACAGTTATCAGATACCAGGGTCAGTCACTGAAGAAAAAACTGCTGCTAGCATATCTGAGGAGCTTTTTTAGAGTCAATAAATGCATAAAGTCTTAAACAGAACTCGGATTTCACTGAAAAACATTGATACATACTGGATAATAACCATAACAGGTATGGTAATGCAAAAGAGTGACATCTGCTCAGTGTCTGCCCTCTGGTGACTCCTGCTCTCTGCAGACCCACTAGAAAACGTACAAGCATAATCCTTGGGCACAGTAGAGTGGCACCCAGAGAAAATGTGGCCAGGACTGCCCCTAACCACCTCCCAAAGAGTGGCCTGGGACACTGCCCTGCCCCAGCAGCAGCCCGCTTCTGTATTATCTTCCATTTCCCTCAGGCACTCTCTGCCATGCTGGGTGGGTGTTCCAGAGTTCCTTTTGCTTGATCACTGTGACTTAAAAGACCAGTATAAAACAAGAAATGCCAAGAGAACAAAGCTTCTGTTTATCAATTTATACTAAGACAACATCTACATTTTAAAATCCTAATTGTGTTCATCTATAAATTTTTAAATCTCTAGATAAGAAAGAGAAAATAATGCTGAACACAAAACCACATTCACTATGTACCATCTTTACTGGATCTTTTACTACAGCAACGCATCTCAGTCGACAAATGCAAACTGAAGCAAAGCACATAAAAGTGTATCATCATACATCCAAATTCCTGTGGGTTTGGTTTTGCCTTTTTTACACCGCATTTTTAAGCCACAGTCTAACCGAGAGTATACGGCTGAAAGGTTTAGTAAATTAACCTTGGAATCTACTACGCTACAAAATCTTCTGTTAGCAAGTTTTACAATAGGTTATTTATTAGAAACTAAGGAAACATCAGTCAGGAAATGCCTAAACAAAATTAAATGGGCCGTTTTGAAGAACATTTGTGTCAATTAACGTAATCACTCAATTTATTTCATTGTAGGGAGCTCTTTCTCTTAGATGTGTATCTACACACAGGGAGAGAGAGCATGAATGTGTGCACACCGGGCATGCTGCCATGAGTTAATTAGGAATGGTTGCTGACATGCTCTTATTTAAGACTTTCACCACAACTGTGACAACGATACAGGAAGGGAAAATATATTTTAATCTCCAAATTTGATCTTCTATATGCAGTTACTCATACTTTAAGAAAAAAATATTAAATGCTCTGTGAGTTTTTAAAGATTTGTTAAGAATACAAACTGCTCATAAATTATTTAATGCTTTCTAAAGGTACACTATGTAAGTTTTGCTTTTGAAGTTCCAATGTGGATGCCTGAGGCAAGTTCAAGATTGCGTAGCTTCTCTCAAGAGGTGCAAAACAGCATGTGTCACAGCTATATCTGATTCAACGTGAATTATGTGACTACAGTACGTGACATTGCCCTATATGCCCCACCATAGTGTCACCTGGAAAACACTGCCAGGGTCCTCCTTCAGGTTGGCTTTCACACGGTGGGCTAGGAACCAGGTTCACTGGGTTTGTTATGATAGGCTGTAGACATGTTGACTCACCACACAACCTCCTTTTCTCTTTCTAATTTGAATGGTTGAAACATTGAATTAAAAGGCAGATTTTTTTTAGCAAGAGGTGTGCTCAAATGTGGAATTTTGTAGGCTGTAAGCAAATAAGGCTTATGGGGACAAATGGCAGCAGCCACGGGCATCTCAATCTATATTCACCATCTCCATTGTCACTCCATAAGCTGCAAAGCCAGCAGTGTGGGCTCTGGGATCTGCCAGGTATCTTCACCCAAGAGAAAACACCTCCTTCTCCCACCCTCTCCAAGTCATGGTAGAGGACACAGCTGTACTGGGGTCTTCTCTCCCCTTTTCTATTTTGCCTTCCCCACTGCTCCCAGCAGCGGCACAGGGTTCAGCACATCCATTAACAAGCATCCCAAGCTCTGCAGCATGACACAGATGGTAGCACTGGTTTCTAAGTGACCCCACAGAGTTACCAGGGCCGTGTCACCTACTCCAGGCTGAAGACACAGTTGAACAGTTGCTCCTCACCCCTCCTTGGGGGAAATCAACCCATGGATAAAATCCAGCATGTGAGCAAAAAGCAATGCCACCCTATTACATCAAAGCCTGGGATATAGAAGCATGGTATTTCCACTGAAATTTAAGGATATGATAAATAACATTATTATTATCCTCTTCAAACACTACACAACTTTTCATGTGAAATGTATTTTCTCACATAAAACTACTTTGAGCCAACTGTCAGTTCTGGGGTTTTCTCTTTAAAAAAAAAAAAAGTCTTATTCAAGCAGGAGAGGTTTCACTGGTTTTGCACACCTACACATGCCATGTGTAGGTGTTCAGCTATTACGGAAAAAGGCAGCAACATTTGCTGAAGGTGTGTCTTGGTCCAATGAGCAAGGCAGATAGCAGCAAGCTGCAGATAACTGCCACAATGCCCGAATTATTCGGGGGCAAGGCTGGAACACATAAGCAGCATGGGTTCAGGCGATGCTGGCCTACACTTCCCCATCACCTGGTCCCAGCCCGGCAGCCTAGCTAAAAGATCCCTAAATTATGCCTGCTGAAACAAACCATGTTAGAGAGAGCCCCCCTGTACACTCTACAACACTGTGATATGATCAACTCTCTGAAAAGAGAGGTTTGCTAGATTGTGAAACAGTTTTCCAGATTATTTGATGTTTTATAGAATAATTCTTTCAGTGACAATAAGGTCTTGACAAGACAGACTGCCAAATGCTGCTTTAAGATTTCAGATAATAAAGAGCTGCACTGCCTAGTATATAAACATAGTGAGAAGCAAGAAAGAAAGATAGGAAGCCTTAAACAGAAGAAAATATGTGCTAAGAAGTTTGGAGGAGAGAGGGGAAAGCAAATCTGTGTAAAACAGAGTAAAAAAAATTAAGAAAAAAATGTCTAGAAAGCCCACCTATGAGAGTTGACTAAATCTGTATCCTAAAATCCACAAATTTAAGAAATCCATAGAGCCTCCTAATTCCAAATTTTTAGAGAAAGGTTATAGAAGTTCCTACCTGGCCCATATTCTGGATGTGCAGATTAGAAGGAAATTGTGCATGTGACAATGGGGAAAACAAATCGATTTTCACTTTAGTTTCCTGATTTGAAACAGTGGTTACATTTTGCTCAAATGGTTACCTGTGTGCAATATGCTTCCAAGGCAGTGAGATACACTTAACCTTATGGCACATAGCCATACCATTTCCTACACCTACATTCAGAAACTTACTTTCATCACAGTAATTTGATGCAGGACAAGAAAAATATTAAAAAATGAAACAAAACAAACAAATAAACAAAACAAACAAAAAAACCCACAAAAAACTCCCTCCAAAACAAAACAAAAACCCCAAAACAAAACAACAACAAAAAAAATCCCAAACCAAACCACCCAATGATGAAGTATTACTCCCCCACTTAACTGTATGAGGAAGGAATGAGATGTCCCAGAGATACACTGCTTTGACAATCTAAAGCCTGTTTATATACGCAAGGAATCCTGCCAACTAACACTAAAGTAATAACTCAAAGGTGTTACAATTAATGTAGTTACTAGTTACAATAACCTCTACCAGAAAAGGTCAGAAGACAAATGAAAAAAAATCCAACCCTAAACAAGTGAACATAGTGTTACAGAACCACTATACCAAATACACTTGTAAGTGCTTAATGCAAAGTATTTGCTCGTAAGAAGTAGCATGCTGTGTCTTCTGGACTCTGATTAGATGTAAAGCATGGGAATATCCAATGCCAAAGCCAGCCCTGGGCACAAGATGCACCATCAGCTGTGTGTTTAGAGGGAAGGGATGTGAAGGAAGGTCAAGCTGTTGCAGCTAACCTCTTCAAAGAGTTCATATTTCCTATATGGACCACTGCAGAACAAAAGGAAAAAGGCACTGCAGTTATTTCACTTCTAGATAAGAGATGAAAGAAAAGCTCCTGGGTGAAGTCTGGCAGTCATGGTGGGCTGAGGAGGAAACACCTGGCTGCTGCGCCTTTTCCCGGAATAGAGTCAGGTTAAAACTCCTGGCAGGAGCAGCGTGCCCATCAAAATCAGATGCTGTGATTTTTGGAGTAAAAGGACCAAAACCTAATATCAAGGTTTATTATGGGAATTTGTTAGCAAGATACTATCAGATGAGCATCCTGGCTAATTTGGTATTTACAGCCCAGAAAACAAACCATAGAAGAAAGTGAGACTGTAAAAGAATCACTTTGAAATCTGGGAACAAACAGGAAAAAGAGTTTTGAAACTCAGAAAAATCCTAGCACAGGATTGTTACGCTAAACTCAAACACAATATTCCCTCAAAATAAATAATATTACAGGCATAAATGATGGTGACAGAAGAATTTAAGTATTTGTGTAAACTACCTATCTATATAAAGACACTTAAACATATAAACACAGATATTTAAATAGATATATAAAATCATACATCTAAAAAACTTTTATATAAAGAATCTCTATCTCCACCTCCAAATCACAGAAAATTACCTAGAATTAAAGAATGAACCTCTCAAACTTTTTTTAATAGCTGCAAAATATGCAGACCACATTAAACACTTTTGGGGTTTTTGTGGCTACTTAAAATCATTTGCCAGTTAAGGAAATACAGGAAAGAATTAAAAATCCATTTCCTTGTGATCACAAATAAAATGAGCCCCAAGGGCTGATTCAGGTTTCTACAATGAAAAAGACAACATGAAACGCTGAGTTGGCACAAAAGTGCGTATTCCTGACTTGTTCCTTCTGTGGCAAGAGTCAGTCAAAAGGCAGCTGGTGTGATTTTACAGAAACCATCCCCAAAATAAATGTGCAATGCACTCCTCCTGTGAGAAATACTGAAAGAAAATAAAGAAGCTAGAATGTCTAAAATCAGGAACAGCATTGAGAACAGCCCTTAATCTAAAAGAACACAAGTAGAAAACCTGGAAATGTATTTCTTACACACTGTAACAACCTGTAAAAGGCTGTCTAAGAGAACATATCAGTTGTCTGTCTAACCTTGTGGTCCTGTAAAACAAGCACATGACAAGAAGCCCCATGGGACAGGATGCAGATGTGTTGTTGCGGGGGAAGAAAGGCAGAGCAGGACTGGCCAAACTGCACAGCTCAGAGCTCATCGCACCACACTCACAGGGCATCAGCCCCAATGGGGCCCTCACTAAGTCAGTGTCTGACAGAAGATGTTTATTGGTTTTAAACCTCCTACAATTGTTGCTTCCCTTATGAGTGAAAACACAAGAAATTAAAAAATAGATGTTGGGAAGACAAGCAAGGCCATTCAGACAACATTATGAACAGAGGGGGAGGGAGGTGCAAAAAAAAAAAAGTCACTGTGGCAGTGATGTAGCCTTGAAAGAGGTGTCCAAAGAACCTGCTGAATCTCCATCCTTGGAGACTTGGAGGTTGGAGCAGACACCCCAGAGGTTCCTTCCAATCTCTGTCCTTCTCTGACCCTACAGCATATTTCACTTCTAGCTTTGTACAAACTGTATGATCATTTACTAACTTCCTCACATTCTTATTCATAAGATTTTTCCAAAATAATGCTTTTATAGATTGTCTATATACCACGTTTATTTGTTTATATGTACGCTTAAATATATCTATTTATGTGTATATGAATAAATATATGTTCATACATACATACACACACAATCACATGCACAGTTCTAGCCACCAATAAAACTAGAGTTCCTGTGTGATGAAATACATTATCAGCTGCTGATCTCAAGGGCAGACAGTTAAAGGAAGCAGAAACTGTCTAAAGGAAACGATAGAAGTTGTTGAGTTCTTCAGGTCTGTGGTTCTGTAGAAACAGGATCAGTTGTCACAAAAAGCGTGCTACAGTGGTGAGAAAAAGAAGGAAGACTTTCTGAATATTGGCATTGTTGGGAATTTATTAGTAGGAGAAACATCTTAATTTGAAACTTCCTGGATTCATAGTCAAATATCATCAGTCAGTACATTATTTGAGACAGTAATCTCAGCCAAACTGTTCTTCTCTTCCTGCATAGTATTACCAGACATAGGTATAAGCAAGTAACTTGCCACATTTCTGTTCCAATAGCAGGTCTAGGATGTACAAAATGTAGCAGTAGAAAATGTTTTTTTGTCATCATTTTCTGATAAAGAAACACTTTGTGCCATAATTTTGCATATCATGTTTAATGGCTTATTGGTTCAGATACTCTCAATCTTATTAGCAAAATTCTAGTTTTCATTGGATTCAAATGTTTGTACCCAGAAAGCAGACTCATTGATGAGGGTGGGAGGACATTAAAGTTGAAAAGGAGCAGGGAGGACCCAGGTGGTGGTAATGTTGCCTCTATTCTTCCTTCTTTCATCCTCCCATTTTACTGGCATTTCAAATTTCCAGACGTGCCTCCATACACAAAAGAATATGCTGAAACAGATCAAAAGCCCATAGTCCAGAACACAGTCTCCAAGTACAGTATCTGCCAATATCTCCTGAATACTTGATTTAAATTTTCTGGTAGATGGACTTCCTTATTCTTTACAGTAAATGGATTTTTGGAACAAGGAGGTGGCAGAATTTGTTTTATCCACTTTTCATCAACCATGTATTGCAGCAGCCCAGGAAGAGGTACCCTTTCGGTAACACATCTGTCTTTCAGGCTGAAGACCTGTCAATTAGTCACTTCTTTATGAAAGCCATGCTGTAAGTTGAACAGCATTGGGTCCAACACAGATTTCTACAGGACTTTAATGGTGACCCTTCACTATTTAAAACAAAACAAAACAAAAAAATCCCCAAAACCAATCAACCAAATAAAAAAGACCAAAACAAATGCTTTCTAGCTTCTATTCAGTTATTTATAAATGCAAGAAATTTCCATCTTCTTTCACAGTTGTTTAGGAACTCATCAAAAGCATCTGGAAATAACTTTTTATCCATATAATTACGACCTTCAAAGAACTCAAATTGGTTTGTAAGACACGTCATCCTTGACAAAAGCCAAGTTGACTTTCTCAAGAGATCATGACTACCCATCTTTCCCTTACCACAGTTTGTAAATAACATGGCTTGCCAGCACATAGTTCTCTAGTTCTCCTCTGGGACTCCACTAAAAAAATGGTGTATTTACCACCTTCTGGGCTTCAGGTACCAAAATTGTTTCACTGATTACATCTGAAATTTAGCCTTTGCACCATTTTAGAAGCTGAGTTTCAGTCTACCATTACAGCCTCACCTATCACCTAAATGTTCATTAAAGGTCATTACCAAGATTAAAATAAAAAACTAAGTAATGTTTTCCGTAAAGTTGTATAGCCTCTAATCTTACAATGAAGTGCAATGAATATCTATCACTATGGGCTCTGTGATACCTCTTTCATTTTTTTTATTTTTTTTTTTTACTTCAATCACTTAAATGGTCTTCCCTCTTAAGAGAGAGAGTTAACAACTTCATTGCAAAATTGCCTTTGGGGAAGTTTTTTTACATTTGCTATGTGAGTTGGATAGATGCTCTGTAACATTTTTGCCATAATTTAGATTTAACTGTGTACAAAGAAATTAAACACCTGCCAGCAGATACGACAACAGTGCAATACAACCCCAGCTTCAGAAGGCAATTATCTCAGAGGTTACGTCACCGGTGCTTTGTGATTCTTTTGGTTTGGATATATTTTGCCATTTCAACATCCAAATATTCAAATCAAAAAGGGTCTGTCATTGTAGCAAAATCTATTCATCTATTTACATTTTTTTCATTTCTAGAATCGTCATCCACACACATCTATAACGTCTACTGTTCAACAACTGTAATCTCTCATTTCCTCTGACATCCTGTCATAGAGAAATGGCACAAGTCCAAAATAATTAATTGAAATTATTTAATTCTTCCCATGGAAAAGCAACTAAAATGGTCGTTTTGAACCTATGGTCTACAGACTGCTTATAAGGGGAGAATATACATAACTAAGAAAAACAAGCCTAGTGTCAGGCTTAAACTTACAATAAAAAGGCCTTGCATTTGCATTTCAGCTTTTTGAGAGCCATCATAAGATTCATGTTTTAGATTCAGCACTTATAACTAGAGTTGGTGAAATACTGGCCAGGACACGCTGATGTGAAATGAATGCATGGGAGAGACAGAGCCCTGCTTTCTTCACAGTTCTTTGCTACCATATCACACAAACCTGTTGGAATGAAGTAAACCTGCTGAAGCCAAGCTCAGGAGAAGCAGAGGAGAGGATTCTGAGGAGTCAGTAGCCCTTTGGCAGATGGCACATAGAATCACTGATTATTCTGAGTTGCAAGGGACCCACAGGGATCATTGAAGTTCAACTCTTAAGTGAACGGCCAAATACAGGGGGATTGAATCTGTGACCTTGGCATTATTAGCACCAAGCTTTAACCGAGTTAATCTCACGCATAAGTGGGTATCCTGTTCCTCTCACCAGCTGGTCACTCACTCACAGGAAAGCCCATGCTGCAGTAAACATGCAGCTAAACCAAGTATTTGCATTAGGCCAGGACAATCAGACCTGCTGTGCTGCACTGGCTTTACAGCTGCACTGCACCATTGCCTGTAAACTAGAATCACCTCACCAAACAGTATCTAATCCTTAGTTTACAATTGCTTATGTCATATGGCACTGGCTTCATAACTGTAAATGTAACTTGCAAATGAAAATTGTCCCAACAACTAAACATCCCGGAACAAATGGTCTCACTTCAGAATAACGTTACGCACCTCTGTGATCACCATTTCTAGCTCACTCCAGGTGATAATAAAACAATCTACTTTATACTGTGTGGCACAAGACATTTGAATACAATGAACAACTGAAGTCTGGGAAGTGTAATATCTGTAAAGTTGGGAGTGACTGGAAAAGAACGCTGCTGCCAACGGTGACTAACACAGGGGACAGCAGCAGGAGGGGACAGCAGCAGGAGAAACACGGCAGCATGCCGCTGCTTGAAGGCTGAAACCACACTACCAGGGCTACCGGGGGAAATCAACAGACTGGCACACGCACCACCAACACCCTACGCGTGCTGCCTCGCGGAGGTGAGGCAGCCAGTCACCGACGGACTTAACTCTGAGAGCGAACACTGTGATCTGAGAGTATTTGGGAGGGGAAAGAAAGTTTCAAAACCCTCCACATTCCTGAGCAAGATGCAGCCGAGAGAGACGCTGTTACCCCGCGCTGGCCGCTGACAGCAGACACTCCGGTTCGGCAGAGCGGCTCTGGCAGCCACACCTGCGGCAGGCACGGCTCCTCTGCCCCGGCCCTAAGCGCCCTGGGGGCCGCAGGGGGCCGGAGCCCGCCGATACTCACAGCGGGTGCCAGCGCTCGGGGAGGCGGCGGTGCAGCGAGATGCGGTCGCTCAGGTAGATGTTGATCTGGTGCCGGCGGATGCTCTCCTCCTGGCGGCGCTTCTCGGCAGGGCTCAGCTCCAGCCGCACCGCCCGGCCCAGCTCCCCCAGCGCCCCCGGGTCCAGGGCAGGTTTGGCGTACACTGGCCGCCGCAGCAGCTCGGTGTCGGGGGACGGCGGCAGCGGCGGGGCGCGGCGGGCGGCGTGGCGGGGCGGCGGGCCGTGCCACCACACGAGGAAGCCGAGGGCGGCCAGAAGCCCCAGGGCAAGCAGGGCGCCCTCGCCCCGGCAGCCTCGGCCGCGCTTGCCGCAGCACATCCCGCGGCCGAGGCGGCCGGCCATGCCGAGCGGGCGGTGGGTGCCTCTCACGGACGCGGACACGGGCGCGCCCCCGCCCAGGGCGGACTCGGCGAAGTTCTCACGGACCTGCCCAAGCCGCGACACCCGCCCGCCGCCAGCGCTGCCGCCGCCAGGAAACCCGCCCGGCTCCTTCGCCGGCGGCTCCTCCTTCCTCCCCGCCCCGCTGCCGGCCAGCCCGCAGGGGCGCGGCGCAGAAGAGCCGGGCACGGGCGCTGCTGCGGGGCGGGGAGCGGTTCCCCTGGGCAGGGAACCCGACCCCCGGCTCAGCCAGGGGCGCTGCGCCCCTCCCGCCACTCAGCCATCTTACCAGGAGCGATGCCTCTCGGTTTCCTCGTGGTCGGAAGGCTGCTCGGCCACCGAGGGTTCGTGCACCCCAGGGAAGGCGCACGGTTGCAGCCCGGTCCGGGCTCACCCTGGGGACCCAACCCATGGAACTAGTAATGGTCCTAACGCAGCCCAGGGCAGGGAGGGAGCGGAGGCATCCCGGTTCTGCTGGTTCATGTACAGCTGGGATGTGGGGAGGAGGGAGGAATGCATGTTCCGTTCACACACTTCCTGTCACCCTTCAAGGAAAAGGTGATCCGGTCACCCTGAAGCTGTAGGGACCTTCATAAACACTGGTAGCTGCATGGCAGATACTCAAGGGTACCCCAACAAGGGAAAATTCGGCCAGCATAGAGCTGCCAGGGCAAGCTGCTTTGGCCATTGGAAGTGACAGCCCTAAGGATTGCTCTCTCCTGACAGAAATAGCCAGGGCTGCAGGAGAACAGCAAGGGACTAGGAAGAGCTTTGGGGCTGAAGGAAACAAATCAATAGGAAACCAGGCTTCAACCGTTCTTCTGCCTCTAGAATAGCATGTCCTTCAGGAGTAGAGCAGAACATGGGCCAAGAAGCCACAGGCATTAATGACAAGCTCTTTTGTTGAAGAAAGGAATGGTCTTGGTTGAAAAATGAAGTCAACCAATGTGGTCTCATAGAGAGAAATCCAGAAGACAAGCGAAAATCCCAAATTTATTATCCAGATAATGGGCAGTCCAATCCATGGCTTGACAGAATTATGGGGGCAAAAAAGCAACAGTCATTAGTCAATATCTTCATATGTGCTTCATACTCAACAACATATCTGTATTGCTTTTTTTACTTCAGCCCCTAACAGGATACAGCCCCACCTGTTTAAACTTGTGATCTGGAGGCCATGAGATTACATGAAAAGTCCACATTTTGCGTTTGAAATACCTTAACATAAATGTAACATAATTGGATAAATTTTCTCTCTCACATTCAATAGGGAGCTGGAACTGGTCTTGAGGTGTCATTTGCTCCACGCATTTTGCAAAGAGATTGTTCACTGCTGTACCCTCTGCTGCTGGAGGCCTGTCAAGATCAACCCAGCAGAGGAGTCTGGTCAATCCTAGGAGGGACTTCAGCCCGGTACATGGCACTGGGCGTGCTCACCAGTGTTGATGAAGAGTGGATGAAATATGTCTGACACTGAGGAAGGGAAAAGACCTCATCACTACCAGACAAGGTCAGAGCATGCACCTATGAGCTCTTTCTGATTTTACATGGTAATAAATATTGCATGCAGCAACAAACACCGAGGCTGTCAACTACTGTGGAGGCCTTGCTTTGGACAGATGGGTGTGGAATAATAATGACTCATCCTGATGCTGGTAAACTAGCATAAATCAAGTACTTTAGGTGGATTTGCAGATGTCTTGTGTGTCTGTGTGTGTGCATAGATATAAACTGATTATTTCTTACTTAGTTATACAGCTATCCATCACAGATAGTTATGTAGGCAAAAAATCTAGTTTCAAAGCATAAATACCAGCTGGCATAACTTAAACCTAATAGTAGTGAAGTAGTGAAATATGCATTGTAGACAGCTACTAAATCCCAATATGTTGGACTTGAGAATCTACATTACCTATAAAGGAAGCCGTGTCTAGTAGGCCTTGGGTGCTGAAGAGTCAGGTGGCACTACTAATTGCTGAAGAGTCAGGTGGCACTACTAATTCCATACCCAGTGTTTGTGTTGTCTCCTTGCTCACCATCATTACTGAATAAAGGAAGACCATTCCTGGAATGAATCGAAGGAGAGGAGATCCTCTTGGACTTCCAAAAGAAATTGCTGGGGAGATTTGGAAGATGTAAAGAACAAAATGGAAGACAGAGTGTTAATTAGGAAGAGTAAGAAAAAAAACCCAGAGAGTTCCGCTGCAGGGTTTCTTAAGTATTAGAAGAATTGGTATTTTATTTAAGTATTCTAAGTAATAGAGCACTATGGAAGAAATACATGAATAAGATCACATGACTAATACAAGTTCTGAGATAAAAAAATGGGAATCGGAGAACGGAATGTGGCAGGACTGCAGGAGGCATGCTGCCACTAGTGGCAGACATGGTAAGATCAGACAAGACTGTTGAAGAAGATAACCTCCATAGCTACCTCTCAGTCAGATTTTAAAAAGGAAGAAAGGGCTTGAAGAAAAGGTAGGAGAGCATCACCTTGCTTCCATAAATGCAAGAAAGGTTGCAGCTGGAGGTAAAGTAAGGAAGGTAGCTCTGGGTAGTAATCATGCCTTTACAGCAAAACAGCTGGGAAAGCTTTCTATGATCATTATTGCAGTGAGGATTAAAAGTAATGCTAGTAAATGGTAGTTTCCCATGGATGATGTCTGTCATGGTTTGACAGCTCCCAAAAATCCAATTTCCAAGCCCCCCGCAATTTGTTTCAAGGTGAGAGAGAAGGTTTCAGACAGGCACAAGTCAGCATGGGGGAATCATATCAAAATTTATTACTAACAGAATAAAACCTATGGAAACTAAAAAGCAAATAAATACACAGTATTAATACAATTTCTACCACCCCTGGGGCCCTCCCATTTCAATCCAGAAGAAGAACCTTCAGGACAATAGCTAAAGTCTCTCTCCCACTGGGGTACGAGAGAAGGGGTCTTCTACACCCCCACCAGCTGCTTGGCCTCTGCCGAGGTCTCCTCCTGGACTGCAAGGGAACACTTACTTCACCAGGTCTGCATCACGAGCTTTTGAGTCCTTTTCCCCTGCTTTGTGAAGGTTCCTCCCAGGGAGTAAGATTCAGGGACTTCTCCACTTCACGTCCACTCTTCTCCCCAGGTTGCAGGATTTTCTGGGTTTTTGCTCAGTCTTATACCCCAAATAGCTTTCATTAAAGTCCTTACCCAGTCTCTACCCTTACCAAGCCTGCTTGGTTTGGCTTCTCTCTATCCCAGCTGCAGCATCAGCTTGACTTTCACGTGGCAAGGGGGGGCTGCATTCCTCGTCCTTCGGTTTTCGGCTGCCCTCATCCAAACCCCATGTAGGGCACCTCCGAGCCCTTGGCCCATATCTTTTCTGCTTCAGTCTCAACTGGAATCGCTTCCTCCCCCCGCCATTGTGGAGGAGGTAGCAGCTTGAAGTTTCTCTCTCCTCTGCCTGGAATTCTTTCTACTCTGCTTCAGGATCGCCACTGCTGACTCCCCCGCTCACAGGGGAAACGGCGAGTAACTGCTGCAGCCCTGGCCATAGTGCCAGGGCCGCGGGGTGCCCATGGGCACTCCGAACTCGGGATTCCCTTCAGCTACCTCATGGCTCCAATTCTCTCTGCCAACAAGTTCTCTTCCGGTCTGTTATAATATGCTAATTTCACAGGGGCGAACCGCAGCTCTCCATTGGCCCTGCATCAGAAACTTATTTGGGATTAACCATGTCCCCAGGGGACGCTAGACAGTGAAACCACAACAGTGTCTGAACAAAAACTCAAGGAAATTCATGGGAAAGTACAATAACGATGTTAATGCAGAAGTCATTAAGAATCAATCAGTTGCATTCACAAATAAGTTTGGACAAGATGTAAAGAATGTGAAAGCAAAGACACATTTTCTTAAACCTTTTCAAAAATTTGTGGGGTTTAATTGTGTTGGGAAGACTGAAATTTCTGAGCTGAAATACTTAAAGTGTAAAGACTTCTGCTCTGAATATAAAAATAAGCCCCAGGAGAAAAAAAAAATCTACAATTAAGGCAAATGAGTTTACTGCAATGCATAAAGCTTGTAGCAAAATTTTCATGGAAAAGTTCCTTTTAAGCCATTCTGTTGTTTCTTTTAGGTTTAATAACAATGGAAGTTAAAACAATTTGTTCTGATTTTTTTTTAAATATTACTGTTTAGCAAGCCATAATTTCAATTGCTTCAGAAGTTTTAGTCAGAGATAAGTAGAGTAACCAAACAAGTCATATAAAGGCCATAATTACTTATCTAGAAAGATCCATTGTGCTTTCCGTTGTCTAAATCAAAACAGAACAGTGAAATAATTAATATATTTTAAACGTTTATTTTTAAAAAGTGAGTTTTTATTTTTTCACCCCCAAAACAATCAAGATATTAACCAAACCTTTCAAAAAGCACTAAGAGAAGAAAATTAAGCACAACAATACGTAGTTGCCCATAAGAATTTACATTACAGTGAATGTAATAGCTCAAATTAAGGATGTATCTGTTGCTTTCTGAAATATCTATTTGAATTGCAGCCAGTAATTAAGTCACCTAAAATACATGGGCTGACTGAAGGAATTGGTCTACATACAAGGAACAGTTAAAGTGGTAAGTTAAGATGAACTATTTTACATGTGTATAATTATTAAAAGTTGAGACCCCTGGTGGCCTAGTGGTTAGCGTGCAGGACTTTCACTGCTGCGACCACGGGTTCAAATCCCGGTCTCCTGGCCTGATGGAGGTCGTTAGCCCTGTGTGGCCATCCATCTATGAGAAGGACACTCTAAACAAACCTACGTCCTGAGGACCTCACTGCCATTGTCCAAGCTTGCTTGGCCCCGGCAGATGAACCTTAGGATTAAAGGGTGGGCTCAGTTCAGCGCAGGCTGTGTCTCACCTAAAAAATCCATTGCGCAGGCTGGAAAGGTAAAAGACCTTTCCCCAAATCTTCGTTCACGAAGAGGGGCCATTACTAATTATTAAAAGTTATTCTTATTTTGTAGCAATGACATACACAGAAAAAAATAGAGCTATTAAATTTTGCAAAAGCTTTAAAATTTACTTCATCCAATGTTTTGGGGTTTTTTTTACATCTGTATTTTTGCTTTGTCAAAACGAAGCAAAATTCTAAAGTGGAAATGGGGTGGGAAGAAGTGTCAGCTACTAAGGACTGCACTTTTATTAAGTTCCAACAGCTTCCTAAATTCATATTTTCAGGGTAAAAAGAAAATATCAAACAATGTATTTCAGAATAATGATCCTCGTTTTAGAAAAAGCCAACGATTATGTATTCTAAAAAAAAAGAAAAAATTATCAGAGGAACATGATAGGAACATGATGTACAAATACATTGCAGATAGATAAGAAATTTGTTTAAGGAGAAGAAGAGTCAGCCAAGTTATAAAACATACCCATGGAGAGAGCTTTGAACCTATGGGTCATTGTTCACCATCGCTTTAATTGTGCATAAAATAGCACTGCCCTCCATAGAAACAGTCCCCCAAACTCCCACCTTGGGTGCTCTTTCTCTCCTTTGTCAGCACAAGTATTTTTTAAATATTATTATTCAGCCCACTGTCCTACCAGTGCCAAGGGATTTTTTTATTAATGTTTGTGTTGAAAGTCTCTCTATTTGAGACAGCTGCGTAGCACAAGCAAAACATGAAATGGGCTGCCCCCACTTCCCCAGCTGCAGGTCTGCACCGAAGGGTGGGTGTTGAGGTCCTCAGTGCTTCAGCTTTACAGGGTAGGCTTTGGGTCAAGAGTGAAGCTGGGTGCATAGTGCGGAGGCAGAGAGCATCGGGAATTTAGATGAGAGGAAGAACAAGTGGGTACAGAGGCCTAAAAATAAAACAGATTAAAACCACAGACTTGATCTGTGAGATAGAAACTGTCAGCTATTTCAGGGATCTTCTATCAGACTGATGAATGATGTGCAATCCTCCTACTGACACGCCAATAAAAACAGGTGGCATTCAGTGGATTACTTGGGCAAGACCTCACCTGTACCAGCTCGCAGATCTCTGTAGTACATGTATATGCATATGTGTGTCTACACAGACATACACATACGCACACATAAAATACCTTGCTCAAAAGGTCACATACAAGTCAGGATACCTTAAAGGAAGAAACAATAAGTCAAAGGCTTCAATCAGTACATTTGTTTGCTATAGGTGTGTATTGTTGGTATATAAATGTTCTCTTTAACTAAATAGCCAGCATGAACTGCAGGCAGTGGAAAAGATATTGTACAGAAAGGAAGCCAGGGCCAGGAAGCTTAGCTTTCAGAAACTACTGGAACAAAGCTGCAGTTCCGTGCATGGAATATGGCATGACATTACATGTTACTGAAGGTCTGTTATATTGGAAACCTGACCGAGTTTTCATACATACTTGTGCAGACACAGTGAATTAAAATACTGAATTGCAAATAATTTTTGAAAGTTTCGTCAAAATTATGGCATATTCTGAAACACATAAATGAAGTAAATTCCTCACAAAGTTATAGCAGCTGGTTATAATAGACGAAGTGGAAACTGCTATACACACCATTAAAATTCTGACCAAGAAGTCAAACAGATATTATGTCATGAAATTAATCTTTGTAATCCTACACTGTAGCCACTTAATACTATTTGTTTTTTAGTAATTTTTTCAAGGTTATTTCTGTTTCTATGCCTGAAAGGACCAAAGCTAACATATATGAGTCCAGTGATACTGGGCAAGTATTTGCTTTTCTATGATGGTATTTCTACTGTATGTGCCTGCCTTTTCATTAAGGTAGAGATAAGTGTCGTCACACAAAACAAATGCTAAAAATTTCAGTTTTCTTTTTCTTAGAAGTATGTCTTCCTTGTGATTCACATCAGTAAGGTTTTACAGTAGAAAACAAGCCTTTTACTCCTTGAATTGCCATGAAGAAAGATCATCATATTTGGGGATTTGAGATGCCATCATCCACAGACTTTCATAATGCAGAGTATGAGTGAGTCAGCTGCCTCTAGTTTTATGGATTTCTTCAGAACGTATTGCTTGACTACTTGCATTTTTACATTTCTGGGATGCTTTTGATTATGATGGTAATTTTACAATCTTCCATATTATGTGATCCTGTAGAAATTTGCTCAGGTATTAAGGTATATGTCCATATATATTACAACCTATTATTACTGTAAGGGCAACAGAATTTTTTGTGATGTTACCTGGCCAATTTGTAGTTCTACATCCCTGCTTTTTGCCATATTATACTTACTTTACTAGTTCCACCCATATGTTAACGTGCCCTAATGGTTTCCTAGTCTTTGTTTTGCAAATGGTGAGTTCTGTGTCTTGCAGAAGAATGGCTCTAAGTTTATCTCCTTTATGTGACTTTGTTTGATGAGTAGCATCCATAAAGCTTACATCTTCCTGCTGGTGTTTTCACAGAATCAATTAGGTTGGAAAAGACCTTAGAGATCATTGAGTACAACCTATGACCAAACACGACCATGTCAACTAGACCATGGCACTAAGTGTCACGTTCATTATTTTCTTAAACTCCTCCAGGGACAGTGACTCCACCACCTCCCGGGCGGTGCATTCCAATGTCTGATCACTCCTTCTGTGAAGAACTTCTTCCTAATGACTAACCTAAACCTCCTCTGGTGCAGCTTAAGGCTGCATCCTCTTGTCCTATTGCTAGTTTCCTGGGAGAAGAGACCCTCACCTGGCTACAACCTCCTTTCAGGTAGTTGTAGAGTGATAAGGTCTCCCCTGAGGCTTCTCTTCTCCAGGCTTAGCAACCCCAGCTCCCTCAGCTGTTCTTCATAGGACTTGTGTTCCAGACCCTTCACCAGCCTTGTTGCCCTTCTTTGGACACTGATCCCTGGGGGACACCACTAGTGACTGGTCGCCAACTGGATGCAGCACTGTTCACCACTATTCTCTAGGCCCGGCCACCAGCCAGTTCTTAACCCAGCAGAGAGTGCCCCTGTCCAAGCTGTGGGCTGCCAGCTTTTCCAGGAGTATGCTGTGGGAGATGGTGTCAAAGGCTTTGCTGAAGTCTAGGTAGACTACATCCACAGCCTTCCCCTCCTCCACCAGGACGTCACCTGGTCATAGAAGGAGATCATGGTCAGGCAGAATCTGCCCTTCTTAAATCCATGCTGGCTGGGTCTGATCCCTTGTCCATCCTGCATGTGCCATGTGATTGTGCTCAAGATGATATCATTAGCAGTGGAGACTTAGGTTAGAAAAGTTTCACAAATGTTGAGCTCACATTTTTGCTCTTGCTTTATCTGTTCGGCACTTTTTGGCAGGCTTGTCCTGTTCCTTGCACTTTCCTCATCTCCTTTTTTCTAAAGTAATTTCTTCATTAGAGTTTCTTCTGTCATTTTAAATTATTTTTGCCTCAGAGCAATCCAACATTGATTAGCACAGAATTGATGTGAAGGAATTTCTTGTCAAAAGCAGTGCACTTTTCACTGACTGGACAAACAAGATGCAGTTTGGATGAATCTTCTGAACAACTAACGCACAATCTGCACTTGAGAATCTTGGTTTTGTTTTGTCCTGTATTATCTGCATTATCTGTATTATACTGTAAACTCTGCACTGATGTGGCTTTACCTTGACTATTGTGTGCAGTTTTGATCACCGCAATATAAGAAAAATATTAAGCTCTTAGAGAAAATCCGAAGGAGGGCAACGAAGATGGTGAAGGGCCTTGGGGGGAAGCCATATGAGGAGTGGCTGAGGTCATCTGGTCTGTTCAGCCTGGAGAAGAGGAGACTGAGGGGAGACATTGCCGTGTACAACTTCCTCGTGAGGGGAAGAGGAGGGGCAGTCACTGATCTCTTCTCTGTGGTGACCAGTGATGGGACCAGAGGGAATGGCCTGAAGTTGAGTCAGGGGAGGTGACTTGGGTATTAGAAAAAGGTTCTTCACCCAGAGGGTGGTTGGGCACTGGAACAGGCTCCCCTGGGAAGCCAGCATCAAGCCTGACACAGTTCAAGAAGTATTTGGAAAATACTCTCAGGCTCTTGGGGGTGGTCCTGTACAGGGCCAGGAGTTGGACTCGATGATCCTTGTGGGTCCCTTCCAACTCTGCATATTCTATGATTCTGTGATCTTCCAACCTAAGCTTTCTCCATCATTTTACCCTAATGAACAGTTTGAAAGGCTTAGGTTGTTCTTTCATTGGTGAAGAAATCAAATACTGGATTTTCCAGAGGGCTTGGTACTGCATCATCCATGAGAATATTCTATAGCACTTCATTAATTTCAGAAGAAATCTGATTATTTTTTCCTTGCCTTGATTCTCATTCAGTGACAGAAATCACTGACTGATCATACCAGTATAGATGCCTAGGATGCCAACTGAAGATAGTAATGACCATCAGATAACAGCAGCAAAATTCATCACAAATAATTTCTTCTCTCATTTTGTAAACCCCAACAAAGATTTCCTATTGATTACTTATAAGTTTATTAAAATAAGAGTTTTATCTTTGCTGTTAGGTTCCTAATTACATTCGTGATATCTTTGTCTGGAGTTTCAAACCATTAGTAGAAATTGATAGCGTAATCATCAGTTACATAACATAAATTTGTACAATCACTATGTACATTAGCTTATCTCAAAGAAAAACTGGAGTGATTGTGTCACTAATTTGACTATATCTGAGTATGCACTTTGACATGGTAAGTATGACCCAGTTTTCTTCAATCATGAATAATGTGTTACATTAATTACTCTTGTCATTCCCTTCTTCCAAGCTCTGAAATGTTAAACAGAGTAAATTGCGCCATCCACCTTTATTGATAATGGCAAGCTCCTCATACTATCGTAATTTAAGAATGGCTGTACTGGCTGGACCAAAAGTCTACCTAGCCATGCATCTTCCCTCTGAAGATGGCCAATGTAAGCTTCTTTATGCTTAAGGAAATTATTTAACCTAAGTATATATGTTACATATTTAAATATTCTATGAGTTAACACATCTATAATGAAGGAAGCATCACTGAATATGTGCCCTCGCTAGGAATTTGTTCTATTACTTCTGTAACGATAAATAAGCAATTTTTTTTTCTTTGCTGTGAATGGTACTTTCCCAGAGGAAAAGTGGCCATAAGCACAGCCAGGACTCCTGTTTGCTGTAGACTTTCTCCAAGTGTAACTTGTTTGGCCCTTTGCCATGATGGTCTGGCAATCTGGATTCACAAGTGGCTCCAAGTCAAAAAGCTTTGTAACTTGGAAGATAAGGATGCCACTGCCTAAAACAGGGGATTGCTTAATTTTAATGGCATTTGGTGGTTTTACTACACTCCCTATAAGCTTTCCTAGTCCTCTCATCCCCAAATGCTCCACCACTGTAGTAAGTGCCCTGTTCTGCCATTGAAGTAACTGATTTTCATAGAAAATTACTTGCCTGAACTTGCAGGTACACAACACGATATTCTTCAGTGACTAAATTCAAGAGTTTGCTTTATTTTTTCCCCTTGCTTTAGATCTTGTAAACCAGAATAACCTGGGAAAAGTTTCAGGTTACCTGGGAGGGTGAAGCTAAAGAGAGGTACCTAAGAAATCCAAATTTTATGCTCAAAGTCTTTGAACTGAAAGACTAACCAGTGCTGTCAGGCGGTGGAAAATGTATGGGTTTTTTTTAGGAAAGACTCATCTTTGAATCCTGCTACCTCAGTGAAGGGAGAGACTGGTTTGGAGCTAAAGGAAAGACCAAGTAGGAAGGTCCAAGAAAGGGCTGAAGTATCGCATAAGCAGAGTGGGGCTGACAGAGTCACTGTGCCAAGCTGGAGAAATCACGTTGTGAAGCAAAGAAAAGGGATTACTGTGTTAGGTGAGAGCGAATAAGCTCCGTAGCGAAGGCTTGCTGCCATGACCCCGGGCAGATACACTTATTTGTGTGGGAGTCAGTCACGGTGTGGAAAACGTCTGCGGCCCTGATGACAGAATCCCCCTGGGCCAGGAGCCGTGGAGACCCCGGCGCTGGCTGGGCGAGGCGAGGCGGCACTGCCGGCTGGGCAGGGAAGGCGCCGAGGCCCCGGCCAGGTAGGGAAGCCCCTCGCCGGCTCCGCGGAGTGCAGCCCAGCCTGGCTCCCCCTCCCCGCCCTGCGAAGCGCGGCCGCACCGCAGTGGCCGCCCTGGGCCGGCCTCCTCCCGCCGGCGGAGTCCCCTCCTCCCCGCTGCCTTCCCGGCGGCCGCCGAGCCGCTGGCGGGGGGGCGGTGGCGGGCGGGTGAGCTGCTCGGGACCCGGTGGCGCTGCCCATGGGGGAGAGCGGGGTGCCCCCCCAGGTCCAGCTCTTCCTCCGCGCCTGCGAACAGGGCGACTGTGAGACCGCCCGGCGCCTCTTGGGGCTGCCCGGCGGCGGTGGCGGCACCGCCGATCTGGCGGCCCCCTCCTCCTGCGGCCCCGAGGAGGCGGCGGCGGAGCCCCGCGGAGAAGCGTCGACCCCGCCGACCCCTGCCGTGCCCGTGGACTGCACGGACGAGGCCGGGAACACGGGGCTGCAGTTCGCCGCGGCGGGCGGGCACGAGCAGCTAGTGCGGTTCCTGCTGCGGAAGGGCGCCTCGGTACAGAGCAGGAACCACTACGGATGGAGCCCCCTCATGCAAGCGGCCAGGTACGGGAGGGGGGGAGCGGGACAAGAGCGGGTGTCCGGCCGCTATCCCGCCTCGCCGCGGGGCACCGGCCTAGTCGGCGGCAGCACCGGGGCGGGGAAGGGAGGGAGGGCCGCCGAGGCTGAGCCTTCCCCGCCCCGAGGCTGCCGCGAGCGCTCGACTGCCTTGCCCTTCAAATCCCGTTCCCCGGTCCAGGGGAGGGCGCCCGGGAGCGCTGGGGAGCTCCAGGCGGGTCAGGCGTGTGGGAGAGCAGGCGGGCGCCATGTTGGAGGCTGCAGTCGGTCGTCGCCGGTGTATCCCGGCGTTATGCCGGGGGATCCGAGCCGTCACCTGTTTCCGTCCCTGGGGGTGGGTAAGGAGGGATTGTCTAGTGTAGATTTGGGTAAGTGTTGCGCTGGGGCATTAGGTTTTTATCTTTTGTGGTGATTGAAGCAGTGAACGCTATTTCTTGGGTAAAGCCAGCGCAGAATTGCAGTCACGGGTAACCTGAACGTGAAAACACTGCTCCTCTCTTTCCTTCTGTGACAATAGGATTCGCACGTACCCTTACGAATTTTTATTTTTTTTGGAGGGGCGGGGGTATGTGTGTGTCTTACCTACTTGTTGAAATGTCACGTCTGACATAAAACATACTGAAGCAAACAGACACAATTAATTTCCCTTGGCTTTCCCATGTGTTCCTAAGTGGCTCGCTGGAGGATATGGAAAATCATTGCTGAGAGTTTTTAATGACAAAACTGGGTTGTTTTCTGCATCGGTGATGCTGTGCTTTCTGTAACCCACTGCTGGGCTGTGGGAGGTCCTTGAATTGCTAATGCTGGTGTTGGTACTTATCTTTACACGTACAAGTATGCCTTGGGCTCACAGGCGTGTTTTGCGGGGTTGGAGGGCAGTGCTTTGCTATAATAACTGAATGCTTAATTGAGAGGAGAAATGTTTTTTGTGTTTTGGTCTTTTTTTTTTCAGTTTCATAGCGTTTGAATACTTGAAAGAAAAGAATCTGTTTCAAAGTCAGCATTTCTCTTTCCAATTAATGGCCATAGCAAGTTCCCAAAGAATGAGTCACACAGCTGGTTCCCCAGCAAGAACAAGGAAGACAAGGTTCAACAATTTTGTTATTTTATGAAGGTTAAAAAAAAAGAAAAATAGTTGCAGAAACAGTCTTAGATTTTTTCCCCTTAATGAAAACCATACGCTCATTCTCTAAAAACAATGAAGTCAAATCACTATAACCCTCTCACTGATTTCAAGAAATTACTTGCTGACACTTGAAAAGTATTGTATGTATTATTGAAACCTGTGCAGAAAGCATAAAGTAGAAGAGCATGTTTCTTTTTTCTTTTTAATGGATAACCAAAAAGGAAACATAGTGTTTATACCAAGGTAAGTTTGAGACTATGTAGATGTTTAATTTTCTGGCTGTCGTTAGTCCTATTGAAATTGCACAAGAGATAGCATATGTGCATAAAATCAATCATGTGTACAGGAGTTGCAGGCTCTACTGAGGGGATGAAGTGAAGGCTACCAGGATAGACCTTGTGACTATGCAGGCCCTGGAGGCTTCCTCCTGCAGCTGTGTACTTTCTGAAAGGAAACTAAGGACATTTGGTCTCACTTTTGCTTTAGTGGTTGGTAGCATTATTCAGGATTTCCTCAACTAACATTTGCTCTGCTGCAGTGTACAAAGACTGCTTTTAGTGTTGAAGTTGGGTTGTGTTATGAGCGCTGTACAAACATAGTCATGCATAATGTCTGCAACAAGAGCACAACGCGCACATCTTGTCAAAGTATTATGTTTATTAAAATGTGGGGTTCCTCAGCTGAGGAACAGTAAAGGTTTTCCTTTTCCTCATGATTACCTAGCTCGTTGGGGGTATGGCTTGCACGATTGTCTTTTGCTTACTGACAAACTACCAGAGCCTCTGATAATCAAGTCATATCAAAGCTCGGTTACTGATAAAACTGGTGTCTGAGTTCAGTACTCTGACCAAGTTCTTGTAGATGTTCTACACAAGGAGGGTTTAATGATTTCATTCCATCTTTCTTTATTGGAACATACTGGATGTTACACAGGGTTTTGATTTAGCCCAGTGATACAGCAGTCTCCTGAAATTGTAGCACAAGCCTGACATAGCGATTGCACAACAGACAGTCAAAACAGAAGACAAACAGCACAGCTATTACCAGTCCCTGTAGGCTCACCATCGCAATGCTGGGTGTTGGGAGGAATGGGTTAAAAATTAGAAGACTGTCCAGGAGGATTGTAAATCTCTCAAGAGACGTTCCAGCTGGGAATAACTCTTTATAAGCCTGTGTGAACAGCAGGCCAGTGATACTCTAGCACGGACTGATGATGATGCCTGTGTCTCCAATTGCTTACCTCTGCCTATGTGTTGCTTTGGGGATCCCCAAGTTAACAGAAATGAATTTACTTTTTTACATTTTAGCTACAAATTTGTGGTGGTTACAGCTGCCTGTCTGTGTCAACTCACACACTGGGTATCCCCAATTAGCAGGGAGGAGAATGCGACTGGAAGCCAAGCCCAGCTCCAGTGCCTTGCTCTCTTCAAAATTCATTTTGTTGGTTGGTCAGTTTTGGTGCTCTGTGTTGGGCTGAACTGTGTAGATACTTCCCCCATGCTGGTCTGGCTGACTTAGAAGCAGAATATTTTCCGTTGATTGTTTTAGGGAAGGCCATTCACACAGACAGTTGTCCCACTCTTCTAATAGAGCCATTTCTCTCTCTGATCCCCTTGGTGTTGAGTGAAGTTCAGGTTACTCTACAACAGCTGTAGCCACTGGCTGTTCATCTCTGAGCTTAATGGGCACATTCTCATCTTCTTTCATTGTGGGCGTTAATTCATGGTTCACAACTGGAAAACAGAGGATAATGCAAATATAAAAGACTAGCTATCCAGTTCATAAAATGACCATTTTTCTTTTTTTATTTAGCACTGGCTCTTTGCAGTTTTTACTCTACTTGTTCAGTAGTAATGAGGATACTTAATTAAGATTTCTGGAAACAAATTGGATTTGATTTTTGATTGTGATACAGCCGTAGAAATAAAATGAAAGTGACGCTCTGGTTCATGTTAGTTATGAGTTGGTACCATGCAGCTGAAAATGAGGCTGGCACGTTGCTGCTTTAACCAGACCATCCTCTTAAATAGGGGTCTGCTTTATGGGCGTGGTCACTGGTATGTGTGGAATGGTTTAGTTTACAGTCCTCAGCTGACAATTGCTCTCTTCCAACGAGGTGATCACTGTCGTGTTCAGTGTTGTGTGTATGATCCCTCATAGTGTATTAGTCAACAGGCCAATTAGATGACAAAGTTTTCTGAGTTCAGAATGTGTTGGGTTTGGCCATCCAAGGTGTTAATTCTCCTCCCTTTCTCTTTCTCTCAAGATTTGGACATCTAAGTGTGGCCCACATCTTGCTGGAAAATGGTGCTGATCTCAATGCACAGAATAAGTTAGGAGCCAGTGTCCTCACAATGGCCTCCAGAGGTGGCCACGTCAGCATGGTGAAGTTGTTGCTGGAATCTGGAGCTTTTGTAGACAATTACGACCATTTTGGCACAAATGTACTTGACAGCAGCAGAGACGACGTTCCTGATATCACTCCACTAATGGCAGCTGCTCAGCATGGACATGAGGCAGTGGTACATCTGTTACTGGACTGGGGAGCTGATTGTAATTACGCTGTGAAGACGATGGGCTGGAGTCCTTTAATGCTGGCAGCCGTTAGTGGAAAGGTGAGCTTGGCACAGCAGCTCATGGAGAAAGGTGCCAATCCTGATCACCTGAATGTACTACATAAGACACCTTTTGAAATCTCTGTTGGCTTCAAACACAAAGACATGAAGGACTACTTGGAATCTCTCACAACGATCAGACCTCAGGCAGGTATGGAGTGTTATTTTTTTGTTTCGCTTTCTTGCAGTTTTGATTGTGTATTTAGAAATGGAAAGTCTCATTATGTATGTGCATGGTGTTCTTTATAGTCTGTAACTGGACTATTTTGACTATGTTGGAGTAGGTACACCTACTTCAGGTGAGGTACGAGTGCTCAGTGTCAACAGATTTTTTTCCACATTAGCAGGGTGAGATTACTGTCCTGCAATAAGAATCATGTGAAACATTATAAAATGTTCTAATGTTTTAGATACTTTTTACTTTTAAAGCACATGACCCAGGTGCTCATTTAGGAGGAAAATTACAAAGGCCTATTTGAAATGACACAAAGAAGTGGCATAAAAACCAGAATAGGATATCAAAGAAAGGATGTTGCAGACTCAAAGAAAACCTAAAAGACAGAAAATCTAGCAAACCTGACTTGTCAGGAAAGACTGAAGAGTTCAGTCTGTCTAGTTTCATGATGAAGTGATTAAGAAATTACGTTAATAAAGTGTCCGTGTTAAAGACAGGTCAAATAGTGGAGGGCCTTTTTATGTGGTTGCCAAATTAAAAAACTGTGAGTTTAAAGTTAGAGGAATTTAAACGGGAAATAAGATACTATGGTGAAGCTTTGACCTGAAGTGACTTAATAGAGGTATGCAATCTCTAACAGTTGCAATCAAGGTTAAATGCCTCTCTAAAACTTGTTCTTGGGTTGTCTTCATTGGGTGTTGCATACAAGGCCTGTGACACACAGAAAACTGGATGAGGTTAACCTAATGTTTTCTTCTACCACTCTGAATATGAAACCTACTCCAAGTCCTTTGAAAGTGGACTGTGTGTTCTAAGAAAACTGAGTATTAATGTGGATGAATAGTAGGTTGGCATGTCCCCTACTTCTCTGATCCTTGGAGGAGCAGGGAATACTTAATTAATCAGTTTGATTGGAACATTGTGTAGGACATTGGAACGTCAATAAGTCATTTCAGAGACTGAGACCTTATTCTGTTTTGGGGACACTTTTCAAGATATTTATGCTTTGTGATGCAGGCCAGTGCTGAGAGGTGCTCGGCAAGAGGATTTGAGTGCACAGGAACAGGCCGTACCGGTGTGCCGAAAGGCAAGCCGGCGGGGAAGACAACCAGCTTGGTTAAACAAGGAGATTCTGAAGGAAATCAGGGATAAAAAGAGAGTTTACCGACTATGGAAGAAAGGGCAGGCTACTTACGAAGAATTCAGGAAGACAGCTAGATCATGCAGAAAGAAAATCAGGGATACAAAAGCACAATTTGAAGTTAAATTAGCCACTTCTGTTAGGTATAATAAAAAGTCCTTCTATAAATACATTAATAACAAAAGGAGAGGCAAAGAAAACCTCCATTCTTTGAGGGACTTGGAGGGAAACATAGTTAATAAAGATGAGGAGAAGGCTGAGGTACTTAACACCTTCTTTGCCTCAGTTTTTACCAGTAGGACAGGTGGCCCTCAAGGCAACTGGCCTCCGGAGCTGGTAGACAGAGATAGGAAACCAAATAGTCCCCTTGTATTCCAGGAGGAAATAGTTACTGACTTACTGAGTCATCTGGATCCTCACAAGTCTATGGGACCAGAGGGGATCCATCCTAGGGTAATGAGGGAGCTGGCAGAAGAGCTTGCCAAGCCGCTCTCCATCATCTTCCAACAATCCTGGCTCACTGGGGAGGTCCCATATGACTGGAAGTTGGCAAATATCACCCCAATCCATAAAAAAGGCTGCAAGGCTGACCCGGGTAACTACAGGCCTGTCAGCCTGACCTCGGTGCCTGGCAGAGTTATGGAGCGGATTATCCTGTGTAAAATCACACAGCAGCTACAGGATGGACAAGGGATCAGACCCAGCCAACATGGGTTTAGGAGGGGCAGATCTTGTTTGACCAACCTGATCTCCTTTTACGATCAGGTGACCCACCTGGTGGACGAGGGAAAGGCTGTGGATGTGGTCTATCTGGACTTCAGCAAAGCCTTTGACACTGTCTCCCACAGCATACTCCTGGAAAAGCTGGCAGCCCACGGCTTAGACAGGAGCACTCTCTGCTGGGTCAGGAACTGGCTCGAGGGCCGGGCCCAGAGAGTGCTGGTGAACGGAGCTGCATCCAGTTGGCAGCCGGTCACCAGTGGTGTTCCCCAGGGGTCAGTGCTGGGCCCAGTCCTTTTTAACATCTTTATCGATGATTTAGATGAGGGGATTGAGTCCATCATCAGCAAATTTGCAGATGACACCAAGTTGGGAGGGAGTGTCGACCTGCCGGAAGGCAGGAGGGCTGTGCAGAGGGATCTGGATAGACTGGAGAGATGGGCAAACTCCAATGGAATGAAGTTCAACAAGGCCAAGTGCCGGGTCCTGCACTTTGGCCACAACAACCTGTCCCTGCAGCGCTACAGGCTGGGGACAGAGTGGCTGGAGAGCAGCCAGGCAGAAAGGGACTTGGGGGTGCTGATCGACAGCAGGCTGAACATGAGCCAGCAGTGTGCTCAGGTGGCCAAGAAGGCCAATGGCATCCTGGCCTGCATCAGGAACAGTGTGGCCAGCAGGAGCAGGGAAGTGATCCTTCCCCTGTACTCTGCATTGGTGAGGCCACACCTTGAGTATTGTGTTCAGCTCTGGGCCCCTCAGTTCAGGAAGGACATTGAGGTGCTGGAGCGGGTCCAGAGAAGAGCAACGAGGCTGGTGAAGGGACTTGAGCACAAGTCCTATGAGGAGAGGCTGAGGGAGCTGGGGTTGTTTAGTCTGGAGAAGAGAAGGCTTAGAGGCGACCTCATCACTCTCTTCAACTACCTGAAGGGAGGTTATAGCCAGGCGGGGGTTGGTCTCTTCTCCCGGGCAACCAACAATAGGACAAGGGGACATGGGCTCAAGCTCTGCCAGGGGAGGTTTAGGTCAGATGTTAGGAAGAAATTCTTTACAGAGAGGGTTATCAGGCATTGGAACGGCCTACCCAGAGAGGTGGTGGATTCACCATCCCTGGAGGTTTTTAAAAAGAGATTGGACGTGGCCCTTAGTGCCATGATATAGTAATTGGAGTTGGATCAGGGGTTGGACTTGATGATCTTGGAGGTCTCTTCCAACCCTACCTATTCTATGATTCTATGATTCTATGATTCTATGATTCTATTTGAGTGTTCACTATTGTACAAAGGATTACACCTGACCACAGAACCATACTGTGGTTCTTTAATGAATGTTTTAGTCTTCCAGGCAGGAAACACTAGAGTTACCAAATACAATTTCCTGATAGAGAATGGAATTTGAAAAGCCTGTGCTGGTGCTTTATTGTGGTTTGTAGCTTTAGCTCTGCAAAGAGAACCATACAGGTGAGTTACTCTTCCCAAAGGGAATAAAGAAGTTGTCAGTGGTTTCTTTGTTATTATTAAATGTATGTCTAAACATACGTTTTATAGTACTTTTATGTAATTTTTAATAGTTTTTGCTATAAAAATTTACTAGAAATTATTGCTTTTTTATTGATTGCTAATAGAAATATTTATATTCTTTCCAGATACAGAAAAGAGGCAACCTGATGTCTTTCATGCTTTGAAACTGGGTAAGTACTGAACAATTCTTCCACCACGTCTAATTGTTGTAACTTTTGAGCATGTTTGTTTCCTAACATGGGAAACAGATTTCTGTTTCTTCTCTTCAGGTGTAAGCTACCAAAACGTCTTCCTGGGAAAGCCTCAGGTCTATTAGATTTTTAGAGAGTTCAGGTTCCCTTCTTGTACCCCTGTGATAATTGAGATTTACAAATGTTGGTACTGGGTCAGAAGGAGTACTAGGGGAAGGGCCCCATGAATACTGGTCAGCATACTCTCTCTGGTTTTTTTTGCCAGCACTGTTAAAAAAAGCAACTCACTAGGTTAAGGGGTATCCAGGCCAGAGTTCAAAGTAAATTCTGGAGTCTCTGTAGGTTCCAGGGTTTCTGTTTAACAAAGTCTGTGATGTGGGTCTGTATTAAAAAAGCCACCTGCTGCCTTTTACCAAATTGGGACACAAAAAATTAGTTCTGTGCTTTTGTATCATTCCCATTCCAGCAAATCAGCTGAGTGTTGTTGTTGGATGTTAGTTCTACTGAGTGCACTCAAGTGCCTGCCGGGTTTGTCTGGATTTCTGACTGACTTTCCAAGGAAAATGTACATGCCTGTGATTGAGTTGAAGGCAGCCTATGCCATGAAGCAGTTTACCATCTGTGTAAAGGTGTAGTGGGTTGACTTTGGCCAAATACCAGGTACCCAGTAAAGTCACTATCTCACTTCCCTCTGCAGCTGAACAGAGGAGAGAAAAAAAACCCGCTAAGGATTCATGAGTTGAGAGAAGAGCTGGGAGAGATCTCTTACTGATTCCTTCATGAGCAAAACAGATTCAAAGTAGGGATATTACTTAAATTTGTTACTAACAGGATCAGAGCAAAAGAGCGAGAAGTAAAATAATCTTAAAAACACCTTCCCCCCAACCCTCCTTGCCGTGGTTTGCTCAGGAAATGAGAGACTGCGTGCTCCAAGGGTTCAGATGTGAAATGGTCAAGGAACTTTATTAAACTGAACTGATTTCTGGAACTGAAGGTGGACTTCAAAATGGCTCCCGCTTTATATATTGTAAGGTGAGAACATGCTGGAAGGTGGGCAGAATTAGGGAAGAGTAAGGGCAGTGCATGCAAATTAACAAGAAAACGTAACTAAGTATGGAAACCACTGCAATGCAGTAGAAATTACCAATGGGAGGACAGGGTATAGGGCCATGAGGGAGAGTGGAACTTTCCAGCATTAGGGGTACAGTATATGGGGAATTGTACAACAAACACAACATAAAACATAAAACACAAAACACAACATTGAAACACAACATAAAATCCAAAATGCATATTCTTCAATGGTTCACAAAAGTCTGTATCTGCTTATAAAGTTAGGAAGAATCCTGAATTTGGTGCTCTGTTTTCAATCTTCATTTCCTCACCTCCAACACCACCTCCTTTTCATGTTCTCTGTCCTTCCCCCCAGTGGCGCAGGGAGGCAGGGAAAGGGAGTTATGGTCAGTTGTTGTTTCTGATGCTGCTCAGGGACAGGAGTCCTTCCCTGCTCCCATGGGTCCCTCCCACAGGAGACAGTCCTTGATGGACCTTTCTGATGTGAGTCCATCCCACAGGCAACAGTTCTTCCCAAACCGCTGTCCCGTGGATCACTTCTCCGTGGGGTGCAGTCCTTCATGAATGAGCTGTACTGACGTGGGTCCCCCACAGGGGCCACAAGTTCTACCCGGGAAAACCCTGCTCCAGCGTGGGCTCCTTTTTCCACAGGCTGCAGGTCTCCGGCAGGACCCTGCTCCATCTTGGGCCTCCCACAAGGTCACAGGCTCCTCATGGTCTCTGCACCCCGATGGTCCTCCATGGGCTGCAGAGGGACAGCCTCCATCATGGTCTTTACCATGGACTGCAGGGGCCTCAGCTCTGGTGCCTGGAGCACCTCCTGTCCCTCCTTCTGCACTGACCTTGGTGTCTACATTGTTGTTCCTGTGTTCTCACTCTGCTCTTCCCTGGCTGGAATTCTCTCTGCACAATAGCTTTCTGTTCTTAAATATGTTATCACAGAGGCATTACTATTACTCCTGATTGGCTTGGCCTTGGCCAGTGACAGGAAGTCCGCCCTGGAGCCGGCTGGCATTGGCTCCACCAGACAGGGGAAGCTTCTAGCAGCTTCTAACAGAAGCCACCCCTGTAGCCCCCCCGCTACCAAAACCCAGCCACAGAAACCCACTACAAAAGGTGAGACTTTTTTCATTTGCGTGACAGTTATGATTTGCTTATTCCTGCCTCTGTTGCTATGGTGGTACATACAGTCACAGAGATCTTTTCTTTCCTTTAACTTCCCTGCTTTTGCTTGCCATATATCATCAAAAAATAATGGTGGTCAGTGAGCTTAAGCTCTTTAAGATAACCATGACTATTTCATACATTTTTTAAAAGTGCTTGCTCCTAATTTAAGTTTAGAAAAAACCACAACCTTGTTAAAATATATTCAGTAGCATATTTTGTATACTGCTTTTCCTAATCTAGACAGGAACTCAAGTGACTAGCAGCCCTTATACTTTGAAACTGGAACATTAATTTCACTTTTAAAAAACTAGAAAGATGGCAAATGATGCATTACTTTTGAGCAGGGAGTAGGGGCATTTTGCATTGGAGATTTAGTTCAAATACTGGAGGCAGGACTTTAAAAAATCATTCTGAATATAATGAAGTTGAGCGCTGGAATAGATTAGTTCCTTGGGAGGTTATGGAATTCTATCAGTAGAGATTTTTTGAATCAGTGAACTACCTCTGTTAGAGGAACTTATGGGTTAATGTGACACAAAGCATTTTTCGACCTGCTTAAGGCAAGGAATGGCCTCCTCTGCCACCTTTTAGAGTGCCTTTCTACCCACTTAGTCTGATTATAAAATTGTTGCTTTCTGTGATTTCAGCCTGTGGAAATGGAACAGGGATCTTGGAGTCATCAGTTTTCCTTGCACAACATCATCTTACCACAATTTAATAGAAATATTCCCTATTTGTGTCTTCACATGTGGGTTGCAGTTTGTACAGCTTCCTAACTTAGTTGCTCATTTCAGAAAATAATTCTTCTAATGGAGTTGCACTGTGAGTGTACAGGTAGGGAAAATCAGGAAAATACGGTGTCCCATACTAATGCCACAATCTTATGTAGGCTGAAAAGATGTACTAATTAACTAAAAGACCAAAGATCAGTACAGATTTTTAGCTTTAGTGTTGCAGTTGCTCTAGTACTTTATTTTTTTCTGTTTTAATTCCACTAAATGTAGACCAGTGTCAGCAAATCAAAATACTTAATAATTCAGTGGCTGAGCAGTTCTCTGTTGCCCATGTAGATTATGTTTTATGCCTGTTTTGCAGGAAACTTCCAGCTGGTTAAAGAGATTGTTGATGAAGACCCAAGTCAGGTCAATATTACCAATGTTGACGGTGCATCTCCATTGATGATTGCAGCTGTAACTGGACAGCTACCCCTTGTTCAGCTCCTTGTTGAGAAAAATGCTGATGTTGATAAACAGGATAATGTTCATGGCTGGACAGCACTGATGCAGGCCACATACCATGGGTAAGATATGCACTGTCTTTGGGTCTAGCAGTAAAGAAGTTTAACTCTTCTTGCATCCCAATAGAAAAAAAACTTTTTGATACTGATTCTGGAAGCAGAGGGGTCTTACAAGAAATTGAGACACTTGTGACCTCAGTTTTTCATGACTTATGCACCGTCCTCAGCTTTTCAGACCTGAATGATGTTTGGACTTCAGAATGAGTGAAACATTTGGGAACTTGAAGCTTGCTAAATAAATGCAGAGAACATGGTGCTCCAGGCAGGCACCAGGAGCTTTGGTGTAGATTTCAGTTTCCATCCTTTGATGTTTTTCAGCATTGTGAAAGATTGTATCACCCTGCCAGGGTTATAAGCCACATCAAGCTGTGAAAATTCAAGGCAATCGCCCTTCCATGTGCCATATTTTCCAGTCTTAAACCATTGCTGTGTTTCCTTATTCAGCCTTTAGTTTTCATGGAGTTTTCAGAAATGCAACCAAACTCTGTCATTTTCTCTAAAGCTCCTTTATAAATGTAGGTAGACGCTTAAGAGTCAGACCCCAGAAATTTGCCTGGCTGGTACTTCACGTGTGATCTCTGTCATACACTTGGCACTGTCTGAATACAGTTTTACTGTGACGAGCAATTGGGAGTGTGAGTGTTGGTGTACAGTTGAAGGGTACAAGAGTCCTGTGTGTAAAGCCACATTTGGGGTGCCCCAGTTTGGCTGGGACACCTCATGTGCATAAATAAATAATTAACCTTGTAATTCTGTACTTTGCATCTTAGCCTTTTCTCTTGGCATGGACTAGTTGCAAATTTTCGTAACATTTGGAAATCTTTAACCTCTGCAGAACCTCAGCTAACCCTTCCTGCGGAGCATCAGTGGTGTGGAGGGTCTCGGGCTTGAAGGAGGGAGCAGACAAGTTCTTTGTGAGCCGGGGCGCTAAAGTATTGCATCTCTGTGTGCCCTCAAGGTTCAGGACTGGAAAGCAGGATGGAGGGATGATACAATTTTAAGGAAGAGAAGTAATGAGAAGTATGCAGAGGAGCTGTGCTTAGGATAAGCAGAATTTTTATTAGAGGAGTAACAGTCCTCCTCCATTTTGGGTTGATTTTTGTCTGGAGTGAGTTCAGCAGTGAAAACTTCATGTGTATGATAAGAAGTGATGCTCTGGAGATACTGAGATCTGTTTGTCAGCCTTCAGTGTTAGAATTTGCAGTCACTATTGTTGCTTGAGTATGTTTTTGCTCTGTGTTGTTTATGCATGTCAGAGTTTGTTTTTATACAAGGTCAGTTGCTGCTCAAGAGAAGTTTTGTATTAAATATGTTTTTTCATAGCTTTGTTGTCTGTTCAGTTATTTTGTAGGCAGAATTAAAGTATTGTTTTTAACTCAGGAGGCAAGCCCTGCTTATTTATTCAGGTATATGAGAGGGGAGAGGGGCTAATGGAGCTGGGATGGTGAGTGTCTTTTATGCAGCTGCCTTTTAGGAGCTTTTGTTGGAAGGTGTTTGTGTTGGTTGACATTTAATGCTGATTGTTTTTGCATTTTAAACACCTCAAGGAAGTGATAATGTGCTTTCTAATGATAAAATTTATATCTGTAATTAAGTGAAGTACTGTTTGAAGTTTATAATTATCTTCAGTCAATTTGGCTTTTCTGTGTGCAATTTCTTAATATGCAAGCCGTGAATGTGGGGTTGAGTTGAAGTCCTGGTGATGGCATATGACGACTACTGAGCTGACCTTTCTCTTTTCATCTGCCTTTGTGCCCTAGGCATTAATGGCGCTTCATTGGGAAGGTGTTTGGCAACAAATTCCAGTCAGTTCCAAAGGATCAGTTTAAGAAACTGGCTATTCAAATTAGGTTTTTAAGGCTGACTTTCTGCATGTTGATTAATGTGATTTGTAGTGAGTAAAACAGTGACTGACAAGGGAATCATGGGAGCTTCTAAAGAGCTTGTGAATAAATTTTACGCTAGATTAGTTGCAGAAAAGGTAAAACATCTTTAATTGAGGAGCAATATTATAAAAGGTTGAAAATGGAGTATTGGATGTTTCTATTTTATTTATTTATTTTTTAAGTGATCAACACCTTTTTTTATTCCCTTAAAGAAACAAAAACGTTGTAAAGTATTTGTTAAATCAAGGAGCGGACGTCAATCTCCGTGCAAAAAATGGATATACAGCTTTTGACCTCATAATGCTGCTGAATGATCCAGGTATGCTACTTCAAAAAGCTCTGGGAAAATGTACAACATAAATAAACAAACTTCCTTTCTGATCTAGAAAATACATGAAAGTTGCTAGGAAGTATCCTCTGATGTCCAGGCTGGACTGGACCGACAAAGAACATTGCCTGAAAATGGTGGGGTTTGAGTTAATTGGTTAGATGAGTGTATACATTTAAAGGATAACAGATTTTATGCATTCCTCTTGACTTCGTTTTTGAAGATGCTCAAAAAAATATGGTGTTTATGTCACGAGAGCCAGTTCAGTAAAGAGCAGCAAAGGGGCCGGACAAAAAGAGCGTAGTCGGAACAAAAGTAAGGAACTCCTGGCTGAACCTCCCACTAGTTTTGTAAAGGCTGAGAATAAATTACACTTCAGGGTTCAGGTTGTTTTTCACTTTTTTAAAGGGAGTGCTTTAGAAAAAGCAGCATGCTTTGGGAAGACTTCAATGAAATACATTTAGTTTTTGGTTTAGTTTGTTTAGTTTGTTAATAATTTGTTATTGTTAGCCTTGCTTGGTACCTAAATTGATTTATCTGAAGCCAAAACCCACTACTGCTAATGAAATTAATGTTTCTTTTCTCTGTATTTACACATTGTAATGGTTTTGGTCACTAGCAAGTTCCTTTCCTTGTCAAAAATAGATGATTAGTAGTATGAAATTTTAGGAAATAAATACAGTGAATTATTTTAGAACTAACTTCTGTGACAGAATAGTTTGTCTTGTAACCTTTCTCTCTTGATCAATTCTGTCTATTCTTCTGAAAATCCTACCTGAGTGCCATATAAAATGCAGATTTGCAGAATATTTTTTTTGCTTTCCTGTCCTTATGTCATGCTTGTTCTTTTTTCTTCCTCTTACTTTTATTTCTTTTTTTGTCCACCTTTTTTCTTACCATTTCTTTTCAGTCCCTTCATTGTCCAGGCTGAACATCTTCTTTCTCTTTGGGATTTAATTTCGAGCTTCTTTTCTGCAACCTGCACTTGAAGAAAGAATATTCATTTTTCTCTACTCTCTTCTGTGTCAGGTGAGAAAAGGAAGCATCACAATATTGTTCTTAACTTGTACAAAGTGTGAGAGGAGGCAGTTCAGTTGGTCATGCGTGACTGATTCTGACTGAATAGCTTGGTTATTTATATTGATAAATACCTTTAGAGAGGTGATGATAAGACTGCATCCCACTGTGTGGGAAGAAGGTGTGGGAAATGTCGGTCAAGAAAGAAAGTTTGGGGGATTCATCTGCTTGGTGTTGGAGTGGTAGATTCATTACTACTTATATGGGATTTATAGGGAAAAGTGTCAGAGTCATAATTTAGGAAAGTAAACCAGACTAAACATTGTCTTAATTTGCTTTCTTATAGATACAGAGCTTGTAAGACTACTGGCATCAGCATGCATGCAAGTAGACAAAGACAAGAATAAACTGAACAACAGATCATCTTTGCCTAGTTCCAGAAGTAGGCAATCCTTAAATGTCCCAATGTTGCCAGATGACAAAGGAGGTCTAAAGGTAAATATGTTCACTCTTGATAAATAACCCAAATTAAATTAAATTACATATTCCTGTAATGTATAAGCAGAGAAAGTAATTGCTAAGAAGTATTTTGGATCTAATACGTAACTGAGTTTGTTGGGGATTGTGTGTGTGTTTCTGAGTTTCTTGTTGACAGTGCTTCCTGGTTTTATGGAACGCAGCATGTGTTGAGCATTCTTTTTCTCAGATGGCAATGCAATAGGAAGACTTAAGGAAGTTTGCGTTGAAGCATTTCAGTGCTTAGAAATAGATCTCGTAATTAAGTGGAAGGTACCATGTTCATAAGCTTGGAACTCAGTTTCTATTAGGATCTTAATTTTAAATCTGTACAGAGGTTAGCCTTTATACCCAGAAATAGAAGCAGGCTATTGGCATTGATAATTAAGAAAATCATAGCAGAGATTTTAATATGAAGACTAGTGGAAGAGTGTGCAATTCAGGCTTACATGTCCTCTGCCATGCTGTATCCTTAGCTCCCAACTGATGGTGGTCCCGTAGGAAACAACATAGAGTTAGAACAAATGCGTGCCATTTAAACAAAGGTATTGGGACTTATGTTGTCTGTTTGCAAAAAAGAAGGGAAAAAGCGTTAGTTAGTTTTTTTTATTGTTGCTGTTGTCCATTTACGTGAATAGTTTTTAATTATGGTGTACCTCAGAATTTCCTTGAGTCTGTGATGTCATCTTTTAAGTATAAATATTATCAGGGTGTTGGAAACAGACATGTTACTTTCCAGGCTATTTTTGACATTAATTTTGAAGACTGTTTAAAGTTGTACTTCAGTTCAACTATGTTTTGCAGTTTTAGTTATGAATGAACAAGTGCTATTCAATATGATGCAATGTCAGTTTAAACTGGTCTATATAAGAGTGCAGTTACTTAGGCGGGAAATTGTCAGAATAGCTTTTGGCTTTATGGAATACAGATCAACAACAGATTGGATTCCAGCTCTTGTAGTGTTACGACACAAAGGTTTGAATTAAGGTCATAAAAGATTATGAAGTGAAATATAAAAAAAATTGTTAGACATACAAATGAGTACTGACACATTTCATATTTGGGAATGTTTAAGTATTTGGTCTCAAAACTACAAAATATTACAGTGTTTACAATTCTTAATCAGGCATTTTTTTCAGCAGAAATTGTATTCTCTGTAGTTCTCTGATATATATAGCCTGGAAGCCAATATAGTCCCTTCTTCCATCACTGCTTAATGCTTTATTAACCAGCCTGTCTGACCATGAGTATGTTACATATCCTACTCTCCCTACAAATGTTGAAACAGGGTAAAAATGGTATTTTCAAATTGTCTGGGTGGAGGGCAGTGTCATAACACTCATCTCTCTTTTGACCAGCCTGTGAATTTTTTTCAATCGTTCAGTGAATGTTACATGAAATAGCAAAAAAAATTTTATTAAAGTCAAGCTACAATACAGCTTTTCCTCCCTTCTGCCCACTTACTGGTTACTCTGTCAAAAAGAGGTATTAATTTGGTGGATTTATTCTTGACAAACCCATGTCATATGCTATGTCATATGAGCTGTGATGATGTATGAAGTTTTTTCAATTATACCCTTTCAGGTTAAGCATTTTGATCAGTAAATCTTCAGGTTTTTCCTCTTTGAGTAATTGTGCCTTTGCCTTTTGCCTGATTTCTGTAACTTCCTCCATCCTCTTTTATTGAAGATAAGCAATATTTGTTCAGAGATCGTGTTGTCTATAGTTCCTCTAGGGTAATTTTAATCAATCTTGTCTGGTTTTAATTTGTGCAAGCTCATTTAAATACTCCTACTCTATTAAGCAAATGGTCATGTATTCCTACCTCTCCTGTTAATGATATTCTTACTAAAATATCTGATCACAGGTAGGTTATTTTTGGAGTTTAAAAAAAGAAATCCTTTTCAGTCTCTCCTCTTTGATCACTTTTGTTGTTAACTAGTAGACTTTTTATTTTGTTATGTGTTTCTTTTATTTGTTATTTATGCATAATACAGGCCCTTGTTCCTTTACCTGCTGATTATGCAGTGGATATTCATGATCGCATTATTTACCTCTTTCACACAAGAACTGCTAACTGCTTTGTTTCTCACCATTTCATAGCCTTGAAAACAAAGTTGTGCCTTTTCCATATGCAAAAATTTTATTTCCTCTTTTTTCTTCCTGCTTGTTTTCAGCAAGTTATACTCTCAATGTCAGTATTAGAGCAGTGTGAATTATCACATTCAGTTTCTATTTTAGATTAAAGTTGTTTTAGGGCAGAGATTTCCAGTTCTACCCCTTATGCTTTCATTCCTAGTATTGGTACAAACGTCTAAGGTATTTCTCAAGGAGCAATATAATTTTTCTAGTTCTTTGGTAGTTTCCTTCTCCCACTGCTGCTAGATTTCAGCCTTTTGATGGACACTGTTTTTAACCATAAATGCATTTTTGTTACTTGACTGCTTCAGTGTAATTTAAAGCCCTTTACTCCAACCTCTGTACCTGTGTGATGTGGTAGGGGCATATGGAGAGGCCACAACCTCCTGCAACAGCGGACTAAAAACCCCGGAGCTCAGACCAGAACACCAGAGCACAAGATAAACCTCTTCAGTATAGTTCCTTTCTTGCCAGAGATCAGCAGTTTTTTGTCTGGTAACATGGAGGCTGTACTTATTGTATTTGGGGTTAGTTTGTGGTGCGAGCACATGTTAAAGAAGCAGAAGCACTGTGAGGAGGAGTAACAGAGATGGTAGGCAGTCAGAAGTGATCTTTCTTACACAGGCAAGCCAGCTTCAGTGAACGAAACCAAACCACGTTGTGCAAGCCCTCTCAATTGTAGATTCGTTGTACTCTAGGTTAAACCTAGATGGATTTTTTTGCCCTTTCAATTCCTTTTGGAAGGTGAATAAGTGCTGAACTGTGTAGATTTTATTGCTTTCTCAGAGCTATTTGTCTCTCTTGCCTTTTTTCATCAGATCTTTGTTGCTGAAATTAACATAAGTCTTTATCAGTTGTGACTCCAAGAGACACAGAGGCCTGAGAACTCTATCCATTACTAATGCTCTGTGCAGATCTAAAATCTTTTTAATTATCTGCTACAGGGATTAATATGCAGGGGATAAGTTTACAGTTTACCTTACTTCTACTATATGACAATTGAGAAGACATATATCAGTGAGCAGTTGAAAAATACTGAAGAAGAGAGCAGAATACGTATTGTAAGAAGTGATGGTTAAGAATAGAGAGTAAAATAGGAAAGTGTTGTTATCTAGATTGGCTATCACATAAAGCTGCCTTGATGAAGTATTCTCACTTTTATATAACATTTTTACAAAAAGGGTTCCAGAAAGGGAAGAAGAAACTTTACTAAGAAATAATCAGAAGATACTTATAATCTGACTGATTTATCTACAAACCACTTAATTTTTAATGCAGATTGCATATGTCTTTCATAGTCTAGAGAAATGTCCTGCTAAAGACTTGAAGCATCTTGCATTGTCTGCCTGTAAAAATGTGCAAGTCTGTGAATACTTGAATAAATTTTACTTTGAGCAAAGATAGTCCTTTTATGTAACAATTTCCACATATGTGATGCCTGTATGGATGGAGGTTGTAGGTACAGTAGTCCTAAGGTTTGTGTTGTTTTCACAGCTGATATTTCCTTGCCTTGCTCTTTTTCAGTTTATAGTGTTTCCAGTCTGGTAGAGTTTAAATTATTTGTGTAGCAGCACTGTATGGATTATAGGACTTTAGTTTGACAGGAATACTATCAGAACTCTTCCAGTTTGCCACTGATTTTGAAAATTTTAAGAAGTTTCATTCAGATCAGATAAGCTTCTATGAACACTTCTAAAAAGGAGAAGATAGACATGCCCGTTCATTGATGCCAGAGAGTATAAGAATCGATGGTGAAATTGGAAGCTAATGGAAAGATTAAATATTTGCTATGTAGCTGTAAATATTCCCTATTTAAATTGCCCTAATGCTTCTATCTACCTTGGCTTTCAGGATAGTGTGGAAAAACATTGTAATGCATTTGCCAGGTGACAAATGAGGGAAGAGATTATACAAATAGGATGTTGCTTTTTAGTTTATCTCAAAAACTCCTTGACAGAATTTTTTTATCACTGCTGTAAGGATTACTTAATTGTACATCTCTTTTCCTTTTTTTTTTTTTTCTTTTAGTTGGAACTAAATTGTTGTGTCTTCTTATCAATCTAGTCCTGGTGGAGCAGGATGTCCAATCGATTCCGCAAGCTGAAATTGACTCAGACATTGCGCCATGGATTTCCTTCCAATCCGTTTGTGCCTTTTCCGGATGAGCCTGAACCATCATTAAATTCCACTATAAAAGCAGTTTCACAGAGTGATATGGATGCCTCTGGAAACTTTGATGCTGCTGCAGCTCGGATCACAAATAACAAAGCTAGTGGTAAAGGCAGAGTTGTCTTATGGGAAGTGAGCTCTCTTGGGGTACTCAAGATGATACTATTTCTAATTTATTGAATTAGTTCTTATTTAGCCTAATATAAATGAAAAGACATGTAATGTATTTGTAGTATGTAGAAAGAGATGTTCGCACTCCTGACTGTTAATCGTGATGAACACTCAGTGCAGCATCATTTAAGCAGGAAAACGCTGATATAACCATGTTACTGTTCTTTAGCAAGCACCATTAATTTGGAGAATAGAAACAGGTCACTGAGAAGTGTTAGTATCTTTGATAAACTAATTTATATAGTGAAAACCAATTTATTTGAACAAATAAAGAAAGAATCCTGAGAAGAAAGTGAAAAAGCCCAAATTGTAAAGCACATCTACTGAAATTGTACAGCTGTCCATGAAGCCCCCTCACCCCCAGTTTGTGATGCAAAGTAAGACTATTGGCATAACTTTAATTTAGGTGCATGACAGTGTCACTGGAAATCTTTGTTGTGTGTGCTTACTGAGGGTAAAGCTGTTGACTGTTTGAGAACAAAACACTGTCCTTGGGGACAAAAGTAAGAGCGTGTAAACAATAAAACATCATTTATGTATTTTTCAGGTGCAAGCACTACAAAAGGAGGAAAGGATGATGAATTATTGACAACTATGGTATGTTGCAGCGTTCTTGGTGTGTCAGCCTCATTCAGAAGGTTGTGCGGCTCCCGTAATTTTTACAGGTTTTTACCTCCTGACCAAGATGCCTTCAGAAGGAGATCTATCATTTGTTTATAGTCATTAGACAAGAACTGTCAGGCTTTGATACATCAGTAGTTCTTAGACTAGGAAGTACTGCAAGTGGTATGATATGGAAGCTGTGCTGGCTTTTTTCAAGAATTACCCATACGTTTGTTTGATCAGCAGTGAATTAGTAAAGGAGATGGAACAGATGATTAGTTGCTGACGAGATGTATGATGTGAGGAACACATGGGTGGCACGTGGTGCAATGGAAGTGTGAAATTACTAGTAGAGGCAACCAAAAATATTAAGTTCAGCATGTTTGTTTGTGTTATTCTGTTTCTTCTTTTGTTATGCTGTAGCTTTAAATTTCCCTACAGCTTACTCCCTGGTGATGTCATTAAATTTGACTGGTTGTTCTTTCTGTTCTTTTGTAAGAAGTTGGAGTATCTTTTGATGTAACTGAACAGATGTAACTGATGAACAGAACTCCAGGGAGCCAAATCAGTTGTGTCATTTTTAATCTCTTTCTGGAGAATATGTACAGCAGGAACAGGCAATTGTTCACTGTTTGCAGTTGTTCTTCTGTCTGGAAATACAGAGAGTACTACATTGTTCTTTCTTTGAAAATTAATTTTTAACATTCTTGTTAAAGTCAATTTGAAAAATATTTAGCCCAGTGAAGGAAGAGAAGTTTCTGCCACTTAATGAACTATATTCATTTTATCAAATGAATAAGCATAATATTGAGGGGTGCAACAATGTTCATTGGATTCTCTGTTATTACATGTTGTGCTTTTTCAAAAATACTACTCGTGTCTCATTTCCATTTTATTCTATTTAAAAATGCACATCTCCATCTTTTTGCTTAACTTAAAATTTTGAAAGTACATCACCAGCTCCTAGTAATCTCTCTTAAGAAGTGACTCTTTCCCCCCCCCCTTCTTTGTTTCTCTCTCTTTCAGTTGAGAAGTAGTGCCCCGTTTACCAGGCTGCCAAGCGATAAGCTGAAGGCAGTGATACCACCTTTCTTACCGCCCTCGAGCTTTGAGCTCTGGAATTCTGACCGAACACGACTCAGCAAAGATGGAAAAGCTGAACAGATGAGAACTGCCTGGCCACAGAGAGCAATCAAGCATGATTTTAACAGCAGCGGAAACTCTGATATAGTAAGCAAACTAAATGTGTACGAAAATACTGTGTTATGTCCAGGCCATGCTGACTTGTGAGCCACACGGTTTCTGATTAGAAATTACTTTTAACCCACTGTCTCAGTAATGGCTTGTCCTTTTAAGCAATGCTGTTTAGGAAGAATGCACATCTCCAAGGAAAGAACGTAATGGAACAAAAGTTTTGTATGAAATGAGATGGCTTTTTTTTTTCTTGCTGTTAATCAGAATAAAATAGAACCCTAACAAATTTGCTGCAGGCTGCTGAAGTGGCTGCTGGTTCCACCCATGTCCCATGTCTTAGTAGCCAAAGTAGGTACAGGCATTGGAGTGTAGTCAAAACTGCTCTGATTTGGAAGAAGATCAGGGACAGAAAAAAAGAATAAGAATTGATCAATTTTTAGGACCTGAGCAGGAGGGAAGTCATATCAGTAAGACAAATATACAGACATAACATTCTGAAAGATTAGCAATAGTTAAAATTGTAGCAAGCAGTGATCAAGTGGGCTTGAAGGCATACAGCCTTAAATTGTGAAGGGAAAAAGTCTGAATTACTTCTCTTTTTTATAGAAGGAGCTTGCCTGATTCTACAGTGTTTTTAGTGAAAACGCAAACCAAAAGAAAAGTAGCTGGTTTGTCTTGACACAAGAAACAAAACAACCTCAACAACCTTTGCTTTCATAGTAGGAGAAAAAAGAGAAATGCTTACTCCCCTAAATGTGGACTGTAATAGTCAAGTGGAAAGAAGAGTTTATTTTACTAGTCCAGAACTGTTTCATGTCAGTTCTAGAAACAGGACACTGAAGACATTTTAGGAGGAATTTTTTTCTGTTTTCCTTTTTTTAAGTGGAGGTTAGCTTAATATCAGTAGGGGCGATTTAGGTAGAATAAAGTGGAGTCTTAGAAGGGAATTGACATAACAGGAAGGTAAACGTCTGTCATCCTAAAAAAGATGATTGTAGTAATATAAGTGGATAATTAGCTCACTTTATAAAGAGAGGAGCAGGAGAAGCAGGGGAGGACTAGTCATCAGTACTTCTGTGAGGAAAGAAGGGTTATGCTAAGGGAATAGGGAGGAGAGAAACATAGTAAGTCAGAGTTGGAAGAAGTGATTTGGATAAGAAACATGAAAAAGCTAAGCTGCAAAAGCCATTTGTCAGATGTCTGGCAGTGGCCAGTGGTGTAAAAGCAAAAGAAATGAAGGAGGATGTGGCTGAGGATTTGGCTAGCATATAGCTAGATCAGTAGTGCCTCAGTTAGCAAAAGTCAGTCAAATTATGCAGGTTTTGGTTGAACAAAATACAAAAATCCAACTGGTGGAGATAAAGTTTATCTCACTTCTTGCAGCTTAGTTTGTAAGAAACAGAGATATGATGGATGAGAAGTAGATGGTAACTGTTTTGTAAGATTGGAGAGACAAAACTAGGATTTCTCAGGAAAGCAGTTTCACATGTGACCATTTTTTTTTCCTTCCCACTGCTCATAATATTCTGTACAGCCCATCTCAAGGGCATTGTGGATGCTCATTTTGTGCTGGCTGAAGGTTAAGAAGAATTAATGGTTTTATATGGTGTAATTTCTTTCATTGAGTATATATATTAAAAGTATATGTATTTATGTAAGTATAGAATATATTCAGTATATTTGTATTATGTTCTTCAGTGGAAGTTTCAGAATGTGGAATAAGTAAAATAGCAGTTGAAGTTTGATCTTCATTGTGCTCAGTCGAGAAAGAAAATTATTCTTCATTTTGTTTTCCAGACATCTGTTAGCAAAGGTACTAGACCAGTCAAATTACCAACATTTGCAAGAAGACCAGCATCTCCTTCAAATTCCAACAACTTCAGTCATTCTCCTCATTCTTCTGGTGGATCCAATAACATTGCAGGAATTAACAGGCATGGAGGAGAACTGCATAACAGATCAGGTACCATTTTTAGTAAGAAAGTAATTTGTATCTGGTTCAGCTAAAAAAATTAGTGTTTGTGATGATGGTAGAAGACAAACATTTTCTGAGAGCTCCTACTGCTGTAGAGCAAAACTTCTATAAATTTTGTTGAACCAGGATTGGACTTTGAACACCTACATAAGGGAAGAAAAGCCTCACATCTGTTACGGAAGTCTCATTGGCCAGCCTCTGTCTCAGAAAAACATGCAGATTTTATTGGGTCCACCCATGGTTGATCAGGTGGATGCTGGTTCATTTGCAACATGCATTTCATAGCACTGATTCTTACCCATGTTGCTTATTTGTTGTTTAATTAAAAATCAGTTTTCAATCAAAAACAAAGCTGCAAGCACTGTACCTGGCAGCTGTTGAAGACAATATGATGAAGTGGCTCATGAAACCCATATCCAAGAGGATGAAAGTCAACTCTGTGTGTATATAGACAGGACTGGCTTCTCTCTTCTGCAGTTGATTTTTTTAATCCTTTTTCTGAAACCTGCTGGACAGATCTGAACCTTACAATTCTCTCTTGCTTCATCCAGTCAGTTTTTAAACAAAAGTGAGTGGTGGTAGAGATGGGAGAATTGAAAGTTAACAAGTATTTCAAAATTCTGATTTCCTTGACTGGTTTTATTATATTTTTTGTTTTAGGTGGCAGTGCAGATAATGTTTTGTCTCAGATTGCGGCACAAAGAAGAAAAGCAGCAGGCTTACCTGAACAGAAGCCCAGCCAGCAGCACAGTCCAGTCCAGTCAACTACTTCATCCACTCTGTCTGATTTGCAGTGTGCTCAGATTGTTGGCAATGGACATGTAAAGGTACGGAGAAATGTAAATTTTTGTACTTCCAAATTGGCTAATTATAATAGGTCGTATCTCAGTCATAGATGGCTGATATACGACATTGCACAGCCTAAAGTGAATGAACACCTGTTACAGTAGTGGAAACTTTTCAGCTTCACAAACCTTACTTTTAATTACAAGCCTACAGAAGATCAAACCTAATAATAAAACATGATTTTGATTTATTATTAATTTAATTCTGTTTTAAAAAACAGTAAATGTAATACTTGATCTTAGGGTAGATTTGCACTTTTAGTTTGGTTTCTCATTATTTCTTTCTATGGCCCAGATCCAGTGTTTTGTGTTAGTTATTCCTGGACTTTACTCTGAAGTGATATAGCTAGTTTCCCTTCAAAGGCTCAACGTGAATGCAGAACATGAAGTGATATATAGATTGAGGAATTTAGGAGATGAGGTACAGGGACTTATTTTTGAAAAGACCAATATACATACATATATATTCTTACTCCTCATTTTAACTCATGTATTTTCCTGTTTTCCATGCCTCCAAATGTGTTAAACATGTACAAAATACTTAATAATTTTGAATCATTTGACTTGTGTTAGGTAATAACAAGTTTAAGAGTTGACTGGAAACTTTCACTCCAGTGCAGCAAGTTGTTAAATGCACCCAAAACTTAGTTTATGCTTACCACATATTTCTAGTTAATCCAGCATGAAATGCTACTTTAAATGAGCATCTGATATGCCTGTTATCAGAGTCAAAGTAATTTACTTTGTTTCTATTATTAAACCGTTCTTATCTCAACCTACAATTTTTACCTTTGATTCTCCTCCCCATTCCACTGGAGGGCAGGGAGGTGAGCAAGCCACATAGTTGCCAGATGGACTCAAACCAGGACAGTCCTTTTAGGAAAAGAATAATTGTATTGCTTGTATGTGGTATTGCTTTACAAGAAATAATTTTCTTATTATAAAATTACAGCCTTATTAAATGTATTTTTCTTGATGAATTTGAGGAGACAGACTTTCATCTGGGATAAATCAGTATTGCTCCAATTATTTCACTATGGATCAAGCAGAAACTTCTAGTTATGACTACATGCTCTGCAGAAACTATATGCAACTTCAGTAATAACGAAGCATCATATATAGGTAAACACTCTTTTGGTTTTTTTTTAACTGAAATTATTGTATCATTAACTACAGCAAAAACTGGAGATGAACAAAAGACCTCCATCTGGGACTTCATCTACATCTAAAAGCACATCACCAACTCTCACACCTTCCCCATCACCTTCCCCATCTCCTAAGGTTCAAAACGCGGAGTCTTCTCTCTCTTCTTCTCACAGACAGGCCAAAAGCAATGGTTCCAGCAGTGGTACTATTACAGAAGATGGTGAGTAGGTCACTGTAGTTATAGGAGATTCATTCATCAAGAGCACTGACTGTTTAAAGCTGTAACTGTACTGAATTAGCGTGTATCTGCATGAGAATGAGAGCTTTTTTCTTTCTAGAAAATACATTTCGGTGTTTCTTACAGAGAGTTTGGCATTCTGCAGTAACTGCCTTTTTCTCTCCCAAAACCTGTGATCCCTTCCATTTCGAGGGAGACTGGTACCATCTCAAAGCTTGCATGTAGATAGGCCGCTCTTATGTGGCCTTCTTCCTTTGCCCCTTGATGGCTTAAATCCTGTTTTTCACTCTTTGCTGGGGCTAGAAAATACACTTTCTCCACGTTAGAAATTATTATTTTTTTAAGTAAATGCAGTGAAGCACATCACTACAGAAATACATTTTTGAGTAATAGCAAGTCATAGCTACATGCAGCTGATTTTTAAGAGCTGTAGTGCATTTATTTTTCTAAATGGCAAAAATAGCTGTATTTCAACCTATTTTTAACTTTAGGTCATATGAAAGAATAATAATGTTATTACTTTTCCAGTAAGATTACTACCTTTTAAGTTAAACTTTTAGGTCTACATTACCATACTTCTTAAAATAAAGTCATGTTACTGCATTGGAAACAGGATATCAATAACTATGTTTTCTTCTGTAAATATCTCAAAAATGTGAAAAAAAATAACTGGACTCAGAATCTTTTAAATAAGAAGTGGAGGCACCTTATCTGGTTTCTGCAAGAGGCACTTTGTACTATTTTTGTTTTTTCAGATGTGGTCTGTATTGATTTTGGTTTGTTTTCATTTATGCTAACTTTATCCATGGACACTTTACTTCCATTTGACACTAAAGAGAGGTGATACTTGACCCTCTTTCTGTCCTCATCTCATGGCTTAACTGTGACATATTGTACTGACTGCTGGAGAAAATCATTTCACGTTTAGTTAGTTTGTAGTGATGGCTTGATAACATAAGAGTTGTCAATTTAGAAATATATAAAAGAAAGAGAACTCGCTGTTGGATAACAAGAGGTATTCCCCAAGTTGTCAGCTGTTCTTATCTCACCCAGTGAAGCTGGACTTTGTGACTGCACCACTAATGCCATGATACAGTGAGTTCTCTGTGTAGCAGACGAAATGTTGTCAGAAGCTTGAGTAGCTCTGAGTTCACTATGCTTGTAAGCTTTTGTAGTTAAGTGGTCCTTTAATTCAAGGGCTTCTCTTACTGTGATTTGATTCAGTAGCAACAGTACAAATGCTGATATGCCAAATAGGAATCAGAAGAGTAAGTACAGAAGGCCTGCAATGTTAACTTTGCTTTTCTTTCAAGTCAAATTAATTAGATAAATTGATTTGCATTGAATATTACTGTGAAGGAACAGTAGGCAGCAGGGTTCAGAGGTGTGCTTGGTTTCTCTTTAGGCAACCACTCAGTGGACCATCAACAGCTTGTCTCTATTCTGAGAACCAGTGATGTAGAGAATCATGAAAGACGAAACCAAGTGAGAGTAAAAGGAGGCCCTGAAAACTTGGAGAAAGGTAATCTTACCTTACTACTACAGAGTAGTACAAAAGGAGGTGCTAAATGGGAGTAGTGTGGCAGAAGCAGTAAGAGCTCCAAGAACTTTTGCTTTCTCCAGGGATGTAGGTAAGGAGACAAGATAAGAGTAGAGCAAATGAGAATGATAAAGCAAAGGAGAAACAACATGTTATGCAAGAGTTGTAAAACTGAGAGGTTTGGGAGTTTGTTCAAACTTGGTGTAATAATACAGGAACTGGAAGAGGGGAAGATGAAGAGAAAACTTGAAGCTCCTACTGCAGAAAGCATTCTCTATGCATGAAAGGTATTTGACATTATAGTTGTTTATGACAACAAGACTCTGAGCTCAGAGATACTTTTTTTCTTCCCATATCACAGCTCATAGTTTAAGCCCACCAGTGTGATGAAAAATGAGAAGCCTAACTAACAACCTAAAAGAAAAAAATGTTAATAATATATCTAAGGTCTTCTAATGAAAGAAGTTTTCTTTCTGTAAGGTGGTATTTTTCATCAAACAGTGTGACATTTTTAAAACTGGTTACCTTTTCCTATTGATTAACCTCAGGGTATTAAACCTTTTAGCCTGAGACCATGCCAGCTTTTGCAAATCATGTTAAGCATACCAAGTTAAATGAACTTGAGGTAAAAAAAAACACCAAAACCCTAGCAGAAAATAAGACTCAACTAGAATTTTTCTCTTTAGATTTTTGTGGACTCCTCTGTGTAAAGAAGGAGTCTTTCCAAATAGTACACAGAAGTGTGTCTACCTCAAGATACTTGATGTCTTTTGAAAAGCTTGGAGAGAGAGATTCTCTTTCATGTTTCTACTGATGATGAAAGAAAAATGACAGTTAAAAGACAAAGAAGTGAAATAAAAAAAAACAAAGTACATTTGGGAATGGACTACTGGTGTTTTTTAAAATGAAAGTGAGTTTATATGGTGAATTTAAATATAGTTTTGTTGTATAATGTAAATCATTCATGTTCTTAATTTTGACTCCGACTTCTTAGTTTAACTGATCACTTTGGTACTTCTGGGAAAACAAAGATAATTAGTCACTTGTGACATCAAAGCAATAAAAATAAAACCTGAGTTGAGAGAGGTAGCATGTAATTAAGAGAGGTAATGTTAGGTTATTCTAAAAGTGCACTTATGCTTTTTAACACATTTTAAATGTGTGGGAAGAGTCACTATCAGGTCCTCCAAATTCTAATTTCCTTAGACTGAGAGGAAAGCCAATATTCAGTGCTCTTAGCTTTGGAAGGTAAGCTTATAAAACTTAAATTCGGTCCAGTTTTCATCTTACCTGGACTTCAAGGTTGCCTGGATGTCAGACACTTAAGGAGAAGAGGTTCAGATAGATGTGTGTTGTATTGGGGTTCTGAATGAGCAGCTGGGTGGTTGTTTGTTCTGCAATTTGCCTTCCTGGATGATGATGTAGAAATATGCTGTTCAGTTCCTTGTCTGCTTGAGGAGTTTTGCTGAATAACCTGCATAATCAGGCATCTGGGGCCAAGCCCCTGCGTTTTAGGGACTGAACTGCTTAAATTGCCCTTAGTGGTTTTGTAAGGGCCTTTTTAATGAGGAAGAAAGGGGGCAATACAGTAGAAAGATTTTATCCTAGCAAGGTGAGGCTTGACAGAGTTACAGTGTATGGAAGTAGGTGAGAACAGAGTAAGCAAATATTTCAATTTCTGATGGAGAATAAATGTGGTTGTTTTTTAGTGAACTTATATGACTATGTGGAATGTATGTTTTAATATATATTTTCAGCAGTTCATAATGCAGAAATCATTAAAATCTTTTCTGATCCATGTGTGGGTTGGTTTTTTTTTTCTGTTATTACAGATGAGCTCACTGGCATCCTTAAAAAATTGTCTCTTGAGAAATATCAACCTATTTTTGAGGAACAAGAGGTACGTCTTTTTTTTTAAAGATTTTTTTTTTTACTGTTTTAGCAAAAGTGGAGTGTGACGCATATTACATCAGAATTGTGATCCAGAATCTCAGATTGCAAGTTCTACAACCATTTCCAGTTGCAGAGGACCTTGAAACATGGACCAAGCAATATTCGTGGCATACTGCAAATATCAGAGCTTTTTATGTTTAACCTACAATTTTTGTATAAATAGGTGCTTCAGGGTTTTTCTTTTTCTCTCTGTTTCTCTCTGTTTTTCTATATATGTCTATATCCAATGTGGCTAAACAGTTTATAGGACATACTGTATCATCCCTGGAGTCACAGCTGGATCCTCATTTGCAGATGGAGAGCAGGAGGGTATGAGTCACCGAGATGGCTGCTTTATCTTTTTTATCCACTATGAATAAGCAACAGGAGAATTAAACTGGGGGAACGTAGGCATCCTTGTAGGCGAGGCCTGTGGCAGTTGCTGAGGGATGCAATGAAAAGAAATATTGCTGAAAATAAGTAAAATTAATTCATTACAATGTTTAAGACAGTATCAGATGTGAGCAAATATTGTGTGTTTATTCGGTCAAGACAGAGTAGTGAATGGACATACAATAAATAGACATTGCTGCAGAGTTCAGGATTCAGCACCACAAACACAGACTATTTAGCTGCATCACAAAACATTGAGTTATTATTGTTCCCCTGCATGATAGGCAAAGGAGCATTGTGTAGAAATTAATATGCTTTATGTGTGAAGTTTATATCAATATGAAATGCTTTAGATGTTTGTTCTTATCACAGCCTTATGGATGTGGTGTTATAATAAAAACTGATATATGAACAAAACATAGGTTTTTCTCAGGATACACTGTAAAAGTAAACACAGTATTCTGAAATTCCAAAAATACTTGGGGGAAGGGGGGAAGAAAAGAAGAGCGAGAAACCTTAGGCTTATTCAACTAGCTGCTACTGTAGATAGAGGAATTTCTTGTGGAGAGTGTATATTAATAGGGCTTGTCTGAAAAAGAAATTTAAAATCCATTAATATTTTAAATGTACTGTCATAATTAGTTGAATGATTAACTACAGATTAAAAACCTTACAACAGAGTGTTAAAATGTGTACCATTTGCTGCTGGTAATTCATTAAAATTTTTCTTTGCAAAATATTTACAGTAAGTCTATACAGTTAAAAAAACCCAACAAACCACGTTTAACCTGCAGTGATGAATCTTTTCATAGGTAAATTTGTCTTATCTTTTTTTCTTCTTTTTTTTCTTCATATGCAGGTGGATATGGAAGCTTTCCTTACACTTACTGACGGTGATCTGAAAGAGCTTGGTATTAAAACCGATGGATCAAGGCAGCAAATTCTGGCAGCTATTTCTGAACTGAATGCAGGAAAGGTGTGTTTTGAAGTACTGTACTTAGTAAATTATTTCGAGGCTTGCTTGTATTGTTAATTCAACATACATTTTGAAATTCAGTTGCAGATCTTAGTTAGAAAAGCTAAATTATTTTTTTCCAAACAAAGTATTTCATTTATTTGATTAGTGTGAAAAATATTTTCCTTTGTGGTACTCCCTGTTGTCTTTCAATCACTCTTTCCTAGACCAGTGAAGAAGCTACTGGTAAACATGAGCAATATTGCAGTTACCAAATATTGCTTTCAGCAATGCTGAAAAGAATCTCCTGGCTGTGATAGTCCAGCTGGAGAGTATAGCGTAAGAGGAGGGATGTCCCTTGTTTAGCCTAACAGTTTTTGATTCCTCAGTGATTAGGTAAATAGCACTTCTCTAATTTCTTACACTTTCGTTGCCTTTGAATTTTTTAATGACAGAAACAAATTTGCTAAGAATGCTGTACAGTAAGCAGTGTTCTTAGCGGAGGGATTTTGTATTGGAACATGACTTTGATTAGGCCCGCTGACACTTCTCAGCTGCTTTTTTCAGTATTGAGGTCCATTCTCTCTCTGATAGTGGAAGCTGGGATAAACAAAACATAATTTCCCCAGGTTAAGACCGACAGTAAGAAGCGATGAGGCTAAAAATTAGGGGAGGTGGATGATGCTCCATGCTATAAAGAGATAAAGAAAATAGTGAAAATGTTTATATTGCTGTCTGGTAGTTTCAGGAAAAGATTACTATGAGGTTTTCTCTATATATATCTGTGAGGTAAGGATTTCTAATTATTTCAAATAGTATATTTAGCATGGAAACATGTATTTACACATTTTTTGTGAACTCTTCATAAATTTGTTTTTTAAACAGAAATTTAAGAATTATTTTATTTTCTTGTTCTTTTACAGGGTCGAGAGAGACAGATTTTACAAGAAACTATACACAACTTCCACTCTTCCTTTGAGAGTAGTGTTAGTAACACACGACAACCAGGTCATTCCCAATGTAAGTAGCACCTGAAATTAATTGAAAAATTAATCACAAAAGCACAGAATTAATCACAAAACCAATTATGTTGGAAAAGACCTCTGAGACCATCGAGTCCAACCTATGACCCAACACCACCTTGTCAACTTGACCATGGCACTAAGTGTCACATCAAGTCTTTCCTCAAACACCTCCAGGTCTGGTGACTCCACCACCTCCCTGGGCAGCCCATTCCAATGTCTAATGACCCTTTCTGTGAAGAAATTCTTCCTAATGTCCAAATGTATGGATACTTCCATTTAATACTGGCTAGAAGACAGAATGTGACAAACAAGCCAGTTAACTAGCTTCCTGGTTAATAATTGATGTGTGTCCGTGTCTCTTACTGAGACTGTAGAGAAGATTTCAACGTAAAAAGGTAGAGGAATCTGTAAGAAGTTTATACACACTACAGTACTATCAGAAGTAAGCATAAGATTTTTGTTGTGCATTACTAAACATAGCAAATGGATGTAAGTATAGCAAACTAGAGTATACAGTATACCGTGTATAGTGTATGTGTATATGTATAGCATCAGTGGCAGGTGCATTTCTTTATGATACGTAGTTTACTTTTGCATACTCTTTATAGGAGACAGTTCTTTAGTGTGATCAAGTAGAATAAATATATTCAAGATTTACAGTTTAGTGTAGTTGCTTTGGTAGCTATGTTAATTATGTATTTTTGTATGCATGCATTTAGTTATTTTGCATAGATAGTATTTTTATGTGATTGTCTACAGTTGGTTTCTTTGGAATACATCTACACCAAGCACCAGTGTTATCTGCTAGCAAAGCTGGAGAAACTGCCTTTCAAAATGTACTGTCTATAACCAAAATGTACAGGAAGGTGTTGCTGACCTGTAACTAATGAATACGTTTATCACAGTCACAGATATAAAAGTTGCAAATCCCTGTCCTGCCAGCCACCTGGGCCAAAGGCAGATATTCATCTGCTACTCAAGGTTAAGGAAAAGGGCAAAACCTATTCAGATGTGTACTTCTATATCCATGTTTTAGGAGAAACAATGGAAGCCATTGAATGGCCTTCAGAAGTTCACTATGTTAAAAGTGCCTCTTCTTCATTTGCTGATTTTGCTGCTTGCATCCACTCACAAAATAATTTCATTTGTTTAGGGGCTATGTTAAATAATATTTCAGGTATTGTATGCTTTAGGAGACCTTAATAACGAACAAGTCCCAGTTGTTCCAGTCTCAGTCAGCTGCTTATCACTACGTATGTGAAAGCAGGTGCTAACTGCAGACCTCCTGGTGTCTTGGGGAAAACCAGGAATTGCTGGGGTAGTTAGTGAATGTGGGCTACTTTCAGTATTCTGTATAGTATGTATGCTTGTCTGAAAGCCACTTTCAGATGTCCCTGTATGCATTGTGCAGCTTACTTCCCATTCTCAGAGTAGTCAGCATGTGTGGGAACTTCTGGATGTCTCTTGATAACATCCCAGACTTGAAGAGCCTCTTCTGTAGGTACCATTAGGTGAGCAGAAGCTGCCATTTGGGATTTGATAACATGGTATAATGAACTGGAATTACTCGAGAACCGAAGAAGCATAGAGATGTAACGTGTCTCCAAGCAACTTGCTGAGCCTAACCACTGAGCTTGAATGTGTCTTGAAGACAGCAAAGGACAGTAATGGTGGCACAGAGTTGGGGAGAACATCCTTTTGTAAGAATGGAAGCAACAGTTGCTCCTGCTAACCGTTTGACAGGATGCTGCAAGGAGGCTGCCATGAGAGATCTAGCTTTTGGGTTTTTGTGTATGAGAGCTCCATGATACAGATTTGGCTGTGAAACAGCAACAGAAGCACTAACAGAGAAGGAAGAGGAAGAGAGCATGTAGATAAAAGAAGTTTCTGCACCAGGTAAGCTGCTTTTTATTGTAAAAAGTAGCAGTGGGACCCTTATGCAGTCTCTGGAACTTGAAGTAATTTCCAGGAACGTGTAATATTTTAGAGCATAAGAGCAGCTGTACCAAGTCAGATCCAAGGTACATACAGTTGTGTTCATCTTTTTCATCCAGTCTCATCTGACACTGATGTGAAGAGCTGCTTGCTTTCATTTTCTGTGAACTTGACATGTCCTGACTTCTTTTGCTTCATCTTACTGGATCAGAAGATACAGTGGGCAATTGTTTCCTCTTCACTGCCTCCATACCACTGATGATTTTACAAATAACAGTGATACTTTTCCTCAGTCATGTTTTTTTAGATGGGAGTCTTACAGGCTGCTTTGTCATTCCCAATACCATAGTTTTTCTCACCTCTTTTTCTTTTCTACTATAATCTTTTCAGACTTGGGAGATACCAGTCTAGCATACAATATTCAAGATATAGGCATATTACAGATTTACATGACACAGTGATGTTTGTTTTTCAGTTGTGTTCTTTACTTTCAGTTTTCTTGCCCTTTCCTAGTTATTTCTGAATTGTTATTAATTGGAACTGTGTCTTGTAACCCTGGTGGTCTGCAGAGTTTGAACTCACAGCCTATAATTTTATATAACCATGCATACATCTTTTTTTTCCATTTGCCTTCATATTACTTCATATTTATCTCCATCAAATTTTGTCTGCCATCTTATTGTTTGGGCAGTGATGTCACATGAAGTCCTTTTGCCAATCGTCTGTTTACCTTTCTCTTTATTTACATGGATAACTTAAGAAGGTTTGTCCCTTCACCCTTTATGCCCTTTCGAAATCATATATTGAATATACTGTTCATGTCCTGAATATTCGTATGTAGATCCTTCTGAAATGCTGGGGGTGAATTTCTCTGCTATGGAAATAATAATTTTTTCCTCCAACCTTCTGTCCTCTGCCTCCCTAACAGATTATTTATCTACACAAGAAATTTTCTTTTTGCCCTGTGGGTTATTTATTGTCTTAAGAGCTAACTTTGGATCTTGTGAAATGCCTTGTCAAAATCCAGGTATCAAATGGACCTCTTTTGCCTACAAGACTGTTGGCACCTTCAAGGAATTCCAGTAGGTTGGTGAGGCAAGACTTCTCAAATCCCTTTTTGATTTTGCACAAAATTTCAGATCCTTTGTTACAGTTTTTTCTAATCTGCCTGGTATTACTGTCCATTAAAACAATTAGCTTCATTTTTATCACATCTCAGTTATGTGGCAATTTAAACAACAACCTGTGCTCTGTACACAGCAGTTCAGCTGCTTAATCCTTTTGCTTCTTTAGGACATCTGGCTTGGAAAATTGTTGTTACTTGCTTTGTGTATTTGTTTTATATTCTGTTTTACTAGTACCTCAGATTAAGATATCTTGGACTCCCACATAAAGAAAACTTCTGAAATGGGAACCTTCCCAAGTTTTTCCAGGGTGAATACCATTTTTTTTTTCTGATGCGAGCTTACTTCTCTAGTTTATTACGGTCTCGTTGATTGACATCATGACATTTGTAACTGGCTGCCTCTTGTGGTGTGTTTGAAAAGTAATATGTGAAAATTTTATCATTTTTGCACGGTCCACAACAACTCATTTCTCTACAGCTCTTTCTAGGAGCCTGTCTGGACACCATTAGCAAGAAAGCCACATCATGATTTGCCTTTCTAGAAAGCTAGGTGTAGCTCACAGGGTGATGGAAACATCCTGCTCTTCCAGCTATGTTGGTACCACTGTTTTCCACGCTATCCTTGTGATTTCCTCAAGATTTTGAGTCATTTTAAAAGCTTAGTACCTAAACCAGAGTGGCTCTCAGTGTAGCTCTGCTTTTATGAAGTTTCCAGCCTGCAGGGCTGTAAAGAAGAAAATGAAATACAGTCTGAATATATCCATAAGATTCAGAAATGAAAAAGCAGGGGGGAAAGAAACTTAATCCTTACCTTCCAGAAATGTAGCTTATAATTGTGGGAGGTCTGTAGGCTGATTACTGACACCAAGCCTGCAAATGTCTACAGCTTCTTACACCCTTCCTCATCCATAGGTCCAGTGTCCCCTTAGCTTTAGTTCTGCCCAAAATGCCACAATCTGCACTGCTCAGGCTCAATTCCTCCCCTGCTACCCCTGAGTCAGGAGCTGTTGCTGCTTGTCAAATCTGGTGGGAGATTGGAAGGCAGCGGAAATAGATACGCATCTGGATGAGTGTTTGTAGAATGCAAAGAAGAGCTGCAGTGATTACCTGCAGAAAACAAGGAGAGGCGGAATAAATAAAAGCAAGACCATCAGAAGTAGAGCATTGATGGTATAACTAATTTCACACAACGGGCTTGTTTAGGAAGATACCACAGTTTCCTATGGATGTTTTTTTGGCAGTTCAAAATCAGTTGCTGACTTCTTGTAGCTCCTGTTTGAGCATCTCCTGCTGAGATTGTTGCTTCTAAGCTCCCTGTGATATTTACTACAAGAACTCATAGAAAAGTTGTTGAGTGTTTGGCAGATGAGCTGTTTAAGTTATAATAAAGCTCACGGTTGGGAGAAATTTTCTTTTGTACATTAGTTGCTGTGTCATCCCTGGGGCTGGAAGTGGGATGATTCTGTGTTGCAAAAAACAACAGGCTTCAAAATACAATTTGCTTTCTGTCAGAAGGATACTGAGACTGCTTCCTCCCCAGCACATGCCAGGGGTACCAGGTTATGCAGTGGAAACTCCACATTCCAGTCCTTGCCTGGTCGGCATAAGGCAGATGGCTACCCTGACTGCAGTGTAAATAATGCAATGGTTACTGGACCTGTAAGCCATTAGGCTTGGAGGCACCATAGTTATTCTGAACAGGTGAACAGTACTTGCAATAGGGAGTGTTGCCTCCATCTCTTTTTTAATGGAAATGAATCGGTCACCTTCAGAAAATTCTGATGAAATTAGTTCATTCCAAGAGTGCATGTTACCACAAGTTTTGACACTTCATTGGTTTTCAAGGAAGAAAATTATGGCTTGGAAAATTGCCATGCACAGTAATCACTCTGTCCTTGGTAAGAGAAACTACTAGGAAGATACTGCTTCTTAATAACCCAGTGAACTGTGTCCAGCAAACACAGAATTAGCTTGCTGCTTCATCATTTAGAGCAGATGACCAGCCCATGGAGGCATAAGGCAAAATGACTGCTCTGTGGAACAAAATGGTCCTCCTTTGTGTGGACTCTCAGTTTCAATGAAACAGTAAGTGGCAGCATAAAGTCTAGATTTCTGAGAAAAGGAATTTGAGAAATTATATCACCTCAGGAAAAGTTTCTGTTTGTAGCTTGAGGTGACCTTTTTGCTTACATGATTCTGGTAAAAAAAAAAAAAAGGACGTTTTGAATGCTTAATTGCCAGGACTAATTGTGTAGTTTATTTTGGATGTGTGTGTCAAGATTCATGCAGTCATCAACTGGATAATTAAGAGGTTGAACAGATCTGGCAGTGGTCTGCAGGTTAATTGAAAGAAATGGCACCAAAGGAGAGAGAGTTACTGCATCTCAACACAAAACTTGCCAAATCAGAAATGAAAAGCGAGAAAAAGTTCATGTGAATTCTATGGTGAAGAAAAAAAGGGAGCAAAACAACTGAAATTATTTCCTCCAGAACAGTACAAATAAAATCCTATATGCTAGTTATTAATAGATATGTATGTTAGATCTGTGATAGATCTGTGATAAAAAAATGGAAATACTTCTTGGAAGTTCCCTTGCCTAAGTCTATGGCTTGTAACAGAATTTGCCATTTCTGCAAAAATGACATGAAAAAGGCAAGAGAGCACCCAAGGTTTGTACTCTGAAGGACACAAACCTCATCAGGAAAAAAAACCCATTAAGATTGGTTGGAGGTAAAGCTAACTGCTGGTTAGCTCAGTTTGCCTTCTAATACCAGGTTTATTGAAATGTTTGAAAGAAAAAGGCGAGCCTTGTCACTTGGTACAAGTGTCTAGGTGGTCTCCCCCTTCTAAACATAATACTTCTAACAGGTGGCAATAAAAGAGAACACTCCAACATCTGGCAGGGGCAACTCAAAAAGGCAGGATTTGGATATTGAAAGAATAAGCTGAATATTCTCCAGGCAAAAGTTAAATGAAGAGTAACTATGCCTATGATTATGATAAAAAGAATATGATGCCATTCAGTCTATAATTTGTGGAAATTCTGGTCTTCTGGTTTCACTTTACATACTATAGTATGTTGCATATTGATAGATAGTTACACATATGTATCTGTAGATAGAGAGTTGTTTTTATATTTACTTTCCACTTTTGGATTCAGAGTCAAAAAATATCAAGTGGAAATTATCCAGAGGGGGAAGTTAGGAATTGTAGAGTGAGAAGTAAAAATAGGAGCAAAATCAATATAGACTTGCAAATAAAAATCATACAGGATTCAGATAGTCGCTGAAAAAGTACACATTGAAAAAAGAGGGATAATGGAAAGATTTGTGGCAGTAGATGACTTTTTCACACATGAATTTGACTTTCCATACCTTCTCCATACAGGACATAACTTAAAATGAATACAGTGAATTACAGGGTCCAATTGTTGGATTCTGGTGTAACAATTACACTGGGAAATGTGGGCCTGGTTCCAGAAGTTTTGGAATTCCTCTCTTCTTTAAAGCTGTAAGTCTTGCTGGTGGAAATTTTTCAAACTTTTTTTTTTCTCTTATAGCACCTGGCTGCTCTTTAAAACCACAAGAAGCTGTTTCTCCTAAAAGGTAGCAACAAAAGATTTTTTTCTTATCTTGAAGTTTGGCATCTGACTGAGTAAATCCAACCGTACAAATGAAAATTTGTAAAGTTAGTCCTAACTACACTTGTGTGGTACTTTCTGAAGTAAAATACAAACCCCACAAAGAATCAAAGATAATAATAAAGAGGTTGCTTTTATAGTTCAACCTAAGTGTTGAATTGTTCAAGGCACCAGTGATCTGGATTTGAGAAGAACCAAGTCAGAAGAGCAAGAAAAATGAATGATGGTACAAGAAGATGGATGTTTTCATTCTACTCATGCCCATAGATGAACAACCCATAGGAGACCTACATAACAAAAGCACAGAAGAAGGCATGGAAACCACCACAAATTATGGCAGCTTCTACATGAAGAAGTATATAAACTGAATATGCCACTATTGACTGGATACAAATAAAGGAGTGCAAATTGAAAATGTAATGGTTTCACGAGAAGGAATATAAAGGAAGAGTAATGCTGCATTCTTCTTTAACCAAAATACACTTTATCTATTCAATATTATGAGGTTAGAACAACAGTAAAAGTAAATATGAAATACCTATTTGTAAAAATAGCACTTTATTTGAGGAAATGCATAATCTGTCACCAATATTTAAACAAAAATAGTGTTAAAATATTTTATGTTACTGTTTTTTCTTGAGAATAAAACCAATCTACTGACACTGGCTGGGTGTTTTTGAACACTAACACTAGCATCCTTAAAATACGTTTTTGTAACTTGTTTTTGTAACAGTTTTAAAAGGAAAGCTGTAGTAATTAGAAGTAGAAATAATTTTCTGCTTAATAAATACAATTTTTATTGAGCAATTAAAATACAAGTCATCCAAAGCTTCTCTTTGTCTTTCTGAAGACTCACAAATACATGACTTTTAATGTGAGTCCAGGAGTACTACAAGTAAAGGCAAGAAGGTAGTGGAGCTCCAATGCAGAGGAGTGATCTCAGGTAATTACTTTAGTACATAACTAAAGATTACACATTTCTCACCCCTCCTCACTGTACTGGTTTTAGTGGAGTTAAGCAAAAATAGGGATAGAAGTTGGGTGCATTGATAGAGGTAACAGCACCAGTGAAAGCGGTGGTGCCCTGCTGTCCCTCGGGTGCCTGAATGTGTCAGCTGGTTGTGTGATGGCTTCATTGGCTTGGCCATCTGAGGTGCAGCTCCAAGCTGCTGCCCGCAAACAGCAGAGCGGCTTAGCTGCACCAGCTTATGCAGCTGTGCTGTGTCAGAGCTGACTGAATACAGTAAGTTTAAATCTCTAGGAGGAAGAGGAGAAGAGATTACGGAGGGGTATTTCAGAAAAAAGGATGGTTATGAGCTGATTAGAGCAATCAGAACCTGTTAGTACCTTGAGGTCCTTGGTGGTTGTGCTAATAACATTCAGGTGTAGTGGTGTAGCCATGTGCAAAATAATTTTTGTCACCAAATTTAGAACACTTATCAACATTTAGCATGGTATTTTATGTTTCTGACATGTCTTAGGCTGAAGAAAATCACTCCTTAGGCAGAATTGTGCAGGATTTATTTCAGCTTTAGCATAAAAATATATAATTTTTACTTTCACAGTTTTCAAGAGCTGCAGCCAAAGATGATAATGTCAAGACAGATCTACAGAAATGTTGAGTGCAAACCATACAGCATCAAACTAATGGCCCTGTCCTTTCCTGAAGAAACCTGGACAGTTTTGGTTAAAGCACTTCAAAATGGAGCAGATAAACAATTGCAGCTTCTTATTAAGATTAGGAAACTGTAACAGTTGCTGCTTTGGAGCCAAAACGCTCTAGTGGCACCTTTGGCCTCCTGTCAGTGTAACTGGGAATAGATGATCTGGAATGAGCTGAAACATCTCACTTACTGCTGAGTGCCTGTGGGGCCCTGTGGCAGCTCAATTTCCCTGTACAGTTTTGTGCTTTTAATCCAAACATCCAACACTCTCAACAGAGTATCACCTGAAGCCTGCTGATAGGGAAACTTCAACGTGAGAATGCTTCAGCCGTTCCTGTGAAGAGCTTGTGGGCCATATTCCTCGAAAGGAGGACTCACCTGCAATAGATTGAGGGGTGGGTGTTATTCTTTTTGGGTCCTTTTCAGTAAGACATAGAACAGTTCAGTGTGGAAAACACTTGGCAAAGTGAAGAGAGGCATTCTTTGTACAATCTGAGAGGGTTCAGATTCACGTATGCCACTGCCCAGAAGACTGTCATAACCTCAGGGCTATAAGGCAAGGTAGGGGCATGCTTAATTCCTCTGGTTGAATCTGTCTCACTGTGAAGAAGATAATTCAAGATTCGTGGACTGTGGCCCTGTAAGACACTGGTCTATGATAGGGAGGAGTTAGGCTTTAAGTCCTCTAGTTGATAGATTTATCTACCAATTCCTAAGCTGCATAGTGACTAAAGATAAATAGTGCTGTAAATTTGGGAATGTTAACCAAAGTGCATCAAAGAACAAGCAGAAAATGGATTTAAATGGAATGCAACACTGTCAGAGGAGAGCTACCAGCATACGCGTGTAGGCTCTGTGTTTACAGAACAAGTGGACAGAGCTCCTCAGGCTGTCCCATGAACGAGTCCCACCTTGTGAAGAGTTAGCTTTATTAACACAGGAACAAAAAGATAGAGTTTGGGAACCTTTCCTATTTTCTGCTGCACCCAGTTCTTAAAGGTGGCCTGCTTCTTCTTCCTGATTCAGCTGCCATCATAAGTAGAGAAACAAAACAGCTTGCTTACCATGGCTGCTTTTTCTGGCTTTGAGAGGAGGTAAGTTTGAGATGGACACCTGCATTTATGTGTCTGTGTGTAAGGACTGATGTGGGTACCTGTTTAAACTGCACTGTAGGCAGTGGAGGTCTGGTTAGTACCATCACTGGGGCCTCAAAGCTCAGTATCTCACCAGCCTAGACCAGAAGTTTGATTCTGTTGTCGAGACGTCCACTGGCACCTGCCAGGCTCTGAGGCATCCAAAGCACCCGTAAGAGGTGCCAGACATGACACTACATGAAGGTTATGATCAGGTTGTTTGTTGCAGTTACTTGGACAAAGAGACCATTCAGAGATGGAGACTCGTTGACTTGTCCTGATTTGTCACAGACTTTCAAAGGTGAAAAGCTGTTTCTCATTTGCTCTTCATAGTCTGTGTCCTCCTTTTTAGTTTAAATGAAAATCTTTGTTAGCAAACTTTGCTTACCTCATAATGAAAAGTGATACCTTCTGGGTGTTGCCAAAGAAGGAAACTCTACAAGAAACAGTTCTTGTTCTGATTCAGTTTAGAGTTATGGACTTCACTAATCTGTAGTTATTAACACTAATATTTTGCTGAGGAGTACTGTTATTTTACAAGAAGCTTTTATAAGTTTCTTTGAATTTAATTTTTTCTTTCTGAACTTTAAACATTAGTCAAGATCAGATTTTAAATAAAGATATTTTGTTATCTGGAAATGATTCAAGCAGTCATCTGTAGTATTTCTCATGCTTCAGCAAACGCTTCAGAAGCCAGGTAGCTTCTCAAGGGAATAACTTTGGTTTCCAGAGTGAAGGGGAACATAAAAGTTCATGCAAAGAGATTTCTTTAATACCAAGATCAGCTTAATTTAGAACTGCTTGGCTGGTCTGACTCTGACACTAATAGCCTCAAACTTGCCACTTTATTTTATTTCAAAGCCCTCTTGGCAGTACAAGGGTACATTTAGTGGGAACAGGCTTTGTCCATTAAAACTGAAACTTCTTGTGCTATATTTAAAGCTCATTTGGAACACTTAATTTCCAGTCTCTCAGAAGTTTGTATTATTGAAATAAACCATTAATGCAATGTCCTCCTTAAAGTGTCACACCAAAGAATTGTTTCAAAGCGATTTTTGCCACTTGTCATTCACAGCATTCCAGTGTGCATTAAAACTTAATGGAGTTAACATGCAGTCATAAAAACAAAAGCAGATTTTTGAAGCATGATTGCCATATTCCCAACATTATATCTATAGCATTTTAACTGGCCTCTTATTTCTCTCAGTTTTTATCCATAGGTATGTAAAATACTCTCAAAATCGGTCTGTCTGGTCTTAAGAGGAGCGTACTATCATGGCTGTTAGCAGAGGGGCTATTGCTATACCTGGAGCAGGGTTTTGAAGGTGATAAACGGGTAAAGGATCATGTAGAAAAACAGGCCCGTTCAAGGTACCTCATTATAAATAACCTAAAAATATTCTGTGCTTATGCATATACTTGATACATGGCTGTGAGTTCTTGTTTTTAGCAAGCCTAAGTGATTTGTTATCCCACAGAACCGGTGGCCTCCAATAGCTGGTGCAGAGATTTCTGATTTTCTGAGTTGTGGAACAAAATCACTGCACAGAGAGCAGCCAGCAAAGTGCAATGGATTTTATCACCGTGGGCCCAATTTCAACTGCTCTTGAAAGATTCCTTCATATATGATTTTTCTAAGTCTTTCTCTGTTGCTGGTTTGTCCTAAGAAGGGGAAGATGGAATGAAAGGAAAACAGAATGAAAAAAGCTAGGCATAGAAGCACAGGCAGTATTTTTACAAAATTGGGATTTTTCGTTTTCTTTCCAGGACCTGCCTCTTCTTTAGGCTGTTCTTTGAATAGTCAGAATTAATACTGGACCACCACAACTGAATGCCCTGGGACTGACTCACCTCAGCAGCTCAGGACTTCAAAGCAGTTACTTTTTATCATGGACTTTGCTCAAAATCTGTTGCTCACATACCTTTACTCAGACACAGAGCAAACAGAAAGCATCATCCTCTGTGCTAGTAATTAAATAGTGTATGCAGAGATCCACCTTTCCAGCTGTTTGGGCCACGGAATGTAAAATAAAGCTCCAATTTATAGATGCTCCTAAATACATTGTGTTGTTTATCTCCTATCCTGCATTTTAATTGCTTATTTGGTTTATGTGTCAAGCACACACACAACCCGTAGTCCTTAACAGTGCCACAGATGCATTTCACAGAATCACAGAATGGCTGAGGCTGGAAGGGACCTTTGAAGTACATCTGCATTCTCAAGCAGACCACCTAGAGCTAGTTGTCTAGGGCCACGGCCATTGCTCTCCCCTCATCCACCAAGGCATCCCAGAAAGCTATCAGGTTGGTCAGACATGATATCCTCAATGTAAATCTCTGCTGACTAGTCCCAAACATCATGTCAAAATAACTGGAAATGATTTTTAGTATTATTTTCTCTGTCATTTTCCCCACAGTCAAGGTGAGGCTGATTGGTTCCACTTCCCTGAATCCTCCTTCTTACCCTCGTTGAAGATAGGGATGACATGCTTTCTTCCATTCCACAGGAATCTTGCTGAATCACCACAACCTTTCAAAGATAATTGAAAGTGGCTATGCAATGACACCAGACAGCTCTCTCAGTACTTGTGGGGTGCATCCTATCAGGTGCTATGGACTCACCTCTATCATGCAACATCTCTTGGAATGCCATGTAAGGACATTTTGTTATCTGCATGTCTCCCTCAGACAATACCATAGGTGTTGTGCATACTACGTCTCTGCTAGTCCTTTGGTGTTTTATGGACATCCTCTTCAAGTGAATTTCATAGTGGTTTGTCAGCTCTGTTCCAAGCATCCCATCATTTTAGTTGTGCAGCAACAGCATTCATGGTTACCATTCTCTGGGCATGCTGTGTTGCTTCTTAGCAACATATTACTGATATATAAACTTGGGTTTTCCTTCCAATTCCTTGGATGAAGTGACTGCAACTTTAGGTTGCAACTAAAATTTGCCAGCCCTTTTTTTTTGTTATCAGCATGCCAGTAAACCCATCATCATCATGAAATGGGCAAGGATCTGTTTCAAAATGCTGAGACTTTGGTGGGCTCTGAATATTCTGAGGAAAAGGAACTAGTACATACTGAGGACTGCAATACCCTATATTTCCTAGCCTGACCGAACATCACTCTTGGCACTCACCACATTCATGAGTACAATAAAACAAATTCATTCAAATACATGCACAGTTAGGAAACAAGCTATTAGATTTAGAAACAGATAGCAAATCCTGCAATAACGGAATGCATCTCCTTAGTGTAGCCACAAGTGTTTTCCTGTGCTTTATCCAGATTACAGACTGCGAAGTTGTGCTGGCTAGTCATGTAATTCAGCCAGCCAGCAGATCTGGGCCCAGCTCTCAGGGAAGCCAGTTGCTCCAGGTGCTATTTTCCACACAGCAACAATTACTTGCAGCCAAGCTCTTCCTCATTTCCTCTGCCTGAAGAGGGGTGCACCTTCTGAAGTATCCTGAAATCCTTGATACTCAGACAAAGATGTTGACTTCTAACATTAATAGTGTCAATTTGTTGCTCGATTTAGAGGGCAGTGGTGTTCTTGAATTAGGCAGTGTCCTGTGACAGCTTGTAAATGTGCTGGGGTTTGTGATAGCACTGCCTAAACATAATAGTGGTTTACTCCTTGTTGCAAAATGCTTGCTGAAAAGTTGTAATAACAAAAGAAATGCCCCTTTTTACCTTCCAGGTAAACTTGTGTATTAAACTAAAAAGCCAAATACTGGCCTGATTTGTACTGCTGTAACTCCACCACATCCAAGCCACTCTGGATTTTAGTGCAGGGAACTGCAACAGAATCTGGGCTAAGATAGTCTGGAAATGGAATATGCAAGGAGACCATTGGTATGTTCTTAGACAAGGAGCTGCAGAATGGGTCTGTCATATTGCTTTGGCTATCTCTTTAATTTGTTGGTGCTCATCTCCCTGTTGGCATTCACTCTGCCACTGTTTAACCCCTTGGAAGCCCCTGCCACTCTTTAATCTGGTGAGTAGTTATTTGGTAAGTATTACAAATGTTAATAATGGACTTGTTTTATAATGCCTTTCTTTTCTGTTGGATCAAAACAACACAAAGAGCAGTTCATTTAAAGAGATGAGGAGACTAAGAGGATAAAAGAAAACTAAAAACACCCCTGACCTGGCTAGATATATCAACAAAACTAAGCCACTGATTTAGCCTGTGGAAATTAGGAAGACCTTCTCATACGTTAGCCATTATGTACATACGTATATTTTAAATTAATTTGGGAGAAGTGTGCATAAGCACAACATGACAAACTCCTAATTTCTCTCCTGGAGACAATGTGCAATATAAGAATGGTTGCACAGCCATTTCACAAAAGTGTTCTTGGCTTTCTGTTGTAACTTTTTTCTTCCTCACAATCAGGAAAAGCCAAAGAAAAAGCAAATACAGAAGGCAGAGCTGATGATAGGCTAGGAATCCATGCTAGGCTGTTTTCAACTTCTATGTCTGGCTCCCCATGTTACATGGGATTTCTTCTGGTTTACTTCTACACAGACACAGAAAACCTAGATTCTTTGTTTTGTAACTTTAAGAAGACTTCTGGCAAAGACACACCAGTGATTTTTTAGGTGGAACAAGGATGATTCAGGAAGGGAATAAGAGGAGAAAGACACTGTCCTGTGCTTTTTGCACTTAAAAATTGCACAGAAAGTTTTAAAACATGAATAAGAGCTGTATAACTACATTTCTGTTAAAATGTAATATTTCTAAAATCAAACAAAACCACACGCATTTAGAAATTTCCCATAAAACAAGACATTTTTACTTTCCATTTCCAATAAAAATATTTTTGCTAGCTTTACTGTTCTTAGTTCATGTACCTGCTTTTTTCAGTCTGTCATCCTAGGTTTTTTAACATTCCCCAATGAGCTCATGTTCCCTGTAAGTTACCAGAGCCAAGTGCATGTTGCAATCCAAATAATTCACCATTGTGTTGCTTTGTTATACATGTTAGACATGAATGCAATGAAACCTCAAGCTGAGGTCACTGGATAGAATAAGTATTTATTTGTCTCACAGGTTTGAATGGAAGAGTATGTTCTTGGCAATAGTTGTCATGTGGTGAATTTGGGGACAAGTATGTGACCAGAAGGAAGTACATCCTAAGTTCTGCTCCTTCCCTGACAACACACACATTGTGGGATGTTGACTAAATAGCTTTTCTGACAGTTTCCCTTCACCAATAGCTGGTCATGTTTCATCCTTAGCTGGTTATGCAGCCACCAACAGTGACAACAGGAAGCTCTGGGAGGAATTAACATTGGCAGCAGTGGTAAACTGCTCTTTAACATTCTTGATATTTTCTAGGTGTTGAAATGAGAAAGTAAAAGCACTACAAAAACATTTGTAAGTGCGTTAGTGCCCAGACAGGAACACCACCATCCCCAGGCTTTGGATCATGCACCTTTCCAAGATTCATGATGAAAGCTGGAAGAGTCAGCATGAGTTTACCCACTGCCTGACCAACCTGATTGCCTTCTATGATAAAATGTCTGGATTTGTGGATGCAAGGGCAGCACCTTGACTTTTGCAAGGCTTTTATCACCATATCTCATTATATTCTTATATACAAGGTGAGATACCACAGTTTGGATGAGTGGACAACTAGATGGGTAAAAGAATGGGTTGGATGGTCAAGCTCAGTGATAGTTCATGCTTTACCTGGCAGCAGTAAGTAGTAGAAAGTGGAGTTTTTCAGTGGTTAATCCAGCAGAAACTTTACAAAATTCAACAGGGACAAATGCCAAGTCCTGCACCTGGGAAGGAAGAACCCCGAGCAACAATACAGGCAGAGTGGTGTAGCAGCAGCTCTGAGGAAAAGGATTTGGAGGCCCTGGTGGACATAAGACAGGAGTGCAGACTGTCTGCAAAGAAGGCCAACAGCATCCTGAGTTGTAGTAGCCACAGGATAAGAGGAGACAATATCACTCTGATCAGCATTTGTTAGACCCCACTGCATCCAGTTTGGGGACCCACAGTGCAGGAAAGCTATGGATAAATTGGGGTGAGTTCAGCAAGGGCATGAAAATGGTTTGGCACTAGAGCTGTTGCCCTGTTAGGAGAGGCTGAGGGAATGGGGTTTGTTTAGCATAGGGGAAAGAGGGCTTTGTGGGACCTTCTGATAGCTATGCAGCTAGTGAAGACAGCAGCCTTCTGATTCCTAAAACAAGGTTGTTGAGAAGACGGAGCAATTCTCAGTGCTGCAGGGTGTGAGGACAGGAGGCAGTGTCACAGTCTTGAAACAAGACTGCCTATCTGGGATGCTTTTCATCACAAAGATGGCCAAGCAGTGCAGCAGGTTGTCCATAGGGCTGTGCATTCCCCAGTCTTGCAGGACTTTGAAACCTGAGGGGATGAAGCCCTGGACAGGCTGCTCATACCTCTGAGCTGACCCAGCCTTGAGCAGGGAGCTGGACTAGAGCACTGGACATCCTGAGGTCTGCTGCTGGACCCCCACATCCCTCAGCGTCCCACCGGCACAGGAGTGTGCACAGATACGCGGGGGCTAGCTGATAACAGGCGAACCAGGGATCGAATTGGACACTTTCCCCTTCACTTCCGAAGAGTTTGAGGCTCCTTATCGCAGGCTCCTCAGCCTCCGCGGCAGCGCCTTGAATTATTCATGGCTATTGACAATCACAGAAATTAACGCTCCCTCAGCAGAAGCGCAATGCAGCACCCTGATAGTAATGATCAAAGATGAGGTGAGATTGCTGGGGCTCCCCCTCAGCGCCGGGGCCGTCCAGGTAGGGAGGGCGCCATGGCGGCGGCCGCCCGCCAGGGGTAGCTGCCGGCCCGGTTTTGGCGGTGCGTCCGTGCCGGCAGAAACCGGCGGGAATGAGGAACAGCCGGACCGGGCTGGGCGGGAGCTGGGCCGGGATAGCTGGGGGGTAGCTGGCCGCTCGCGTGGCAAATTGCTGTGGAGCTAATGGGCTCTTCCTGCGCTTCGCCTTGCCGCAGGGCAAGGCATTTCCCAGCAGGAGAGAAGCCCTCCTCTCCAGCGCCAGGGGCTGTTCAAACACACTGGGTCTCCGAAAATACGGTGTGGGAAGTTGGTGCGACCTCCAGCCCCGGGTTGTGCCCCAAGGAGCGGGAAGGAGGCTGGGAAAGTGTCACTGTGGCTGCCTTGGCAGCGACAGCCGTGGCTTTGGGCGGTGAGAGAGGCTCCTAAAGCATTTGCAGCGTCTTGTTTTTGCTGTGCCCTGAGCAGAGTCCCCAGGTTTGCTGCGAGAGGGCGTCCGAGGAGTCCACTTGCACTGACACAGCGGCTTAATGCCGGCCTCGAAGCCTTTCTGGCAGTCCTCTCCCATGTAAGGCAGTCGCTGCGTGTGAGCTGATGCTCCGGCAGCTCCGCGGGGTGGCGGCTGAGCTCTCCGAACAGACCCGGGGATCTGAGCTCCCCCCTGTTTGCGGAAAGGAAAGGAGAACCCACAAAATAACGCTGGTGAGTATTCACCAAGTTTTAAGTATTATCTAAAATTGCCCTTGTGTGTTCTCTGCTCCAGTCATTATGCTACATATTTGCTGTAGAAATAAGGTCTAGAAAGCTCAAGAAAGGGAACTGTGACAGGAACAGCCTATTCACATGTATGCTTCAAAACACAACAGCGCTGTTCTCTATTGCAGTCGGCATCCCCAAAGCAGTGGAAAGAAGTATAGCTGATCTTAACCCTCCGCTTGAGTATATATTAGTTTAATCTATACGAATCAAAAATATTTGTGGTAGCGAAAAATCTCTGATCTGCTTAAGTTCTTCCAAATTTAGTTTTGGTGTTGAGTCATCATTATTCCCTGCCAAATGGTTTTGTGAAGTCACCCAAAATAATGAGATGTCACTTGCCTGGATACATTAATAATTAGAAGGATTTATTGTAGTAGGCATCATGGGAAAGTGTAACTTCCCCATTAGATGTCCTTAATTAGAAAAGAATGTGTCAGATTTCAGATCAACGTAGGAGAACTACAACTATCCATTAAAGAGAGAAGGACAAATAATGCAAGTGACAGCCCTTGCAGAAGTACAAAGATTTAAATACTTAATAAATTAAGGGGATTGAAGGTGCTCATTTTCATCACTAAAGCTCTATGACCTGTCTTCATCATCAGAAGAGTTGCAGTCTCCAAACTGAATTAAAAAACATAGACAGCAAATGCTGTATATAATTCTGACAATAGAATATTTTTGTAATCAGCAGTTATTCCTTTTTATGTCTTTCAGCAATGGCTCCTTCAGGTGGGCAAGACTGCTCTAGAAGGTGTTCAACTATGCTAATAGGAAAATTTTATAGTGACAATGGCATCTCTTGAACCACAAGAACTATATCTAGTACATTTGCTGAGTTGGTGGATAGAGAAATGGTCTGACTGACTTTTAGATAAAAATTGGAGAGCTGTTAAGTAATTGTAACATGTGGGAGGCATTACTGTAAATCCAAGCAGAATGAGGTGCCTAACTACTTGGGCGTGTGTAAGTACCCATCTTTTGTGTCTTCCGTTTGGCTATAGGTAATTCCTCACAGACCCAGGCCGAGGATTTTACCAGATGTTACACAGAAGCTAGAAAGTAAATCTTAAAATGCTTACATTTACTTTGAGTCATGAGTGGAACCAGTTTATACTCCTATTTCTGCCCAGTGCTTGGTTAACATACAGGCATGCATTTTATTTATGTAGTCTTAAAATCACGCCATGAATGACATCAAGGCAAGAGTAATTTAAGAAAGGGGAACAAGTGTCCGCAGTTTGTTTCAGCTTACAAAGAGATGAGGTTCCAAGACGGGGAGACTAAAATTTTGCTTCATAAGCAACCTACTCCCTTCTGGGACATCTGATCTATTAATTCTATGTCAGTTACACCTGAAAGTTACTACAAGCTGATTTCTGTGGCCTACAGCTTCTACTGCAGCTTTTTCTGCTGCCTCTATGTAATCAGTAACATTGGACCAGTGCCTAACTGACAGGTGGCGACATTACCAAGTTATCAGCTTGTTTCCTGCTCTTGATAAGTGTTTCATTAGGGCTGGTTGTGGTAGGAAAGCTGTATTTGTTTCTTATGGGGAAAGGAAATCCTTAACAAGGAGGCTAAGCCACACAAACAAGGCCTTGTTAAATAAGCCTTTCAGTTTGAGTGACCATTTTGTGCAGCATTTTGCTTGAAAAATGCGTTTCTGATTTTTTTTATGAGTGTTTACCTGAAGAATAATGATGAGCATTAGGTTTGGATTTAGAAAAGGATAGATTTAGTTTACCTGTAGGAGATAGGTGCTCAAAACTTGTATAGTTCTGTGGGATTGAACTTTAAAGACATGAGTTAAATGTCCTTTTGAAGTACTGTCTAGAAGCCTTTTTTATTGTTAATTTAGCCTTCTCTTTTCTAAATTGAACCTTTCATCACATATTAAGTCCTAAGAGAGAGAGGGAACACAGGGTGTGTTCCAAAGGGATACATAAAAAGCACCTTGCTTCCATAAGTCATTAGCATCCAGCATTTGTGTTTTAATGAGCTAAAATGAGAAATCTTGTAAACTAATTTGAACAAACTACAGTGTCTTACTCACAGCAAGATGCCTCAAACATCAATCAGCTCCTGAAAGTTTGTTTGTGAGATACTTCTCTAAGAATCTTTCATCCTAAAAATGACACTTGAAAACTTGGCAATAGATCTTGACAAAATTCACATGTGAATGCCCAAGAGATAAGCAGTGCATTGTTTTACTGAGGAAGGTGATATAAATATTCTGCTTCTGAAGGTAGGTCTAAACAAAGCTTACCTGCTCATTAAAAGGTAATGAAACCTGACTATTTTACATACTGCTTTGTGAATGACATTTTCTGAAACACACTTTTATTTTCAAACCTTCTCTGAAAAACCTCTGTGGATAAGCAAAGTTTAGTATGATAAAGAAAACATTTTATTCAGCTTTAAGAGCTGGGATGTCTTCCTCAGAAGAGTGTTATCTGGGATGTGTCACACCATCAGTAGAGCTGACTATTCTTTTAGTAGTACTAGTAGTATTTTCAGTTTTAAATTAAAATCTGCCTGAAGCCACAGATGAGTTCTCAGTTCACTGTTCTCTGAATACGAAGCATACGAATCAAAAATCACACTTTTCTTAAAAAGCCTATTTGAAGGTTAGCTGTCAACTTGGACTGAGTAAAGCACCTTTGACTTGAAGAAGTCTGAAGTGCTGCACATGTTTGCACTTTAAAATATGGGACAAGGTATGCCAGAAAAAGAGACAAAAAGGTTGAAGCCAGATCACTGCCCATTTGTTTATTTGGCAAGCAAAGATCTTCACATATCTGAATAAAATAATATTAAGGGTTTTGCAGTTTAAGAATCTCTGTCAAATGAATCCAGGTGATGAACCAGCACACCAGCTAACTGTGTGTTAAAATACATGCCTGATTTATTTTTGCCAGTAAAAGCAATGTATTGAACAGATTATAAAATGAAAAAGTGGCCCAAACCAGATGGATGATTTATCTATGCCTGCCAAGATTGGAAATTCAGACAGCTTAAGGTAACAAAATATGCAGATAGATATTTCAAGAGATTATGAAATGTGCTTGATACCCCTTGAAATCAAATCAGGTATGCTGAGTAAGCCTTGCCTATTTTTTTTCTACAAAAATCGTGAATAATTACAATGATATGTGTCATTACTTATGGGTAGCCATGTATGCTCATAGTCAAAATAATTGCTCGGACATCAAACATCGTCCTGTTTACTGGGCTTTCAGGACCTTGTTTAATATTAACAGCAGTCAGAATGGTAGTAAACAAAGTAAACAAAACAGGGCTTATGCAGGGTCACCTCAACCATTTGTACATAAGCGAGGAGGTGCTTACAAGGCATCATTATCAAAAAATCTCAGACCTTTTCTGGGAAGACAGCTTCCTGGGGTGCTGACTGAAGTACATGCACACTAATGCACACAGCATGGGGAATAAACACCAGGAAGGAGAGACCTATGTGCAGCTGAAGGGCTATGAAGTTGGAATCACAGAGACAAGGTGGGATTATTCATAGGACTGCAGTACTGCAATGGAGGGATACAGGCTGCAAAGATAAGGTGGTGGAGTTGACTTTAATGTGAGAGAACAGCTGGAGTATATAGGGCTCTGCCTAAGGGATGGACAATGAGCCAGCTGAGAGCTTTTGGGTGTCAATTACTGAGCGCACCAATGTGGCTGACGTTGTAGTAGGTGTGTGCTATATGGCATACACAGGCATAAGCAGGAAGAACAAATGGATAAGGCCTTCTGTAGACAGAAGAAGCCTGATGTTATAGGCTGTGGTCCTCATGGGAAACTTCAGCCACCTGATATATGCTGAATGAACAACACAGACGGACATAAGCAATCCTGGAGGTTCCTGGAGAGTATTGAGGACCCAGTGAAGACAGGTGCTCTGCTGGACCTCATAATTACAAACAAGGAAGGGCTGGTTGAGGATGTGAGGGTCTCAGTGGCCATGAGATGATGGAGTTCAGAATCTTAAGAAGAGGAAAGAAGGCAAAAAGCAAGATCATGTCTTCAGAGAGTAGACTTCGGCCTTTTCAGGGATCTGTTCATGTACACTCTGTGGGATAAGGCCCTGGATGGAAAAGGGGCCTAAGAAAGTTCTGGTATTCAAGGACCACCTCCTCCAAGGTCAAGAACAATCCACTGCAAGAAGCAGGAAGTCAAGCAAAAGTGTCAGGATGATTACATATGTTAACAAAGAGTTCCTGGCAAAAGTCAAACATGAAAAGAAGAGGAACTGTCTGAGCATGCAGAAATTATGTTAGAAAAGCCAAAAGCCATCTAAAATTTAATATAGCTGGGGATGTTAAAGGTTACAAGTAGACTTCTCATAGTACATAAGTAGCATAAGTAGACTAGGGAAAATACATGCCTACTTTTGAATGGGGCAAGAGCCCTGGTGACACATGACATGGAAGAGGATGAGGTATTTAATGGAATGTCATCTTCACCTCACTCTTTACTAGTAAGACCCAACCGTCAGAAATCTGGGGGCCGAGAGACCAAGGGGAAGGTCTGGAGCAAGGAAGGTTTATCCTTGCTTGAAGAGGATCAGGTTAGAAAATAGTTAATCAAACTGGACATGTGTAAGTCCACAGGCTCTGATGGGATGCACTGATAAGAGCTGAGGGAACTGACATCATTGAGAGGTCACTCTTGATAATCTTTGAACAACATGGTCACTTGAAGTGTCTGAGGACTGGAGGAAAGGAAATGTCACTTTTGTCTCCAGGAAGGGCAAGAAGGAGGATCCAAGGAACTATAGGCCAGCCGCAGCCTCACCTTAATCCCTTTGAATGTGATGGAGCATGATGGAACAATTTCCAGGCATATGAAGGAAAAGTAAGTAAGTCATCACCAGGGGAGTCATGCTTGACCACCTTGATACCCTTTTACAATGAAATGATTGACTTAGTAGATGAGGGGACAGCAGTGGATATTGTCTGCCTCAACTTCCAGAAGGCTTTTGATACTGACTCCCATGAGATTCTCATGGAGAAGCTGATGAAGTATAGAATGGCTGAGCAGAAAGTGAGCAGAATGAAAACTAGAGAGAGTCCAGCAAAGGACTACTTAGGGGATCTCATCAGTACGTACAAATATTTGAAAGGAGGGTGCAAAGATGACAGAGCCAGGTGGTTGTGGAGTCTCTATCCTTGTGGTTACTCAACAGTCATCATGGTAATGGGCAGCTAGTTTTAGGTTGCCCTGCATTGGACCTGGTGACCTCCTGAGGTCCCTTTCAACCTCAGCCATGCTGTGACTCAGTGAATTAACCATACTTTTATTTCACATGAGGACAAAATAAATAAATAAATTTAATCTATATTTGCAACCCAATGCCTGAATCACAAAGTATAAAATTAAAGTGAAGAAAATAGCTGCAGAGGGTCAAGACACTGCAACAAGTAGGGTTGTACTCTCTGAAAACTAACAGGTAGATTTCATGTCTCACTTTGGACTTGCTTTGAGTAAGTAAAATGGCTGAACAGTATCCAAAACTATGGGGAATTAAACAGCCACATGAAAGATGTATTCATTTCTCTCAGTTATGGAAAGAGAATATGCAAGATGTGTAAGAGAGGCCAGAGAGAAGAGATTATACTTCCTGGGAGGCATTGGTATTGCATCAGGAGTTCTTACCTGTTGTAGTCAGTTGTCAGAGCCACTGAAGATCTTTTTCTGCTGCAACAGCAGAGCTGCTCTTACTGCTTACTGACCCAGGAGCTCTACACTAGGATTCTGGAGCAACCTGGATTTAGGGCAGAAGTCTGTCATGTTCACTCCTTTCATTTAAGTCTTACAAAAGAATATTGGCCTGTGTTTTCACAGTGAGGAAGAGGTCCAGGAATTGCTGCCAGAGGAAGATTTGTGTAGCCATATTGATATAGGAGAACTCGAGCTTCATCAGTTTGCAGTTGTCTGCAAAGAAGGCCTCAGACCTAAGGCTAGATAAAGTGGTTAAGTGCAGATGGGGGTCACTCTGAATCCTGTGAGAAGTGAGTTTAAACATCTGCCTGAATCCTGTAGAGCAGGGAATGTAGAAATGAACTTCCCAAAACACTGTAGAACAAAAGAGGGGCACATGAAAAAGATTTTGCAAGGAGCCTGTCTTCCTTTGCACTGGTTTGTAAAATCAATAGCTCCTTGCTCCTCGATGTGCTGGCCAAATATGGTCTCTATTTAGAGGTGGGGGGAAGTTGATGGAAACAGTTAACATGTGCCCAGGCTCTTTTTATCTGCCTGACTGTAAACATCCGTGGATATTAGCACAGTTTGTGTATATTTTTCCAATTACCATGGAAGTGAGCATTGCTGCAGTGTAAGCATTTTTGTCCATTTGTCTTTTGAGTAAACCCAAGAAAAATAACCAATACCAGAACACTAAAAACATTGCAAAATCGCTAAGTGTTCATTACAGCTCATACAGATGTCCACTTTGACCTATTGTAATGCCATAAATAAAATTCTCGGTATTTTTGCAGGCTTCATTTACCTGGTTTTATTATAGTTTTAATCAAATGAGATTTCAGATGTGGTTGTTTTTTTTTCTTTTTGCTTGTGCAATATGAATGTGTTTGGAAGGGTTGCAGCTTTTTGGTGTATGCAGTAAATGTGGTCTGAATTGACTTTGTACATGAAACAGTCCAAATGTAACTACAAGTATGGACAAAGTCACCAAAGCATTTTCTATTCCTTGTGACCGACAGGGCTGAATCGGCTATCACTGTGCTTGATGACGGAAGCTTCTGCTTTGCATCCTACATTTTTTCAAAGCATAATGCAGTTTCTATTTCCCTGTTGTTATGATTGTATGAGACAATCCCTAGCTTTAGAAAAGGCAGCAGCAAGTCAGGGCATTAAAATTAAAGGGGAAAAAAATCTACACAAACCACTTAAGCACACTCATTATTATGGCCCTTGCTACCTCAGGCCACTGGAGAACTTATAATTTAGTCAGCATTATGCAGTTTGAAGTGTTTTATGTTCTGCATGGGAGCAGGCTGCAATTCAAATATCAGTGGCCATGAAAAATATGCACATACGTTTAGTATGAAAATCTCCAAGGGCATAACAGAAGAGATGGGCACATGTAGCTGCAGTGTGATGGAGAATTTCTGTGAATTAATCATTTGGACATAGTTTATCACCATTTTATATTTTGCCAGAGATGCTTCCTCGCCATTTGTTTGGAAAACTTATTATACATGCACATCTTAGAAAGATAATAAGGCCAAAGCCTTTGATGCTTAAAGGCAACTGCCTTTGTTAGATTCTGTTATGACACAGACAACTTCTCCACTGACAGAGCCATTCAGATAACAAGAGTAATTGCTTATTTTATCAAGTTTAGGGAATTGTGCTCTATTCTCCCTTCTTGCCTACTACATTAGCTATTATGATCCATCTTCTACCATAATTTAGGGGGAGTGGAGTATGTGCATTTTGAAAGCTTTTCCTGAAAGAATAGAGTGCTGTATTTACATACTTCCTTCATTATTCCACAGTGCAAATACTTTAATATATTCCTTCCAAAGAAGCAGAGTGACATGCATGTGCATGTGTGCATCTCTTTCTATAACTGGATGTTTGTGTGTAGTCTAGTGTCTGAGTGGGAAGGGGAATAAGAAGGGTTCATTTAGTTGTTTCTTTATACCCTCTTCTGACTGGAGACAATACCATTGTAATTGGTATTTGCAAAACTACAAACAGAGCAATTGCTTCTGACACTTTAAAAGAACTTTATTGACATCTCTAAACACGTGAGGAATTTTAAAGTAGAACTTTCCCATCTGTGAGGCTTGGTCTGATCAAAAGCCTGATAGCAGCTCCAGATTACTGCAAATGAGCCTACAGAACAGATTCCAGCTCCTTTTGGGGAAAAAAAATTAAAAAAAAATACTTACATTTGATTCAGCCAAATCCTCATAAGACTATCAGAAAAACGGCATTGCAAGGAGAGAATTAAAACAAATAAATAGATGTTTTCAAATTCTGTGTGCTATCCAAAGTTTTTAAAAGGTATAAACACAAAATTTAAGTGTAAAATGTAATATCTTCAAATGCTGCTGTGCTTTATAGATTTATTACTTAGATTAACCAGTTTCCCCAGTATGACCACGTTCTGGTTCCAGCCAGGACAGGGTTGATTTTTGCAGTAGCTAGGGGGGGTCATGGCCAGGACCTAGAGTTTATTCTGTACCACCTAGCCTCATTGTCAGGGGTGAGGGGAAGGGAATCCCTTTCCAGAGGGAAGGTCTCTCTTGCAGTTGGGGTGGTGTGGCTGCACTTGAATTGCAGGCTCCATGGTGAACATTTTGACATGTGAATCAATCTCAACTTGTGATCTTTGCCTGTGATCTTTGCCTTTTGTGCTTCCAATTCCCCTCTCCAGCACCTCGCACAGGAAGAGGGAGGGGGGAGCAGCACATGGTTTTAATGAGAGTACTACATTGGAGAACACCATTCCTAAACCACAACAGTATATAAGTATGGCCAGTCTTTGCGAATGAAGATTTTGGGAAAGGTCTTTTACCTTTCAAGCCTGCACAATGGATTTTTTAGGTGAGACGCAGCATGCGCTGAACTGAGCCCACCCTTTAATCCTAAGTTTCATCTGCCGGGGCCAAGCAAGCTTGGACAATGGCAGTGAGGTCCTCAGGATGTAGGTTTGTTTAGAGTGACCTTCTCATAGATGGATGGCCTTACAGGGCTAACAAGCTCCATCTGCCCGGGGGACCAGGAATCGAACCTGGGTCGCAGCGGTGAGAGTACCGCATCCTAACCACTAGGCCACCAGGGGTCCCCATAAACCACAACAGACCATTATAGCAAAGCCATGAAATGGTCAGGATCTGATTTCTGAAACAACACTAAATACTGATGTTAGCAGAAGGACTACTTTTGAATGGAAGTTGGGAGTCAAATGGATACCGAAGTGAGTTATACCTCTTTCACTGTTGTGGTAGTTTGGTCTAGGCCTTCCTTGGTGACCAGTTTGTAACCAAGGAAGTGCCCAGATTTACCTGGTATTCCCTTCGATTTTTACGTAAGCCGGAGTATAAGAAGAAGGGGGGAAAGGCCTTTGCCCTCTTTCCTTCCGGCGGCTTTGGAGGTGCACGTTCCCTGCTGTTGAGTCTGCTGGGTTGGGGAGCGAGGCCTGGTAAGGCCTTGTCGACCTTGGGAGGTGGAGGCTGCCGGCAGTCACTCCAGTGTGACTCTCTGTCGTCCCAAGGAGAGTAGTAAGATATTCTTTGCTAATTCTTTTAGTTGATAGACCTTGGGCTACTGATCGGGATATATATATATATATATATATATATATATATATATAATTTTGGTTTTTGTTCTTCCCTTCCGCTTTCCCTTTTCCCTGTGAAATTGTATATATATTTCAACTGTACATAATTGTAATATAAGTGTAAATATATTTTTATATATTGCTTTGTCTCTCTCTCGTTTTCGGTTCTTTTGGTTTTTTTTTCCCCTCTTCTCCCTTGGTTTGTGGGGGGGGGACGACTTCTTGTGGTAAGGTTTGGAGACTTGGCAGGAAGCCAGCTCCAAACCATATCAACTGTATACAAATAGAATAATTTTCCAGAAGTGTAACCAAATATGAAGGCTAGTTCTGAGAAGATTCTGGCAGCTATTTTATGACGGAGGAATGCCTGATTTTTCCCCACAACAGGATGATGCAGTTTCACACTGAAGCTGTGTGAAAGCAGCACTAGTGAAGAGACTGTGACACATAAGAAAGAACTTTATGTTCGCTAACTCTTTTTTCTCATGGTTCATGTGAACACCTTGTTAAAGTATCTGAACTCACTCATCTAGCATCACTGCTATAAGCTAGGTAGCCTGGATGCCAGTTTCATTTCTCTGATGTTTGTCCTGCTTTCATCTCTGATGCCTAAAATGGGAGAAAAACATTGTCTCCAGACAACGTTGGTAGAGATAAGATAGAGAGCAGCTCTTTGAATTAAGGCCTTCTAGTGCACGGAGTACAAAGGCGCGCATCCGTGTCGAGGGGTTCTACAATTTTATAGTACTAATCCATCCAATCCGAGAACTATCTGCCCCTAGATCCTCCCCAGATCTGCTCCCCGGCATGCCTCCCTGGAATTGAGTTGGAGGTCTCAAGACCCCTTTCTTCCTCATCTTCCTCATCCTCACGGCACACACTGTCTTTGGAGCTTCTCCAAGGTTCCGGGCCTTCAAGGTTGCTTTGGCTACAGTGATATATTGTTGTTCCAGTCTAGGTACATATGTCCTAAACAGGATGTGTTTGCTGGAGTCTTTCCTTGAGAAGAACACTAAATAAGCCTATGGAAGTTAGAAAATTCACTATGAAGCGTGAGAATAGGGTTTGGTAAGTGTCAACTGCTATTCTAAAGTGTGAGAAACTACACAACCATATTAAAAATCCATATTTACTACACAGCTACATTAAAATCTACAAAAAGCTAAAAATCTTAAAAATTCCAAGGCATCAACTCCATGAAAAGATCTGGTTAATGCATCCACCTTTGTGTTTGTCATATTTAAATGTGCAGCCAGATTGTTAGTTTTGCAAGGACAGTTTCATCATCTTTTGAAATCACTCCATGAGACTGGTAACAAATGAGAGCTTGCCAGCTATGGAATGGGTATTAACAATGAATTTTTCATAGCAGACATTCATGCGATTGTCTTGTGGCTGGCTGCGGGGACACAAGTGTGTTCTGCATCTCAGTGGAGCAACTGGCAAGATAAGGAGAGTGCCTGGATTAATGTGCTCTGCTCTAATTAGCTCCATAAAGAGGCAATTGACCTACACAGAAAACTATGTGGATTAATGAAAGTATATCTTTTTTTTCAGGACAGTTTCATTGCATAACACTGATTCCTATAGATGGACCAACTCATTTGGGCCAGCTTATTTATGACTAAACTATGATCCGTATTATTTGCTGCTTTGTTATTTTCAACTGCAAGGTCGAGTGACATCACATTTCTGCAGACTTGATATCCTTTGCAAAACTAAAGGAGATTTAGCCACCATGTATTTAAGCAAGTTCATGAAATAGAGAGAAAGAGGGTAGAAATTTGGTATTTCCTTTCACAAATACTCCATCCCTATTTCTGTTTATAGGGAAGTCACTTTGTTTCCTGCAATGGTACCTGCTACTCTCTACACCTCCATGATTGATTTTGGCTGCAGGGCTGTTGGATCAGGAATGTGTTGACATTGACAGGTAGGTTTGCACTGTCTCCAAAGGGCAGTCCTACTGCTGCCCTTGAGTCAGTTGTGTGTACAGTGAACTGGTAAATGTCCCACCAGCCTGGCTGTAGTGCAGCTGGGACTGCAGTTGCCCACCAGCTTAACACCCAGATACATGCCTGCACACACACACACACACACACACACGCATGCAACGCTGTGCACATGCAATGCCTCTGACAGACTGGTCATGCCAGGCTTGCCGTATGTGCAAGCTCTGTGTGTGTAGCAAATCTTACACATTGTGGATTCACTGAGCTTACGCTGTGTACCCAGAGTGTCTCCTCTGCACCTGAGTGGTAAATCCAGGGTGCTATGCATACACACAGTAGTCATTTATGTCTGAGTTCTGGGCATCTGGCAAGTAGTACAAGCTACTGCCTCTGCTCTGTAGTCCAGAAGTGTCCAAATCCCCTGTTTCCTCTGGGAATAGTGGAAACTACTCCAAGTCAAAGAAGATGTCCTATCTGGGGAAGATCAGACATGTTGATAAAACATTGTATTGAGATCAGGCTGTGTTCGATCCAGTTGCTTCTTGACAACACTCTGAAATATTCTCTATCTGTGACACATTCTGCATTACATTGCTGTCATTACATGCTTCGTCTCCTAGGGAGTCCAGCCATTTAAGTCCTACACAGAAATGGCACTGGTGCTTTTAGGTTTGCCAAGAGTTAGTTATGGCTTCTATATCAGGATGTTCTTTTACAGCAGAGCTACTTCAGATTTGTCTGAAGTGTTGGTAATGCCTTATTGCAGCTACTGTTGAGTCTCCTGAAGTTATCTGGAGCATGTGCTTCGCTGTTTAACTATGCCTCTTTTCCACTTCCCACTCAAGTCTGCCTTCCTGCCTCCTTTCATGTTACTTTCAATACATACTGCTTCCTGGTTTTTTTGCAGAGAGAACTGGGATAATCCAGGAGGTATTTTATGGATAATCCAGGAGGTATTTCCCTTTGCAGTGCTGAGCTCTGTTTCAGGGCTCTTGCGACCCTTGGTCTTTCTCTTACTTTTGGTGTAGATTTTTCTTTTCAAAAGCAACAACTAGTGAGTGTATTTTGACATAGAGTCTTTGCAACTTTATCAATTTTTCCTTATTGCCATATCCTTTCCACTTTTTGTCACTGTAACCTCTCTGTCAGGAATGCATTCTTGCTCTTTCAGGTTGGTTACCTGGTCTTTGCTGTCCAACTTCTGGCTGTTAATTTGTTCTCTGTTGGTTCAGGCTGGGCTCTGAACTTCTTTTTATGCCTTTGAGTTACAAGTTTGGCATTGTATGTTGCTGTTCCTTCTTCTCTCCAAATTAATTAACTGCTACTTTATAGATTCTCTGAAAAATGGAAAATCCACATAACTCTGTAACCTAAGCATAAAGACTGTAGTCTAAGAGAGCACAAAAGCAGAAGAGAGCAGAAAGCCTGTGGCCTAACTCTATTGCTTAATCGAGGTTATATATATTAATAACAGAAGCTGCAAAGGTAGCAGAAATTGCAAGTAGGGACAGGCAAGCTCAAAATGGCTCTGGCAAAAGTTATTTTAGTCAGGTAGGATTTTTTTATTTATTGGCTTGGGACAAAGTATTAATGCAAGCTAAAATTGCAACAGCAAATAACCCCAGAACATGGCAAGTTATACTTAGCTAGCATTAAGGTAATGTCATGTAGAAGCAGAATATTTGTGGATAGCTAAAGTGACAAAAATACAGCTGCACTGATATTAATCCTGTATTAATCTTGTAAAGAGATGGGATTTTAAGAAGTAGTGGTCTTTGGAAGGGATCTACCTGCTTCCTCTGCATAGACAAATTTTCTCATTTTAGGCATTAACTGAACTTGTCATTCTGATTTTATTATTGATAACCTGACTAAGCTTTACTGCTCACTTATCTGTGAGTTTTGTGAGTTTATTTGAAATCCTTGTAATAGCTCTTAAATTCTACTGATCATTAGACGTCCCAGTTTGGGAGATTTATTGATGTTGTCATAACTGGTCAGCAGTTCAGGATGTGTTTTTAAAGATGCAGCTGCTGGCTAAATACTTTTCAATTACAGTGGGAGAATCTCAATGTATATAATGTGATTCCATAAAACATAATCCTAACTCAAGTAAGGATGGAATGTATTCTTCAAGTTATGTGAGTACATAGATAGGGGTTGAGTGTTTGTAAATCTGTTTTATGTATTTTAATAACATGATCTTACTTGAAAGAGAACATCCCAGGTGGTATAATTCCATTCTGCAGAGGGCAGTGTATATATATATGTGTATCTAATACTTAAATATTTGTATTACTCTTTATTAAGTCACCTTCCATTGAAAAAACGCTGATAAATTGTGTAGTAAGTATCTGGTTTTTAATATGGCTACAAAATTTGGATTATTTGCTGAGATATAAATGGAAAAATGCTAATATTTAAAGTAATTTGCTGTAGAAATAAGCTAAATTCAATCTGTGAAAAGAGAGCCCATGCAATTTAGGCAGTGCTGTTACATGCTAATTAGATTGGAATTGTAAGGTATTTGTTAGTTCCAACTTGTCTTTTGTTGTTATAGGAGTGGTATGATAAACGGACCTTGAGAAGAGACTTTATGTATTTGAAACAAAATAGTAACTCTCATGTTTTTACTCTTTTCTAAGGGGTTAATATGATCCCATTCCATTTTCATCTCTTAGCATTTATTTTAGTTCTTCATTTCCCTGGGAAGTACTTAGGTGATAATTGTTGGATGTGAAATGGAGACAGCTTGGGTAGGTCTAGAAACCCTTGAGCTTACATTGATGTCCAAAGCTGGACATCAGCCTTTCTAACTAAATAACTACTGAGCAGCATTTGCACTCAGTGGAATTTTTTTCCAACAGTAAAAGGGGAGGAAACATGATCATGAGGGTGTTTATAGCTTTGCCAGTGTCCTTTTTCGCTCTTCTAGTGTCCACTCATGCCGCTGTGCCTTTGGAACTCTTGTCTCCCAGACAAACATGCTTTGCAGTGTTTAAAAACTGTCTGCACCACAGTTCTTTGAAAAACTGGTGGCTGTTTGCCTCAGATCTTTTATTTTCTGTATTACTGAATTCATGGCTATTGTGTTACTGGATTACAAAACCAGACTGGTGATGAATTCTGGGATGTTCATGACTTCTCCCTCCAGGGAAATAGAGTGCTAAAATGTGATTTCCATTTAGTACAGCAAATGTTGCAGGTGTCTGTTGAGTTTTCTAAGGGAAATTACAAAGCAAATTTGTGACTTCACATGCCCACACTGTCATTTTTAAAACTGTCGGATGGGTATCTGATAGGGATGTTCAAGTTGTATCTCAGGTATCAGTCCTTATGGAATTAAAGAATTACAGTGGGAAATGCTATTTAATTTGGAGTAAGTGCCTTATATTATATCCTCTGTAGCTTAAGTGAGGTAAATGGTGAGAAGATATTACATAGCTAGCTGTTTCACATGGCTTCCCCTGCAGCCTCAGCTGCTGTGGGACAAAACAGCACTTGAGGTGGGGGGATTTTCAAGATGATTCATGCTTTAGCAGAATGAGAGAGAACATATTTTAGACAGATGTACAAATAGAAAAATGTACAAGATTTTTAATGTGTTGGATGCCGTTACTGCTACTTTCTCAGCAACTACAGATATTGATAATTGCTCAGGTGATGGCTTTCTGGTAGAAATCTAAATAATTTCTGAGTTAATTTATTGGCTGTTCTCTCTTTATTTCACTCACAACACTATCCAGCACAATGAATGTATGCTCCAGTTTGTTTCTGTTTTGGTTTGCTTCTGTTAAATGATGTGCAAATTCTGGTCCTTACAGTGCTATAAATCCACCATTTACTTTTAATTATGTTTCCTTAAAAATGAAGGAAAGAAGAAATTGGGTTATTCCTGGTAGTTTGAAGAAACAACTTAGCAGGTATCATAGGAGAAGCAGGGATATTCTGGTAAAAATGGGCATATGCAGACGGTTATTTGGACTGCTATACACCTTTTTTTGATGTAGGTTTGTGCACTTGCCTGCTAGTCCTCTCCTTCTTCGCAGGGCAAGAGAGGGTATTTTCCTGTTGTTCATATAAGCCACAGAGACAGGAGAAGAGACTGATGAGTGACTCTACCTTCGTGTTGGGAACAGATAGGGCAAATGGCTTCCTTGTCGTGGAGCTATTCCTTGTGGATCAGGTGAGAGGGAGAAATACTGAGGATTAACAATCAGGTAACTCTGCAAATTGGCTGAGTCTTCTGAAGGGACCATACATTTCAAGTAAGTAAAAAAAATTCATCTTCCTTGACCTCAGTGTTACTACAAGATGACTGATCAAGTTGTTACTGGTTTTGGTCTTGCAAAAGAAACACTTATTTGAAAACTGGAGGAAGTACCTTCATATTTACGTGGTTAGTGACTGATAATAAGATCAGTGATGGCTTTTTTTCCCACTGTTGGACAGTATGAGCTAGATTTTAGGTACCTATTTAATATGTGTATCAAAAAAGAATTTGAAAACCAGGTCTTGATACTAGCTGATATCAGAAATAAAAAGAAAAGAAAATCAGTCCTGTGGTATTTGCTTTCCTTATAACATGATGTCCAAAACTGGTAATGATATGATATAGTGTAATGTAATTGCAACAAAATACAGCACAATATTAATATCTTCAAGTTTTCTAGCTGAAACATACCAAGATCACAGAGACAGTGTCTTACATTTTGTGTTGCACAGTGTTTAGTCATTGGCAAATGTGAAATCAGGTGAACTTAAAAGAAAAGTAAGGAGAGTATAAATGAGTATAGTTAAAAACAAGCTGTGGATGTCTTCCTTGGAGGTCCAGATTGCACAGTGGTTAAAGTTTTCTTTATTATGTTAGATCTCTATTTTGTTTGTTTGTAGAGATGCTGATTTATGCTCTTTATAAAATGCATTATTTTCAAGAGTGATTGACTGGGGAAAGTCTGATATATTCCATGTGCTAACCACATGCCAGACACTGGAATCTGGATGCAGCATAATCCTCTTGCAGCTATGTAATTCCTGGAGTTTTTATGTGAGAGTGAAGCAGAACACAACCCCCCCCAAAATTTCTCTTGACTTCAGTGCATATTGGCTTATGCAACAACAGGTTTGTTGTAGTAAACGGAGTCACTTAAGAGAAAAGACAACAGCGAAGAGCCTGGGATTTAAAGTTTTAGCACAGCTTCCCTGACTTACAGAAGTATAAAAGACCCATGCAATTCTGAGCTCTCCCTGCATATGATGCATTCAGTTTTAATGTAAAAGCCTTAGCAGAGGAGCCACAGGTCCTGTCTGTACCTTCTCTGTAACTAATGGAGATGTTTTTTTTCTCAGAGCTGTCAAGCTATTGCTGTTCATAAGCAGTAAATTTATACAAATTAATTTTAAGAGATGGAAAAAAGTTGAGTTTGCTCACAGGTGGACTTCAGCAATGTGAAAAATTTAAGACCAAGTGAAAAGAATTAGGGAGCAGGCCATATTTTTTTCCTTATATTTAATGAAGCACTATGAATTTCTGTCTCTTTGGAAAAGGTGTATTACTAAGAGTCATTAATGGAACCTAGGCTTAAAATACACACAGCTGAATTGCTGACTGAAGAAATGTCTATGTAAAACTTAATGTTTTCCTTTTTGTGAATATTTTAGAATCTTTGAAAAAAATTTTGAAGAAAAAAAATCAGTGTTACACTTCTTACCATTTGCTTTAAAAAGGATTTTGCACTTGCTCATTTCCAGAAGGTCATCTCTGAGATGTACAAGCTAGCCCTTCATTTAGGTCTCCTCTTACATTCATATTTAACTTTCTTTCATTCTGTGGCCTTTATTAGCTGAGCTCAAGGAGCTTGTAGCACATTTTAAACAGCAACACTGGGAGGATGTAAATGCAGAATAATGTATCAGGACTCAAATTTGCATGGTCAAATGTCAAAAAAATTAGGCCTTCCCCAAAACCATGTCAAGAGAAATAACATAAGTGGCCAGCTCAACAGCAGGCATGCCATTATCAGTTAGTTCAACCTGTCATCACTGACTGGGAGTGGAAGCAGTGGTCATTAGCTTTAACTCTGCTGGGGAAGGTTGCAGGTTTTTTTTATTTTATTATATATATTTTACACCATCTGACAGTATTTCACAGAGCACCACAATGTTATGGTGTTCTCCTTGACAGAGGAAGGAGGGGGAGGTGCAGGTGAGGGAGTAGAGGAGAACACTTGCAATCATCTGTTGTCAGCTGGAGGAGGCAGGAATTGCATTGCCTATTGGATAAATACTCATTTAGAGTAATCACTTTATTTCAGCCCTGTAATGACATTAACAAGCTTGGAATACAGGGAATTACATGAGTCAGAACAAATAATTGAATATTCCACTACTGGGGAATGCAGCACAAGTCTGACTTAATGTCATGCCATCTCTGAAGCCAGCACTACCATGCAATTAGATGATAAGCTTAAACAGCATATAATTGGCACTCTAGTATGAAAAAATATTATTAATTGTTAAATTCTTGTAACTTTCATGAAATAAAAGTATCTTGTGTGTCTTTTTTAACAAGAAGAACTAGAGGAAACACTTCAGTAAGTTTTTATGAAAATAGGAGGGCGAGGACTGGAGTCCAGGATCTAGAAGGAATAACTTCAAGATGAAAAACTGCACCACCTTTTCTTTTGGGGAGGGGGCAGGATTTGGAAAGCATTAGATTGAGAAAATGATGAGAATTTGAATATATCAAATGCTGCCATATTTCATATCCAAATGGAACGGTCCTTATTTGTCCTTTTTTCTTCAGTACTTTTGGTCAACTCACTGTTTTGTCTCCAGATATTATTGCCTGACAAACTGATCTCACAACTCTGAGCCTTTTTTTCAGTCATTCACTCTTCTTGGTTAATAATGTAAAGGCCCTTTTATAAAAATGTGTCAAAGTATCAGAAACTACTCTGAGCTCTGGCAAACAGGGAACTGGAGGAATCTTAATGTCATCGATTAACACAACACCTCATAATCTGTCTGATTTATCACCAAACTCTAGGTTTAATTTTTGACACATTCTTACATCATCCCACCGCAGTATAATATGAAAAGTTCTGTCTTTTTAAACATCAGCTAAACTGACTTAATCCATTCAGTTATACACTCTGTGATAGAGTATTAAAAGGACTCAGTTGCAAATATAGTATACATTGAATGATTTGATAGCAGTTACCACAAACAGCACAATTCCTCATGTATGTGCCAGTTCATGTAAAGATTAATGTTGGACAGATACAATGCAAATGCAAAAGCAACATCATCTCCATCACCTACCTAGACTAACTCTGAAAATCACAGTCTTATCCAACAGACAACACATTAAATTTGCAACACTTGAATTAAACACAGTGGAGAACTTCTCACATTTACTATAAAGATGAGGTGATCTTAAAACTAAAATCCTGTTCTGGATCTTTAGGCATTGATTTCAACAGTGTTGGAACTTCCTTATAGTTAAAACAGTAATTGGTACTGGAGTTGATATTTGTTTTTCTCACCAGTCAAACATGAGCCACTGCGGACCCTTTTGTTGAGACTTGAGCAAAGTATTTTGCAGTAGGAACATGGCAGGCCTGGGAAACAGCTCCATTTTTTAGAGGAGTTTTGTGGGGAAGCTCAGGCCCAGTGCAGCAGTTCAAGCTGGCAGATAGCTTTAAGTTCGAAAGGAGAGAGCAATCTGAGCTGAAGGGGACTTGTGGGTTCTGATAAGTGAAGCTTTGCATGGCTAGCTGAGTCTCAGATCTCTGAGACTTGTCATGTTGAACACTTATTTCTGTTTTCTTAACAGAAGAGAATGACCCCACCTCTTGCTTTCTTGAAGATAAGGCATTCTGGGTGATCGTACTTCAGATTATCGCTGGCATTTGAAAAACATGACCCATGTGTTTGACAAGTTGGCTTGAAGAAAAGCTGACTGTAAAGTAGCAAGCACAAGCTTTAGATTAGAAGGTCAGGTGAAATATCTACTATTAAGGGATGTAGTTGATCCCCAGATGGAATCCAGGTATGCCACTCCTGTAATGGTGTTGCTTTGAAATACTGAAGTTTTTTTAAAAGGAAATATTTGGTGCATTGCTACTAATTAGTGATACAATTTTAATTACATTTAGATTATGATTTTTAGTCAACTGATGGCATACTCTCAAGTAATTTCATTTTATCACTAAGAATACTTGCAAACCTCTTGATTTGAATAATGATATTTACAGTTACAGAATGCATTCAAAATTGGCCTAACAAAATATAGCTTATTAAAACAATCTTAACATTTAAAAACATTGCAATTACTATCAGCAATCAGAACATTTAAATTCATTTGCTATAATTTTCTATATATAAATGTGTATGTATTCATTCCAAGAAGACATTCTTTTTAGTATATTAGTATTATCCATGCATATGTCAGGATTTTATATTACTATGCTGATTCAGTTGTTGTACGTTGGAATTGTACTAGCACTCCTAAAGAGGCAACTAAAAATGTTGATTTTTGCCAGAGTAGTAATTTGTGGATAGTATTTATTAAAACCACAGAAATATTAGGAGGTACCTATTGAAGAAAGGTAAATCAATGCTACACTGGTTTTCATGTCACTTCCTATGTATTTGTTGGTCTCCAAGTGCATCCACTCCACTCTATGGGTTTAGCAGCCTGGGCACAAGGGCTGATGTGGCCCAGCGACATGGCCTTGGATCCAGCTGCGGCAAAGGAAGCCTGAGAAAGTGCTGTGAGAAGTCTTGTTGGTTTTTTTTCTGTTTTGCTTGAGTGCTGTATTTAAACTCAGATTCTTGCTCCTTGCTGCTACCTGACCCTTATTGCAGCTATGGCTATGTGCTCCATTGAGCCAGACACTGACTTGTGGATTTAACTCCCTGTTTTCGCTGTAGACCTGCCTCAGCATTACAGACTTGTTCATTAGTTTGGAATCTTGTTGCCACTAGACCTACTTTGCTATTCTTTTTTAGGTACTGCAGGTCTGTGCCCTTGCTGATGAAGCCTCTGCCTGCCTTGCTGTCTGGTTCCCTTCACCTTGTGGAGAAACCAGCCCTTGCTGGTCCCTGTTGGTTTCCCAAACCTATCACCGTTTTTCTCCTGAGCATTTCTGTTATTTCTCTGCTTTCTTGAAGTATGGTGCTGGGAAGTGGCTGTTGTGTTCCAGCCAAGCTGACTGAACAGAGAATAAAATGGTCTTTATCGCTTTGGGCATATGTATGACAGTCCTAAAATGCAAAAAAAGATTTTCCTTTCACAACAGCAACATCACAATATTGAGTCTGTCAATTTATGGATCTCTATGCGCTAGCTATTCAGTTTTTCTTTATATCCTATTATGCACTTCACTTCTTCAGGCCACAGTTCTTTGCATTTGCCTATGGAATATCTTCCTGACCTATTAGGATCATTTTGATACCACTTCTATCTCTGGTGTGATGTCTTCAGATCAGTGGCATCTGCAAACTGGTAATTTGGTTTGCTCTGACATTCAAATTTTATATTAGTGTGTTCAAGAGAGTTTGGCCAAATTCACGTTCTATTCCAATTGAAATGTATTCCCAACCTAACATTTATATTCCTAAGGAACATGTTTTCTATCAAGTGAGTACTTGCTCTGTTGTGAGTTAATCTTCACTGCCTTTGCTGATCCACTTTCAAGACTGTCATGAAGTTTTAGAAAAATGAGTGTATCACATCTGCTGCTTTTCTCTTCCCATTTTTCCAGTTATGTTGTCAAGGAAAGTAAGTAGCTTGAACTGATGCTACAGGTTCTTGATGTGTTGGCAAATTCTTTGTCTGTTATGTGCTTAAATGCTGATTGCTTAATAGATAGTCCTAGGATCTTGAAATCAGGCTGTTTTGTAGCTCCTCTCATCTTTCTTTTCCTTCCTTTTAGGTACACTGTTTCACTTTTGCTACTCTACCAATGTCTCTAAGTTCTCAAAAATGAGCGGTTTAGAGATCACACTGACTCCTAAATGTTGCAGGACACTGATTATTCATCAGGGAAGCCAGTTTTTCACCAAGCAGTGAGAGATAAGGTGGCAGGGATATTCTGAGGCAGGAAGGATAAGGTACCAATTCCAAGAAACCCTTTCCAGCACATTCTTGTGGTAGGGGAAGCACAACAGCCATACTGAGACTGAGATAGCAAGGAAGAAGAGGTAAGGAAAACAGAGAGCTCTCCCTGAAGAAGTCCAAAATAATGCTAAATTTCTGAAATATGGCTTGATGACAAAAAGATTGGCAACCTCTTCTAAAATTATTTCTGCTAGGTTTTTTTTCAGGATTTTGTTTGTTTGTTTGTTTGTTTGTTTTTTAATCGGTCTAGTGTTTGGTCTTTGATGAGAATTGTACTTAAATTTTGGAAATTACTGATGTTATGAAGAGGTAGACTATGCTGCCATTAGGGGAACTGAAGATTTCTGGTGCAGGAATTAATCTTTCTTTGGTTTTGATGTTTTTTGGAGGAGAAGCCACCTACGTGTGCAGTTACTGAATATTCTGATTTCCTGCTATTTCTCCACCTCGCCCCTGCAGTAAGGAACCAGAGCAGCTTTGCTTCCTGCTTATCCTCTGATACTTTAGCATTGAGTGGACTAATAATATGGGTATTGAGGAAGCCTGGAACAGAAAGTCTACTTGCTGACAAAGCGTAAATAAGCTTTAGCTTGGTACTTACAGACAGATGTGTATAGCAGCTGGATCCAAAAGAAGATTTGGAGTGCTCAGCACTTATTTGAAGGCTGCATCCATATATGGTTTTCATGTCTGGATGAGCAGCATTTTGTGTTGTCAAATACTGCATGGGGGAGAGAGGGAGATATTCTGGCAGCATTTGGTACTTAGCTGCAAGCAGGCCCTGATGCCAGAAAATATTTCAGCATCAAAAATAGCTACATTTCTGTACAAACTTGAATGGGACCCAAGGGTGCAAAACATCAGACTCTTGTTTTCGCTATGTGAATTGTGGAATACAAGAAAAGGGACATCAACACAGGATGAGAGTAGTTTTATATTTATAAATTAAACTTTCCTTTTATTTGGAGTGATCTATATGATGTAGTGTTAGGCAAGATTCATTATGAATCTTCTCTGGTTATTCAGCTTTTGGTGGTTATTATAGATTGCTTCTTAAGTAGCAGGAGCTTTTGCTCTACAGACTTTTTTTATTGCTAAGATGACTGTACCCTCATGAATGCAAGTGCCTAGATTGATCATATGCCACAATGTAAGCAGGTAAATAAGAGATTTTTATTTCATACCTGGAGACAGGATGATTTTTGATGCAGTTGTGGAGTACTCAGCAAGAATGTCAACGTTTTAAATTGAAAGAGTGCTGTTACAGCTGGAAGAGCCAAGTTTTCTTAAGTTCTTTTTGCCAGAGAAGGAGGGGACAGTAGACTCTTTTTCTTCTTTCTCCAGGGTGGCAGTAAAACTACCATTCCTTCATAACTCCCTAGGTGGCCTTAGATTCTACTGGTTTGTTTGTCAATTAGCCTTTTCCACCACAACAGTGGAGAAATGGGAATGGGACTACAGAAGCACTTCCCGTTCCAACTTTCTGAAATATCATTATAGTGGAGACTTGCAGAGTGGTTCGACCCATCTGTATGCCCACATAGTATATACAGAGTATATATAGTTTATATAGCTGGAGGTCAGGGGTGTGCACCATCATTCACTGATCTGTGTCATGCACTAGGAGTGCTGTGGCAGCTGGCTTCCCTGCAGGGAGGGGTTTTATGGATCAGTGTTGCTGTAAAATTATGACAATTAGAAGAATAAAAGGAATATTTTGTTGTTGTTTTGGTGGGGGTTTTGTGGTTTATTTTTGTTTGTTTGTTTGTTTTTTTAACAGGTTGGGACAATAATTCCAAAAACTTAGGAAATCTTTAATGAAGAGATTTGAGTGATCTCTGACTGAAAAAAAAGCTGCTACAAGACTCGTGGAAAAAGTCATGCCTACTGTGTTTAATAATGATTTCTCCAGTATTTGCCTTTCTTGGTGATAATCATAAAATTGCACCCAATAAAAGGTAGTTTCCATCTGGGAAAGAGCAATAATACTTTTGTACATTTACAGTATATCAGCAAAGAAGCATATCAAACTACAACAAAAACATAGTCCAGTTCTGTGATACAAACAGTATGCATGTAAAGAATATGGACCCCTCTGTGCTCTCAGGGACTTTGGATGCATTTCTGAGTAAGGGCTGGCATTTTCATGGAAATGACAACTTTTCAGTGTCAGACTGGCAAAGGGCTGGTAAGACGAGAAGCCCGCTTGATGTGTTTGCCCAGACAGATGTTTAAGAACACATTTCAAAGGCATCTGCATCTCCACGGCATTCTGAGTTTGTGCTGGTTCATGGCTGTTCTGCCTGCTGGTTCAAAGGAGGCTGACAAAGCAGATAAATACAACATTTGGCTTACCCAGTCTTCTATTTTTCCTCACCCTGTAGTTTATTTTAAACATTTCTCTGATCTTGAGAGACTCAGGACAAGGGAATTTTTAAATGTTGCAGTCCTCATTCTATTGGGTTAAGTGGCCTAGTGCATATTTGTGCCAATTTCCTTGATATGTCATCCTTTAAAAGTCTGCATATACATATCTTTCTTGTCTGTGCCCTAACATAGGTGCTACTTCTTCCACTTTGGGAATTTATGCAAAAACATAAGCCAGCTTTCTTGTTTTCTCTATTCTTGTAAGCAGAGTTTTTTATAAGGTGTAATATTAAATCCCCTGCTATTAAGATGATACTCATAGAATCTGAAGAGATGCAGTATTTGTTGTGCCCATAATTTCACTAAGGATATTTTTATCTTCTCCTCTAATATAGATATATGAAACATCAAAACTGCTAATATGTGAGTCATGGTCTCTTCTGTATAAATTATCCCCGGTATTAAAAATTTTATTCTGTGGCAGTGTTAGCTATCAGTCCAAAGTTTGTTTATGATTTGAAGTGAGTGGCTCTGTATAGGACCTCCAACAAACATCCATGGAGTCAGGGTAAAAGCTGTTCAGATTACAGTGATTTTATTTAGTCTAAAATCCAGACCATTATTAAACTTGATTGACATTCAGCAGACCATCTACAGCTGTTGGGTCCTACTGATTTCAATGTATTTATGTAATGATGTGTTCCCCTTGAGACCCCCACGTTAACCTAGAAACCATGTTTACAGATTGTAATCCTTTGTGCTCTACAGGTTTGAGTAATCAGATTACAATACACCAACTTTAAAGAGACTTCCAGTTTAAACCTGAACAAATGTCAGGCAAGAATTCAGGACCAAATTGCTATCAATATTTTTCCACTGACTTGTTGAACTGATGCCTCAGAGCTTTTTGGTTTTTTAACTTTTGTAGATTTTAGAAGTAGTTGTGTAGTGAATGTAGATTTTAATGTAACTGTATATTATATCCCTTACCCTTAACATAGTAGTTTACACATTTACCCAACCCTACTATCCCCTTTCATATCTAACTTTCTAAATTCCTTAGCTTGTTTAGACCTCCCTCAAGGTAGACCTTCATTCTGTTTAAGAACATTTGCACCCTGGCCTGGACAACAAGATACATCATAGTCAAAGCATCCTTCAAAACCCAGAACTTTGGAGGAGCTCCAAGGACTGGACATGCTGTGATGAAGAGAAAGATGGGGAAGAAGAGGTCCCACATTCCCCCAGACCCAGTTACCATAGGGGCGTATCAGGGGCCAGAACCGGGAGTGGACAAATCTGGGATTGGATGGACCTTATTATAAAATCATAGAACCACTGTCTAGAAGCGCACGCGTCATGTGTATTCCCTGGGCCTCAGGCATGAGATTAAAGGACCTACTCTCTGTCTTATCTTATACACTAAATTGGCCTGGAGTCTTTTTCTCTGCGGTCTCTTAAGGCAACAAACAGTTGTTATTGACAACCCATTGCTATGGTGGTCACAAGGTGAATAGACTTTAAGAAGAACTTTGCATCCTGTAAAGGTTGTCTGTTAAAAATGTGGGGTTTTTTTCTGTTTGTTTCCCATATACTCTGATGAAGAAGTGCTGTTTTGGAACACTCTAATAGCTGTAGGGTCCTTGAAGTTGTAGGTTGTGAGGGATGCGTAGGCAAAGGTTCCCAAAGAATGGAACACAATGAGCATCCAACACTGTGAATGTTTAGGTGAGGAACTATTTACACAGATGTTAATAATGAGACAAGAATCTTCCCTCCACTGCCCTTCCAATTCCAAACAGAAGTAGGATATCCAGAATTTTTAAAACTTTGATAGAACTGGTGCCACACTGCAGATGAGTTTATATTAATAATGACAGTAGGGCCAGGGTCCTAGTCCTTTAGGATATATTCTATAAATTTGTAACTGCTGGGGAAAAAAAAAAAAGAAAGAATCTCAAACCCCAAAATTTCTGTTCATATTTGAGAAAGCTTGTACAAAAAATACTATTTAGTACTGATAATTTGAACACACACTTTTTTGTTAAGGATCCATGAAAAACTGAGACCATGGGTAGGTGTAAAAGAAATTTTTAATTAATTTTGAAAGCACATAAAGCAGCTTTCTGTGGTTTTACAATTGAAAGTATCACCCTTTTGGGCTGCTGGCTTGTACATAGCCCTTGCAGTTGCTTTCACTGCAAGTACAGAGGCTAAGAAATACCAGCTTCCTTTGCTACAGTTCAGTCTTTCTCATTAGAATATGAGACCTTTTCAGGCTGTTATGCTGAAGAAATTTAGGGACTTTTACCCATGAGTAGCTTTAGAATGATGTTCCATTTTTCAGAAATTAGTTTCTCATCAACTTTATTAATTATTAATTATTATATTTTACAACAGCTGTAGTTTTCCGAGTTAGCATTAAAATGATCCTTACCTTGTCTTTCACAGTTTTGTTCAGCTGATTAACTCGAACTGGTTTATTGCTATGCCATCCATTTAAATTAACAATCTGCAAAGAAAGCCAATAAAATGCTTCACACATCCCATTACTGGAATAGTAATAGTTACTCAATTAGGCACAGCTACTTCAGTTTCCAATCTGTTCTTTAATGATCAATACAACACATTAATTTAAAATATTATTAACCAACAAGTCTATTTAAAGAGATGTATTTTAGCAAGTAGAAACAACATTAATGGTGAGAAAAACATGGTGTTTTTCTTACTAAGCGTCTGCACTACAACTGCTATCATATCTATGAAGCAGTACAGTGTTACAAACTTTCTAATTGTGACCTCTAGTTGCAAGAATATAGCCTGATTGATTGTCCATCAACTTTCAGAGGTGATGAACTAGGAACATCTCTGACACATTTTCCCATCGTACAGATTGGGGGAGGGGGGACTTGAGGGTGGGGACATCTTGCTATAAAGTTTATCCAGCATTTGATATGTTTTGAGAACTTCCGGAAATCTTTAACAGTTACTTAAGCAGCTGCTCTGTTAGCAATCTGATAAGAGTATTGGGCATAGAAAACGTAGTTCAGAACAGGGGGCATTAAAAAGATGGTTTGATGACATATAGCACATGCTGTTCTTAAGCATTAACATTTTTTACACATTGGAGAAAAATAAAATGGAACATACTGTGAAATCTCTGACAATCTCTCAGTCTCAGGAGCACTACTACAGAGTTTCATTTATACCTTAATACGCTTCCAGTACACTCAGTGCTGCATTAGCGAAATGGCAGCTCTGACCTGGAGAAATGTTCTGTCTCTAAAATGCGAAAAGCATGACTCATTAATAATTTTAACATTTAATAAGTGGAACGCTACTCCTCCTTTACCACTCTGTCGATGCTGCAAACATAGGAAATCAAATGTGTTGGTGTTTCCCACATATGTGCTCGAAAGATTCTGAAGCTGAGTGCTTCTATGAAGGTTGATTAAGCATCATACTAATTCTGCACAATCAGCATGTTATACAGTTTTTGTAGGTGAGTAAGCCAAAGCATGAAGAATCTGCTTTGCCAGACATTACACAACTAAGTTAATACCCTTGAAAACAGCAGAAAAAGAGTAAAGTAAGGGAAAAGGATGTGGAAGTGTGAAATTAAAAAAAAAATTATTTTGCCTCAGCAACTGGTAACTGCAAACAAATTTGTGGTTAATTGAAATTAAAATGGAATATAATGAAATTTTGCTATGAAATGAAAGGAAAAAAGTTCAAACTCATTTGAAAAGACAAATATAAAATTTTCTTTTGAGCTTATCTCCCTGTTGTACCCTTGCAGATGTATTTTCAAAGTACATTCGTTTCATCAACATCCCATAATACTTTAACTATAAAATGATTGGTAGTGTTATTATTCATAATTTAAACAAAATTGTACTTGTCAAAATAAAGGAACAAAGTACACACTGTGATGCAGTATCCTTGACTTTTTTAATCCTGTTTGTTTATTCACACACTAATTGCAAAAACTGATAATCCATATGAGGTCACCTAGGTCCATGCAAATGAATTTTTACTGTATGTTCTAATATTGTAAATATTTATTTAGCTGTCCAAGTTATTGGAACTAACCACTACAATTTTCCTGTAAAGGACAGGTTTCTCTGTAAGAGCTTCCTGAAGGAGAAAAGACAGTAAGAGAAAAGTTATTTGTAGAAAGGTTCTTTTTATGTTAATATGCAATCTTATTTATATTTTGCAAAGTTATGTAATTGTATAATAATATATACTATCGTCCAATATATCATGGTATAATATGCTATGACATAACCAGTCTTATTTGCTATGTTCAAAGTGTGAATTGTCAATTCCATCTCTGAAGTCTGGGGGGAAATGTATGAAAATACATTTTAGCATACCTCTGCATTTTCCACTGGTTCACTTATTAGGTGTTAGACAACCATTTTTGCAATGGGCTGAGGTAGATAAAATCTCAAACACCGAGGAATGTAACCTTTATATTACGAAGTTGCTTCAAGTGCCATATATATTTGAACACAAAACTGATTACATCGGATATGATTATTTTTAATAATAAATAAAGATGTACAAGAGTCATTAACCTTTTGTTATGCTTTTTGTCCTTGTATGCATGTTGGTAGGTTGGAGTTCTGTAGGAGATTTAGAAATATCAAGACTTCTTTAACCTGTTTGATAATTATCTTTTAACATTTCTGTTACAAACATACAAGGTGAGTCATGCTATGTATTTTATATTAAAAAATGTCTATAAATGTTAAATGCTTATTCTCTCAGGCTTCATTATGTGTAATAATGCAGAATTAAGTGTTCTTGAACTTATGTTTTTCTCTATATAGACTCATACATGAATACTTGAAGGAACTACAGTTTTCCTGTTATAAAGAGGTGTCATATGTTTTGTTTATGAGAGTTGCAATATTTCTGTTTATTAAATATCAGATGAAGCTGTAAAAATCAACCAGATAGTACAATTGTTTAGAAATTATGTTGAATAAAAAGAGGAGTAAAACATGATAATAGAAATGTAGTTGCTCTGATGTTCTGTTGGAAAATTCAGGGTTCTGAATCTATATATTTGTAATAAAATGCAGACATTAACAATTGTATGCTTCTGCAAATAACAGCTGCAGATATTAACCAGACTGAGAGTACAGTACACAAAAATGTACATATTCTGCTTCAAAATCAGTTCTACCTGCAAATATTTTAATGTAAGTATCTTTAAGATTGAGTTTAAGTTTATAAAAGGGCTTTCACTGCATCTGTATTAAAATATTAAGTCTGCATGTACATATAGGGAATATCTGCATTCATAGACACTAGTGTTCTCCCATTCTGTAAAATAACAGCTGTAAATTGATATGCTTTAAGATCTTCCCTCTAGTGTTAAAGAGACTAAGTGTGTGTAAACCCAGATTTGCTTGGTGATAAGCACATAAACAATTATGCTATAATTTGTGATTATGTTCCTTAACCTCTAAATATTGTGGAATTTATGGATAGTTTTTGGTCTCATTTGTTGATAATGGCCATTCCCTCCTTCCCTTTGGCCACTAAGATGTTTTTTTTAGGACCAAACATGTACCGTGTTTGCTATTTTTAAAACTTTAAAATGTGAGGTGTAAGGTTCTTGACATTTAAATCATGTGCTTCATTTGCATTGTTGACTGTCTTTAACAGAAATTACTTATTTTACTTTTTTTTTTTTTTGTGGGGTTTTGAGTTTTTTTGTGTTTTTGAACCACAGGTAGACAAGATGCTCCAACCTTTTTCAAAAGTAATTTGGTATATGCTATCTAGTCCCAAAAAGGCATGGAATCTATACTATCAGAAGTGATGTCATGCCTTTTGATCCTTCAACCTAATATAAAGCAACACAGCTATCATATTTACAATAGTATAAGCTTGATACACAAATAGAAATGCAGTTCTTCTTCTCGAAGAGGACCAGGCAGGGCTGAAAAACACATTGGAAAGAAACTGTCTGCTAAAATCTGCTGGAGAGAAGGGAAAAAAATGAGTAAATAGGGATTAGTAACTTGATGAGACATTTCTTTTGCAGGAGGAGTGAAGTCACCAGCTTACATGTTTCTTCTGCTCATTTTATTGCCTTTCCTGGGATAGATTTTAACTTTTTCATCTTGAGATACCATAGGATGATAGTTGCAAAGATGAGACTGTAGACATTTCTTTTGCCATCTCAGTAATATTGCAATATGTTAGCTTTGGTTTATTCCCAGTTGAAGACACCTCTTGAACTGAGGTCTGACATTTGTGTTGATTCTGATTCTTGATCTTTGGGATTCATGCTCTACTTGACCAGACATGAGTTTTGATGGCTGCCCTTACTGCTCATTGTTTCCTTGCAGGGATAGCAAGTTCTTCGAGAATAGTCTTAGGCTTGTATGTAGACATTTTCTTCTGTCAAGTCCAGATGCAACAGCGATGGTTTCCTTTCTGAAGTTTCTGAAGTTAAATTCTTGAAAGTGATAGTGTGCATAAACTTAAAATCCTCATCTCCGCTGTTCCATGATTTAGCAACTTCTTAGGTCTGACCTAAAGACTGTTGCTCCTCATGTGTGAAGGTCAGAATCCAGACTAATTTCTAACATAGAATCCATTCTGTGAATTCTGTTTGCAAATTGCAGAGTGCAAGTTGCTTGTTTATGAATATGCTTTGTTACAGGAATTATTTTATATGTATAGTCTTGGATAGTGAACTGTTTGTTCAGCTATTCACTCTGTGCTGTTCATTCCTCATGCTGAGTGAGCAGCCACCTCAGCTGCTGAGGCTTGAGTTTGCTTCCTGACTGAATGACTGAAACTTTCAAAATGCAATCAGAAATGAATAATATATGGGGAATGCTCATATTTGCACATGAATAGCCTGGTTTACATGCAAATATTGGAATTCATATTGCTCTTTGTGTTTTAGAGTATCTCTAGGAACGGCCTGAGAACAGGAACTTTCATGGTGCATTATTCTAAGAATTGATGTCACATCACTGTTAAGTGTAAGTCTACTCTCTGCCACACCTTTCAAGGTCTTAGAAGTTTTAATGGACTCTTCTTTGTTGTCATTGGTGATTCATATCGTATCATCCATCTCTCAATCCAGTTAATAAAATTGCCTTCAGTTTTGTTTCATAGTAGAAGATGGTAGTATTGCTCCATCACCACTGGAATATAGGATGGTGGTGGCAACATAAGAGCTCAAGTGGCATCACGACTCTTTTCTACACCTTAAAACAGACAAATGTATATGTACAGATATGGAATCATGTATACATAAATAAGTAAACAGATACATATGCACATACATATATGTGTGTGTGTGTTTCTCATGGTGGAAAAGATTAAGGAGCATATATTGCCCAGCCTTCACAAGTAATTTGAAATTCTTTATCCTCTGTGTAAACGTCTTAAATGCACTCTCATAAGTACAGTGTTTTTTCCCTGGGTGTCCATTCATGACAGTCATCATAATGGGCTTCTGGGGTTATGAAGCTAGCAAGGCATGCAAAGGAGGGTACACAGTGCCTTCCCCGAAATTGCTGCAGTGTGAAGATGTTTCTTAGGATGATATAATTTCTGGTGCCTTTATTATAGGCTGATATTTTTAGGGGTCTGAGCTGACCTTCAAGAAGCTGTCCTAGAAATGCTTTGTCCACTGTAAGTTTTCAACTGGTTTGTCTTGGAATGAGTTCTCCTGTCTAATTGCTAAGGCTTAAGTCTGCAGCGGAAGCTTGTAGCAAGTTAGACAATTTCTCAACCAGCTTGGAACTAGACACGTACTTCTATATGGCCAAAAATCCACCTTGAGAAAATGAGAGGTAAATGCATGACGAGAATCACATTCTCACTGTCTCTCAGAGAAGAAGACAGTGTCTCTCTGTTTCTCAGACATAGAAAAGAGAATCAGAGGTTTCAAAATTCCGACTCAGTAGTGTAGCCTTTGCTTTCAGAAGCTGGGTATAATGTCTATAGAAGTTGCTTCATCTTTCATAAAGATTTCACCCCCTCAGCTGAAGGAAGTAACTTTTCCCTGCTTGTTCCACATTTTTTGACATTGAGATGTTTTACATTGAAAAAGGTAACTGAGTCTACATGCCACAGTAACATCTGCATGCCACATGGAATTCCTGTGGCCTTACCATCTCTCTTTGTGAAGAAATCTACATGATGCTTTACATTATAGATATTTGTGTATGCATAGTGCCAAATAAAACCTTTAATTATATCAGCATAAAGAGGGATACAACAGCTATCACACATCAAAAGTTTTTACCATCATGTGCATTCTTATCACAGCTATCTGTTGACTTCTTGGACTGTTTTTTCTTAGTACAATATATCTATATTCCATATGCAAATTCCACTGTGAGTGATTTGCCTGTTTTGTAAGCTAGACTGCACCTATAACATGTGGGATTGAGTTAAAAATGACAAGCAGACAAGCACAAGGCACATTATCTTGACAAACTCAGCCTCCGAAAATTAGCCTGTGCCTGAATTATTAAAATAACAAGGAGTATTTCACTCAGCTGTGGAGAAATGCTCCTAATTGTCCACTTTAGCCAACTTCTTTCAGACTTCACGATGGGTCAATTTACAGTAGCGGCTTGCAAATTCCTGAACTCCCATTAGAGAAAAGTGCAACAGCAGTCCAACACACCCTCATTTATTTTAATAACCTGCCAAGCAGACATGAAAATGTTAAAGTTGGAAGGCTGTAACATGACAGGAACCTGACTTGTCACAGCCACATTATAATCTAGTTAAACTATTTTCTTTCTGCCTTTCATGTCTTTTCAGGTAAGTGGAAAACTAATTGTCAAATTACTAATTTTGTTGGCATTAATATCAATACTAGGGCTAGAGAAGCATGAACAGATAGGCCTGTGGTTTTTCTTCATATTGTGCTTGGATGCTGGAAAGCATTCTGAAAATATAGAAGGATAAAATCAGAGCCCAGTCTTTTATCAACACTGACCTATTTATTTTAAAAGGCATTGAAGCTCTATAAACAGGCTAGTTAAAGTCTTTGGGTTCTTTTATTATTATTTAATGCCTGGAAATCTTGTTTACTTCAATCTTGTTTCCTTTGTGCATAATAGTGTACCTGATGTAACAGGACCAGTATTCACATCTAAAGTATTAATGGCAAAGTCTGATTTTGTAGGAGACTACAAGGAACTGCACTACCAAGAAAAAAATCTTCAACAATGTCAGGGTCACACTTTCTTTCAAAATGAACTGTAAGTAGGTCATGCTTCAGCTGCAGGCAGGGTCAGGAACATTACTGCAAAAAGTGCTTGGGATGGTTGAGGAGCATGTTGAGAGATCTGGGGACAGCTCAGGTGACTGGGAGGAGGACCTAATTGTGGTGAACATGAGATATGAATCCAGCTACAGAGAAGCTGCTAGACCCTTATACTTACAAGGGGTTGCTTGCCCTACATGGCCTGAAGGTTCCCAGGTGCTTTCTCAAGGCAGGACTGAATCTATTACTTATGTCTTCAATACTTTTTCTGTTTGTTTGTTGGGTTTTGGGGTGGGGTGAGGGTGAGGTGGTGTTTGCTTGCTTGCTTGCTTGTTTTTCTTGCCCATTTGATGATGACCTTTCTGGGGAATGGGGTTTGGCTTCATAAGTGTTTGCACAGATTTTACTGTCCATCATGGCACAGATAGCTTCCTGTGAGTAATAAGCCTTCCAGAAAGAAGACTGAGACGCCTTTAATAAAAGCTTTTCCTACCAAGTACTTAGCTTTGCCTCTATTTCATCTGGAATGGGTGCATTATTAACTCTGGGTTTGCAGGGAGCTGAGTGTTCAGGTTGTAGAAACATGTTACTGTTTCTTGGAACATTTGGGATAGAATTTATTTCTGTCGTCTTTTACTTGCTCTTTTTTTTTCCTTTGCTGAAAAGAAACATGCAGAAGCCCCTTCCCACAGCTAACTACATCAGTTTTGTCCCAGCTGGAACCAGGAAATGTAGCATCATAAGACAAAAGTCTTGCTGTTACTGACAGGATTAAGTGTGATTGCACTTGAGTGAGTCCTGATGGCTTTGTAAATATGATCTTCTGGAGACTATGAACCTCGGCAAATCCATAACAATGCCGAGCAACAGTAGCTCTGTATGGGACTGAAAAATCAAACTCTGAAAGATTCTCTATTCCTCTGTCTGTCTTCATCCCCTACTCTTTTCTCGCCACTCTCACCATACTTAGTGCAAAATGCATTGGCAAGGTTTGGACTATGACACAAATGCTTGCAAAGTGGTATTACTGCAATGAGCAGGAAGAGAAGAAAGAGAGGAGGAGGAAAGTAGGTGTGCTGAAGCACAAGCAGGGATGGACAAGCAAAGAAGTACAGTTGACTTTTCAGTTCCCAGAAGACAATAAGGATCATGTGCAAACTTGAGAAAATGAAGCAACTGAGGGTATAAGAGCAATCACGCAGCACTGAGACTAGGTCTTACAAATAACTGATTTTCTGGTGGTACCGTCAGAACAGGGAAAGTTTCTGTAGTCCCCTGAGAACTAGGTCACCTGAGAGCAGCTGCTACAAGGCTTCACTCAGAGTGAAATGTAGAGAAGACTCACTGATTCCCAGAATGACTGATAGATGGGGTTGGATCAAAATTTTCTAAATAATTTTCCTGCCTAAATAAAGCTTTTTGAATAATTAGAAATTAATCAAAATACAATGATTTTTTTGTCAGTGATGCTGCCTTTGTGTTCACATGTGTATATGTGTGGCACGTACTCGGCTGTACCTAGTTCTTCCTGTCAACAATCTTCAAAGTACTTATAAATGTACTTTTTACTTTTCCCATTGTCTGTTTTAAAAATGTCTCCATTTTGGGAGACAAGAAGACAGCCGTGAATGCTTAACTTGCCGTTAGCATCTATATTTTATGTTTGAAACATTTAAAAGCTTCTGTTTTAAATAAACACATCCCGAAACAGCTGTGCAATGCATGACACAGAACCATTGAGTAAGCATCAAAGTGCTTAATAGATAAAACAGTGCTGGATGTGGTAAAATAAACAGGACTTAATCCCTTTATAACTTGAGTAAATAAATACAGCTTTAATTCAGATACAGTTTTGCCTTTAGGTTGCTCTGTTCTGTTAACACCTATCTGTCAGCAGTAATACCATGTAAATGAGCCACTCTGAGCCTTTCCCCTTGCATCTTGTTTAATCCTTTTCCATTCTTCTAATCATCCTACACACAGAGGCCAATATCTATTTTCATCTGGCAAGATAGGATCTCCTAAGGAATTAAAGACTGTTTCCACTTAGCTCCACAGTAGGCAAAGGCTGGGCTGTGATCTAGGGCTTTAGGGACTTCTCATAATGCGCTGGTGCTCGCTAGATCGAAGAATTGAGTTCTGGCTACTGGATTTTTAATCCTCCTGTGGCTGATGTTGGGCGCTCCAGTGATTTAAGATCTTTGATTACTCAGAGCTTGGCCCTTTGATTGAGTGAACTTCTGAAGACAGCATGTGACTGATTTCAAGTTAGTGGTTTTAAGTAACTACTGGAAAAAACAGATAGGAAAAGCCCTGTGATTAAGATGCACCATCTCTCTTTTTAATTGACTTTCTGAAGCTATCTGATGCTTTACTCTCTATACACAAAAGAAAAATATATAGATCGGTATTTGTTCTAATGAAGAACTCAAGTGTCACTGCATTTGTCTGTGCTTGCTTGCAGTGACATATCTGTTAAAACTGTAGACAATAAAGAATATATTTTAGAAACATACTTCTCACAGGACATGTATTAGAAGTATCAACAAATAAAGCCTCAATGCGCAGGGCTAAATTAAGTAGTTGACACCATTTCAGTTTGCAATACATTTTCAGATACTATATATTTGCCAACTGAAGAACTGTAAGTGCATAAAGGCAGGTAGGGGTCATGGAAATCTGTTTATGTTGGCAATTTGAAGTATTAGCAGTTTGTGAAAATTTGGAGTGACCTCACATATTTCTTTAATGATAAAGCTAGGGCTTATGATGTAGGACAGTGAGTGGGAATTGATCAGCTTTGCTATCTGGGAGCTGAGTTTTCCTTTTCCTGTCTTGCTGCTTAATTGTCTGATTCACAAAACATTGCAGAAGGATGTTCCTTTTTGCTTAGTGAGTCAGACATAGGTTATTAACTATGTTTTGGACAACCTAACAGTTTTCCCAACCTAACAGTTATAGACAGCATTCCTATTCACTGGTTATGTAATTTAGTTCTGTTTCTTAGACCTGTCTGCAAAGACAATAAAGTCATGATCTTCGCCTTACAGCAATTCAGACGTTTCAGGTATGCACCAAGAACAGCTGGTTGTTTTAAAAAAGTATAAATGACACTGCAATTCTTTACTGACCTTGTAGATAAAGGGGTTTTTTATATAGTTATATAGGACATTTTGTATGTTTTGTATATGTTTCTGTCTATAAACCACCCATGCGTGCACATCCCCTCACTCCCATATATGTGTTTATATGAATGTGGTAGCTTCAGGAGCTATGACAATCATTACAATTTCTCCTCTAGTGAAATAAAGTCTTGCTCGTCTTCTCCAGTGAGAGTTTCTTGTGCATTCCCTTCACGCAGCTGTCTGTTTGGAACAAAATGTCAGGTTTTCCTCCATGTTTTGCTACCTTGTTGCTTTTGCTTTGTATAGTCTCTGTTAGCTCACCATTTCGAATGCCTGTCTCACAAGAGTCTTATGTCTTTCCCACAACTGTCTTTCACAAGCTAAGGTTTGCAATCCTCCCAGATTTCAGATTTTGCATTGGAGCTGCACCAACTGAAAAATGGAAGTGTTTGATGCTAATACCCTTTCGTTCTGTGTGAACATCCCCTATAATCTTCTTGCAGGCTTTAGGGAATGCACAACTTTGCTTTTGCACTTGAAACTGGGCTTGGTGAATATGCTAATAAACTGTACATATGAGTTTGGGAATTTCATTCATATAGTGTAGACCATCTACTGCATTTCCGATGGGCACATGCTTGGTCATTTGGGCATGCTTTTATGTGTGCACATGATGTGACAGATCTGCATAACCAAATATTGGGCAGTATAACACTCCCTGTATAATCATTCATTAGATTTATTAAAGGTGATCTGAGACTGGAATGGGGATTAATTAGAAAAAGTAAAAAGCATAATTAGTAACATACTTTTCCTCTCACAGATTTCTCTTTCTCTGAATTCCTTTTCCTAGTGCCCTAATTATTTCCCATCTTTTAAAATTCACTTTAATTTCAGTTTAACTCTCCCTGGGCATGCAAACTTGACAAGTGTTTTTTTTCTCAAAGATTGATTGACAGCAGTTTCGAAACTGTCACAGTGCAAATTAAAACCTTGAATCTGTGTCTTTATGAAGCCGAGAACACTCTGCAGTTCTGCAGGATCCTGGATCTTGTGTTTTGAATGAGGTTTTTTTAACAGCTAGTATGGAATCATTATTACTTGGCTTTCCTTAGGCTTGATGTCCAGCTCTCTATTTATCACTGAATTTAGAGCTTATGTTGACAACATGAGAAAGAGAAGCCCTCCGAGGCAATGACACCTGCTCTGTCTAGCCGATGTCACTTTACACTTGACCTTTTCTGCTTGGCAGAGCTGGGCAGAGTTAGCCCTTACCAAAGTGCAGCACAATTTGACTCACAGTCCTATGGATACCTGGGGAATTCATGATAGGAATACTGTGGTCATATTTTACCATCTGTGGACTGACTGACTTGACTGGAACTGTGTTGTCAGGAATCTTCTACCTTACACATAAAGAAGAATATTGATAGCATAAGACAATGAGTGCTGTATGTGTCAGACTTGGGTCTTGCTTTCTAGCTTACAAACTTTCTGGAGGCCACAGTTTTCCCAGAACCTTAAGAAAGGCGTGGCTGGAAGCTAAGGTAAGCATCTACCACTGAGCCACAATTGTAAAGGCAGTGTAGAATAACGGTCCTTGCATTCTGTTGGTACATGGCTGTCTTCCTCTCTCTAACCCCGTATTAGTCAGTTTTACAGTAAAACAGAGAAAATTATGTGTAGGGTGAGGATTCAGCACTCCTTCCTTTGTGGCATATAGTAGAAATGAGAAACTGCAAATCTGTGTGAGAAGACATCCTGCAGCAAACATGTTACCAGTCCTGGTCAGAACATCCAGAAAGGTCTTGCTGCTTTTCATGGCTACAACAGCACTGTGTTACTTCTCAGTAAGTACCGTTCACTTCATACTTGGTGTGGCAATAATGATTACATGAATAAATGAAATGAAACTGGACTGACTACTTCATGCTTTTAGAATCTGCTTAAATATGTTGCAGAGGCATTAGTATAAATAACGGTATTATCAAGTTGTGGCTTTTTGGGAGGGGGATTTTTTTTTAATTGCTGGTCTGACTGTAGACAGGTGATGTATTTGCATTTTCTACAGTCTTACAATGCTTAAAAATGGGCTTATTTTCTCTTTCCAATGCTTGTTGACATAAGCATTCTGAAAGATTATTGTATTTAAAGACTTTTTTTACTTTTTAATACAGAGTGATCAAAAATGGAAAATACTACCCTTATTTAATCTAAGTATTCTTGTACTGAACTGTGTGAAAATAGAAAGATTAACATTGTCTTTTTATGAGTTAAGATGATATTGCTACAAGTAATAATTCTTGCAGAAACAAAATCAAAACTTTAACAGTTTGGCTAGTTTGGCTCAGACACTCAATTTCACTAGCTTTAATTAAGCTTTGTAATTCTTAGTTTTCTCAGTCACCATGCTGCTTAGGCCCTGATTTTTCTTTTCTCGATATACAGCGTAATCATCAGGATCACCTGCTGTTTTCATCCTCATCATCTTCCTCTGCTGAATCAAGGTCAGCAAGACCATCCAGAGGGAAGGACAGAAAAACAGCACAGTGACAAGAGATAGCAGAGCTTGGTATGAATTGATTGGTGAAGGATGATTTCAAAAGATCTCAGCTGCTGTAAAACCAGCCACTAAAAAAAAATATCTTCTCCAGATGATAAGGATGATCTGACTCCTGCCTCTCCATCCCCCACCCCATGCACACTTGCTGTATGTATTTAGAATGTATGTATTTCTTAAGTCCCTTCCTGCATCACTCCTGTGTCACAGTAATTTTCATGGGAAAAATTGCTATCCATCAATTTGTGAGCTGTTGTACCTTTTTGGAATACATCATAAGCACATCAGGGTATAGATAAGAGAGGTGAAAATGCATGCAGCTGTGGAGGGCAAAAAGCAGATGTTACTGATACATTTTTCCCTTCCCTATGCGAAAAACCTTTCTGGCAAAATTGTCATAAGGAGCCAACAGAGTTATTCTTAAGTAACTGCTTTTGCCACATGTATTCAGTCTTGGATAGAGGGGCTATTGATTGCATTTCTGATATTAATATGAACATTTGGACAAGAAATTGTGTCTGGTGATAGTAACTGCCTACTGTGGCAGTGATTGTGCCTAATTGCAGACAAGAGATATCCATAGGTACATTCTCAGGAACAAAAACTGCTAATTTGGGTCCCCTCTGCTCATAGAAGTGGAAGGGATTATGTGATTTTGACTCATTTTTGCATCAATGGAGGGTTTATCAGTCCTTGAACATCACATTGTAAAACTGAAAAATTAAAATTATTTCAAAATAAAAATATTTTTTTCCACCGCTTTTAAGTTATTGTTAGTACTTACAATAAAAGTGTCCTGTTTAGCAGGTGCTGGGCTCTGTATAACATGTATATTATAAATACTCTTGCCTACAAATGCTTATAAGATAATTTTATAACAAGCACAATAGATTATAGCCAGCTAAATACAGCATTGGAAGGTGGTAGAACAGCATAATGATCTTGTTTTGCATGAAAAGCAATAATTTTAGTTGATCGCACTCTGAGACAGATTATAGTTCAAAAAATGTATTAAATAAGACAGAATATGGTAATTTATTTTTTTTCTGAGCAGGACTTTCTTATCAGTGTGCAGACACTGGAGGATCCCTTCTCCTCTTGATGGGTATCAGAGTGCAAAAGGTCTAGCTGATAAAATTTTTTAATGATCTAAAGGTAACTTTGGGTAGTAAAGGATATCAGATATTGGAGGCTGAAAGAACTATTGCTCTCTGTATAGTAGCAGTGGCTTATCTTTCATACAGTGAAAAAAGTGAGCGACGTTTGAGGCAGAGTGACTGTTTATTTGACTTTGTAAATTTGGATCTAAACAACAGACAGAATGGAGAGAATAGAGCAGTGAGAACCACTGTGTTTTTCATCTTTCTTCAATGAATTTCTTTCTGTTAGTGTTCTTGGACTGAAAAAAATTTTCTGACATTACTATTAATCATATTTATTATTACAGTGGTTAAGGGTCAGCCAGGTATTGATCCCCATTTTGCTAAACCCTGTACAAACACAGAGTTGACAATCTAAATAGGCGAGTTGCAAATAATGTAGAGCATAAGTTGCAAATAATGTAGAGCATAAGTGGAGTAAGCTGGTCATAGCAGGACCCATCTTTTCAGTTCCACAGTTAATTTTTGCAGGAGGTGGATCATTCAAAAAGAGAAGCAAAGGAAGTTGGTTAGGGAATGACCGAAGAGCAGTAAAAGGAAGAAGGTGGAAAAAGCTGAGTATGTTTTGGCACGATAGAGCTGCTTATAAAGTAAAAAACACATTATTATTAAGAGGCAATCATCTACTACATCTCTCTCCTCCATGTCAGTCATGAGACTAACATCAATCTATGTTCAGAACATCATTCATGTTTCAGACATACATGTATTGAAAAAAACATACTTTTTGTTTTGTGTTGCCAGTGTGCAAGCAATTTGTTTTCACCTATTTGTGAACCCATTTGTTTTTCACAACATCACGTGGTAGCATACAGAAGAATTGAAGGGCACCTGGGACTGATTCAAGCTTTTCAGCTCCTCTACATCCTGTTCTTGTTTCCCACAATATCAACATAAACCAATTTCTAATTTTCCAGATCAGTTCTCTTGTATCACTGGCACTATTCTACCCCTTCAGACTAGGGCATGCTCAGCCACCAGTAAAAGTATTCTTTGGTTCTGATGTGGCCAGGAATTGCATGTGGTTACAGAATCTTGTACTCTTCAGTCTTTGTGGAAGAGCCACTGCTCCTACATGCAGCCTACTTCTTGGGAGCCCTCTGTCTAAGCAGTGCTACGTGACATGGAGCCCTGCATCACTTACTGCTGGAAGGAGAGGAAATCCTTAAAGTTCCAGTGGCTGTCAGACACCTCTCATCGCTTGCACAGTTTTTCTAGTACCATTACTACATTAGTGCACTGGAACAGTTTGCCTGGACAGGTTGTGAAATGCCCATCCTCAGAGAGCTTCAAAATATGATTGGACAAGGCCCTAGGCAATCCAGTCTAGCTCTGATGTTAAGCATGCCTTGAGCCATATGTTCAACTATATGGCCTCCTATGACCCCTCATACCTAAATTACTCTGTGATGTCCTGAATTACATTCAATATGTCAGTAAAATCTCCGGGCAAAAAAAAATTTGATCATCTTTTAAGTGTTTAGGGAGGAATGGAAAAGATGAGGCCTGAGTTGCCTCTGAATGCAACCACATATCTTCCAAAGCTGCATTTGAAGCGACTACAACTGCTCCAAAAATCGTGTCGCTAATGTCAGAGGCTTTTTTGCATGGATTTACTCTTGTTCATAGAGTTTAAAACAGCTGGTGCACAGTTCTTCATTAAAGATTATGCTTTATTTACAGACTGGTGGATTGAAAGAGTTCTCAACAGACCTTAAATTTATGTGATCTATTTCATGGGACCTTTACTGCCACTTCTATATACCTCTTTCAGAATTTCAGGAAAGATTTTTTTGAGTTTAGGGTTCTAACCTTCTAGGTACTAACAAGTAGTATTTTGTCACAGAATCAACAGATTCACAGAATCAACAGACAGTGGAAGAACTTTTGTGGTTTTAACTGAAATAGCTTCAGGTTCATGCACAGTGCAGCAAAATTTGGTCATTTACTCAAAACTCTTCTCAATATTAACCTATTTTCACCTGTCAAACCTGGTTTTCTAGTGTAAATACAAAATACCTAAGAATATATTCTATGCTGTCAAGCTATTAGCTGTTTTTTTGAATCTTGTTATTGACCATAAGGAAATGCAGACTGGACACAGCACAACAGTCTTAGTATCCTTATTCAGGCAAAAGGAAACACGGTTTCTGAATTATGGATCAGATAAATACAATTATGCGTGTATATATATATATCAGATATATAACACATATAACATATGCATTCCCATCTTCTTTTTAGTGTGCCATGTTCAGTGTGCTTGAAACAGCACACGGTTTCTTCTTCCTTGAGAAGAGTACTTGCTTTTCTCCATAAGTATGTAATATTTAAACAGTATGGTAGATCCGAATTCTACTAAAGTCAATTAAATTTGCCACATTCAGTGGTCTTTCATTCTATGTTAAGGTGACATGTTGACAATAACTTAAATTAAATCACTGTTTCCTTTCATTGTTGCTATTGCTTATGGAGTTGGTTGTTGAGTGGGAACTCATGCATGAGGAGTGTTGCCATCAGGTCAAGAGAGATGATTCTTCTCTTCTGCTCAGCACTCGTGAAGCCACACCTGGAGTGTTGGGTCCAGTTCTGGGCAGCTCAGTAGAAGAGAGAAATGGACACGCTTTGTCCAGTGAAGGTCTGCTACGATGAATAAGGGACTGGAACATTTGTCTTACAAGGAGGGACTCAGAGAGCTTGGACTGTTTACCCCGGAGAAGAAAAGCTCAGAAGAGATCTGACCAATGTACATAAATACCTGAAGGGAAGGTACAAAGAAGACAGAGCCAGGCTCTTTTCAGTGATGCCCAGTGACAAAGCCAGAAGCAATCGACATAAACTGAAACACAGGAGGTTCCATCTCATAGAAACACTTTTTTACTTTGAGAGGCTACACAGAGATGATATGGAGTCTCCCACCTTGGAGATACTCAAAATCTGTCTGGATATGGTCCTGGAAACTGGGTCTGTGTGGCCCTGCATGAGAAGCGGATTGCACCAGGTGATCTCTGGATGTCTCTTCCAACCTTAACCATTATACAGTTCTGTGACTTCTTTGAAAAAAACATGAAGATCAGGAAGATCCCTACTGAATGGTTGTACTATTTAGCTCAAAGAGCAGTGGTTACTTTGCCATAGTCTACTGGGATTTGAATGATGAGAGCTGCAGAGGTTTATTCTGGAACCTGTCCTTTTAAGCACATCTATCACTTGGAGGAAGCAATGGAATCCTTGCTTCTCAAGCTTGCAGATAGCACCAATTGTAATTAAGGTCAGGACTGCCACTCAGAGGCACCTGGACATGCTGAAAGAATGGATCAACAGGAACCTTTTGAAATTCAGCAATGTTCTGTGTATGGGAAAGGAAAACCCTCTGCAAGAATGCAGGGTGGGGACAGAGTGGCAGGCAAACATCTCTGCAGAAGCTGGACATGTGCCAGCAGTGTGTCCTGGCAGCAAAGAAGGTCCCGCACTATATTAACAGGAACATAGTCAGTAGCTGGAGGAAAATTATTGTTCGTACCTGTTCCACACTCGTAGAACCCATCTAGAGAAGGGCAGTGATAAAATGGAGCGAGGTGCAGATGGACTAAAGAATAGTTGTAGGTTCCTTTCTATTCTGAAGTTCAACATAGGGTGCAGAAGGTTGGACTGGAGACCTCTTGAAGTTCCTTCCAACCTGAGTTATCGAAAGAACCATTGCTCCTATCCTAAGAATCCTTTTCACACTGGACAATCCCAAATAAGCAAAATCCTTGTGAATAGGAGTTTATGTGACACTTGCCCATCTGTAAATTCTCTAATTTATTGATACTTATTTGCACCAAAACTAAAAAAAAAAAAAGTGTAAATCTTGTGTTTCTTTAAAAGTTCTGTAATGTGCAAGTATTATCTGTTGGATAGATCTCAGTAAAGAGTTTTCTGAACATGTACTAAAAAAAAAAATCTTGTTTGGGTAAGATCAAATTATTTTCTTGAATAATGAGCTGAAGACTCAAGGCAAGGTAAAGGTAGTTACAAAAATGAGAGAACAAGACCTTCACCAAATGCTGTCTTTTACTTTCTATTAAGAAACATCACTTGATGTCAGCACTGATTGATTGGTCTAACAGCTGAAACTTAGTCTAAGCAAGGATCTTTTGGATTGCCAGAGAGGGAAGCAAGTGACACAGGAGGAACATACTATTTTTCAGGATCTTTCACTTTCCCTTGTAGCTTTTTACAAAAAATCAGGCTGCAGAAATAGCAGAGTGAGGGCAGAATAATTCTAGGGGCCAAGCTTCAATGAAGAAGGGCAGCATGTGGGATACAAATTTGTTGCAGACGTTTATGAGTAGAGGGGAATGGCATGTTGGATTTCTTTACAGATTTGCAGAATTCCTAGGCTTCTCCTTCCTGAAGAGATATTGAGTCATGCAAAAGGTGTTGTTTAAAACACTAAGAAGTTCCAGATTTTTTTTGCAAAAAAATAATGATGTTAAAACAGGAATTTTCAAAGTTAGCTACCTAATTCTTTGTTGACCACTTAAATCAGTGCAATTGTTTTCCTATATGTCAAACAAGTAGAACCTTAGAGGAGAATTTGGCTTCAATTGCATTTGTTAAAACAGGTAATTTTTGTTCATCTTAGTGTACGTGGCATTTAGTGATTATACATTATTGATCTGTGCAGCCAGTTTTCAAAACTCCTATTGATCATGAGAAGTCTTTGTATGGAAGTATTTTTTGAAGAGAGCGTAGTTTTGCTCTTTTTAGCGAACTAGAAGTAAATTCTGAATTTACTTTCTTATCATGTCCATACTCTGGCTCTGTAATAGGCTATTATATGTTTCAAGTTCTTGAGGTTTTGGATAGGGTAAGAAAAAATGTAAGTGTCACTTCTGGAGTATACAGTAGGACTTTACTTTGTAAAAAGCCAATAACTTGGTTTTTTTCTTCTCCCTCCAAAATATAGGTGACAGGTTATTTATAAAAACACATCTTAGGCAAGTAATTCAAACCTCAAATTTCTATAGTCCTTTAAGTGTCATTTTTTTTTCCTAAAGGCTGTTATCAAAATAATCTAAATCACTTTCTTTCTATTAATCAAAGAATTACAGCACTTAAATTTGTAGTTGTCACTCACATAGTTTGTGCCTAAAGCATTTTGAAATTGTTTTGTGTGGTCTTTTCCATCACTCTGTTTTTTTTTCTTGAGACATTGTCAACATGCACAAGGAATGGGATCACAACTGTAATGAATTTCATTCCTTTGGGACTTATAAGGTGAGATGTAATCTGATCTCCAAGGGTTTTAGCAAAAATAGTCGTTGTTTCAGAAATTCTGACGTTAAGCACAGTCAACAACTACTCAGTAATGGAACATCTTCTTCAGCAAATTGGAAAACAAACCCAAGAGTTTCTACTCATCTTAACGAAACCTAATGAAATATGTAAATGAGCATCTTCAAGAAGTAGTTTCTAATTTTCATATTGAAAGTTCAAAGGCAGTTAACACCTCATCATTACTTTGGGCATTTTGTATTATAGCAAATTCCTAAAATAGCACCTGCATTGTCATTTTAGATTAGATTAGATTAGGTTAGATTATTCATACTATTATTACTAGGAATTATTTGTTCATGTTGTAGAAACTTGGAAAAGCAGACATTACTATACTAAAGAACACATGATCTTGCAGTATTTTTGTCTGTAAATAACAGGGACTGAGAAGAAATACTAAATAGTTCAATGACTGATAGATCAGATCCATTTGAATCTTGGACAGTCATGCATAAAATAAATGTGAAAATAATATTTCTAATACAGGCTACTGCAAACAGTATAGTAATTTTAAGTAGATTCATCAATTAACTGGACATTGTTGCGGTCCAACATATTTGTCTTTGGCTGTGTATGTTCTTAATTTGCTCAAATTCAACAAACAGAATTTATCTAAAATTTATGGGATAAATAAATACAAAATTTTGCACAGCATCTTAGACTTTCTGGGGTGATATCAACTTTTTTGTTGCCTCTAAGTAAGTTTATGAATTAAAATGTAAAGGACAAAAGAGAGAAATATTGATTATTATGTATTAATTGAATATTATCTTTAAAAAGTCTATTTTACATTTTCACACTTTGCTTAACTCACTGTAAGTTATGACAGTTAACAGAGCCATCAGTCATAATAAAATATTAATTATTCATATTTAACACTTAGTGTAGCATGTTGATGTAGAGAACAATAAATATATGTAAATTACCCATTGAAGTTGACCACAACTTATGTAGTCACTCATGACCAATGTACTTATTAGTGGCATGTAATCTCCTTAAATTATATTGAATTTATTTAAAAATTAGGCAATAAAACCAACAGTGGTAGAAAAAGCCCAAGAATGAAATATGTTTGGAGCTGGACAAGCACATTGAAAGAAATAAAAATATAAATGAAGGAAATAAATTTGTTCTTCTTTTCTTGATTTTATTCAAAGAACAGACAGAACTCTTGGGTAATTTTCTCCACCTTTTTGACAGCCCTGACAGAAGTGAATGTTGTGGTTTGATGCCTTTTTTTTTAATCAGTAGGACAGCAACTAAGAATTTTACCCATGACAGCCAAAGAGTCAGAACAAGACAAGAAAGGTAAATTTCCTCTGGTTACTTTTATAAAGTTATGGGCAACTCTGCAAATCCTTTAAAGCTTTATTTATTTTAGGATTTCCCAACTGTTTTGTTGATAATGTAATAAAATTGCAGAATAAAGCAATGAAAAATATATTTCCTGGATAATTTGCACATTTCTTTTAATTCTGAGAATAAAAATATATTGAAACTAATAAATTACTTTTTTTTAAATGGATATATTTGGGAACCTTAGGCATATCAATTGGGGGTGGGGCAGTTCCACTCCTCAATTCTGACTCTGAGACTCATCACAATCAAAATTTTAATAATAGCACCTTTAAAAATATTTTATATATTTTATTTGCCATTTCTTCTCGGTTTAGCTCATTTGAATTTATTTAACAAGATAATCTTGCTTTTTTCCTTGATTTATCTTTTTTCTTCTTTAATGATGCCTTTGATAACTCTGGATGCTATAGCAGGGAGACGGAAAGTGAGAAAGAGGGAAAATGTGGAAGTGAGAGCATTCTTTGAGGAAGATAACAGAATTTGGTAAACATTTGAATAAACTGTGTTTAGTAGGTGACTTGCATCATGTTATCTTCTTCCCACAGACAACCCTGGACTGTTCTAGTATATTTTAAAGAAGATATCTGAAATCACACAAAGAACTGAGAGATCAATAGACTAGCTTAGTTACTTAAGCAGTAAAAATCGATTTTGTGGTCTCTTGTTTTCTAAGCAAAGTTTGTGGAATTACACTATAATTATGGACAAAGTATGCAAAAAATTAACTTCCATGAAGGAATAAAAAAAAGCAATTGTATATTTTTTCTTTAACAGACAGTACTAAATTCCATTTCTTAGTGACATTTGCAAATGAAAAAAAGTTGTCACTTAGTACAGTTAGCTGTCCAGTAAATAAAATAGTTAATTTTCTTCCAATATATATTATATTTCCATTATTATATAGTGTGTATATAATAATATGTATTCATCCTCATCTTTTGGGTGTAAAATGGGAAAAAATATTGTGTCTTTAATTACAATATTTAGCCTGATTTGAAAGACAGACCTTTCTGTCATGAACGGAACAGATCTGCTAAGGGGGGTAGTGGCCAATTCATTCTGAACTTTTTGTCAGTAAATCAAGTCTGCATCCGTACCAGCAGTAATGAAAGAGAATGAACTATCACATGAAAAGTCTGAATCTCAGATTTGTTGTGTTCAGTGAGAGGCTATTGAGTGATTGGGATTCAGGGAACAACTGACTACAGTGAGATTTGCATCAAGAGCTCTTTTTATGTTTCAAATCCATTCTTTCTAGAAGCAACATATAGAACATGCCTCATTCAACCTGGGCATGCATCATACCTATTTGTGCATGTGAGAAAACAGCTGCTAAGTGATCAGTGTGGGTTTGAAGGATTCTGGATATTTTCATGGCAAACTCACATCACTTAGACCTTACAGCAGACTACCTAGGAGATACAAGGTCTAGTCCTTAGGTTGCATATATAAAAGGTATGTTCAGCACTTTTAAGCAGGAGATGATATCCCTCTTCCTAGGATTATTTTACTGAATTTTTTTGTGACTTGACGTGCCCAAGAACAGGAAAGACTGACTATTCTTACCCCTATGAGAGATGAATACTGTATCTGCTAGGTGAAACTTTGCTATTGTATATATAGCACTATCACCATCTAACCATTATGGTTTGTATGCAGTCTGAGAATACAAAAATAACCAAACTGAGCCCTGTGAAGAGCTGCTGCAAAAGTCCTGTGTGTCATTAGAAAATGGGTACCTATTTTCATGGTGGCAAAATAATTAGAGAATAATCATCACTGAAACCCTGAGGGACTTAGAGACTCATAGAATGGTTTGATTTGGAAAAGACCAGGGATGCCATGGGTTTCTCAAAGTTCCATACAACCTGGCTTTGGGCCCTTCCAGTGAAATGTTCGTGATGCTTCTGTGGCTTTGGCATCAAAACTAGAAGGTGGCAGGTAAATTTAATATTAAAATTTTAGAGTGTACAGCACACTGAGAGTATTGAAAACTAACACAAGAGTGATATCACACTTGCATTGCTGCTGTAAGAGACAGGAAAAAGCTGTGGCCCGGTGCAGGGAATGCAACTAGAAAATGGGGAGTCTAAAACCTCTGTTCCAGTCATCTAATGCTGTTTTGTTTTTTCTGGAGAAACTTCTATCAGATCCATAGTTCACAGTAAACATTTCACATATTTAAAGAAGTGAACACATTGTAGCCATCATCATGTTTAAAAAGTCTTAGTAGGCTTGTTGCTTCTCTTTTTAGAACGTACTCTACTTAAATTAAACCCCAAAAGGACTTTAACAGAATGAAAGATTCACAAGTAGTATTTTTTAGTATTTAGAATTAAAGTGGCCTGCTCAAGCCAATGCATCAATGAAAAAGAAAAAACAAGCTTGCCTTTTAGAGTTCTTCAAACAAAAAGACCTATTTTGATTGTAACAAAAACATCCATAAATCTATGCACATATATATTGATCTTTCTTTCCTCTTAAAAATGACTCTGTCCCAGTAGGTTGGCATATTTCATAAACAAACCAACAAATTATTGATCCATCATATACTTTAAAAATCCTGTGAAGGATCTAGGTTGCTTTTAAGTTCATGCTGTACCTAAGGGAATGAGAAACTCCAAAATGAAAAATAGATGTTTAAAAAGTGACACAAATATTAGAAGATGTATAGCTACTTTTGCTTCTTCTTAACCTTTCATTGTTACTCATTCTGTGTTCATTAAAACTATTCTTTATGAGCTAATAGATTATTTAATTTGATAATATGATTCTTTGTGGTGGCTGTTAGTTATTATGTTAATTATATATCCCTGCAGATATCCCTGTTCCTTTTTGGCAAATGCTGTAACAGCATATATTTTCTTAAGCAGGAATAATACAAAATTAAGACTGCCTGGCATTTTGTTGATGAAAACAATGTTACATTCAGTTTGGATTAGAGATGGATTCCGGTCACATGTCCTTTTGAAAAGGAAGTAATGAAGTAGATTGCAGATGTTTATTGGTGCTAATTTAATGAACAAGGCTATGAAAAATTAGAGCCAGGTATATTTTCAGTTATTCAACCTATCTTCCTTACACTGTTGTGAACAGCTGACATGACACACAGAAACACCAGGAGCTTAATCATTAATTACTTCCTGGCAAGGGATGGCAGCAGGCCTTTCAGAAAGGAGAGAGAATTCATGATATTAGTTAGTGGTAAAATAAACCATTGTTAGAGGCTATTTATTCAGTCACTGATCTATTAACCACAAAGATGCAATTCTGCATTAAAGTATAATAAATAGCAGGGCTGCACAAGCTAGAACTATTTTTGCAAAACGCTTATCTTGAAGTAGTTGAAATTCCTGTAATTATGCAGATAGCAGAAGATAAGGCTTGGATACATCAGTGCAAAACTGTGGTTTGAAAGAATCTTCCCTCTCAGCAGCTGCCTAATACTGGTGATGTTTTCGATTTAGATCTGAAAGGTCCCAAAAGGCACACCTGATCGAAACACCTGAAAGATGTTTCCAGCAGTTAAAAAATACCAAAAGAATAGTAGTCATTTAACAGCACATCTGAAACACAAATCACAGAGCTCATTCAAAGATTGTAATTGTTAGCTCTTTTCTCCCCATCTTGCACCACAGTAGAGTAGAGCTGTGCACGGAAGAAGCCTTTGTGAGTAATGGCCATGAGAAATGTGGATATTTACTGTTTGTGTGCCCTTTGTATCTTATGGCAAAGATTGGATGAGAAATATCAGAAGGGAAAATACATCTGTGTGCAATTTTAAGGGTCAAGGGACTTACTGGAGTTTTCTGAACTCTCACTTGACTTTGCCAGCCTGTCTGTTGAGGAAAATCTTCAGCCTTTGTGATGCTTCACTCTCCTGTACCACTGCTGAGAGGGTTGTAGAGAGGAGATTCTGAGCTGTGATGTGGAACTGGGAAAACAAGTCAGTTTTTTCTGAGTTTTACAGTAAGGCCCAGATGAAATTTTCAGAGAACTGTGGTGGAAAAATGCCTTTAAGTCAGATATGGACTCATTTATATGAGGAAAGAAGCATAAAGCCTTCCTTCACTTGTCTGAGTGAGGGAAAAAAATCTCAGTACAACAAACAGGGAGATGTATTATTAGTATTCACTGCATCAGAGGGATATCAGAATGACTCATACTGAGCTGCTGCTCTGAAGGCTGCTTTATATTCTCAGCCCAACTGGTCTAAAATCAAGGCTTCTCAAATAGGAGTACTTTACACTCATAGGCTTAACATACTTTATACTTGCACTGACTTTTTAAAAAACAGGATCTTAAGTTAAAAAAAAATTGTGGAGCTATAAATACTACTAGCATTGAAATTCAGAAAAACATATTTGAAATGTATTTGTAGAACAGTTGTTGTGTAGTCAGTATGCTGGGTATCTAATGATGATTGTATTATATTTATTTATCAGGGGCTGTCTTATTTATATTTGTTGTGTTGGTTTTATGGGACACAATATTTTGAATTATTAGGTCAGTACACTACATACGGTAATTTGTGATGATGATATCAAGCTGACCCAAGTATTATTTAGGTGGTTTGATTGGTAATTCAGTTGTGAAAGTATCATAACTTTGACAGTAAATTTAAAAGAAATATTGCATCGGTCTTCCTTCAAAAACAAAAGAAGACTTATTTGAACAAAAACAAGGGCTTGCGCCCTTGTTGAGGGCTACAAGTACTGCAAAATATGGAAAGATCAAATGTTTCTGATAATTGTTCTGGATACAGTAGTCAGAAAGTATAAACTATTTTTTGCTTGATTATTTTTGAGGAGAAATATTGCATCCTCCACAAAGTATTTTTCATGACAAAGTTTACAATGATTGAGAAATAGTTAATTCTTCACGAAAGACTGACAGATGCAAAAAAAATTGCAAACATAAATAATAGAAGTAAATTTTATAGAATTAAGAACATAGTTATTGAATCAATTTTGCTCCTAAGAAAACCGTGAAATGTATGCTACCAGAGTCTCTTCTACAGAGGATCTAAGTATGAGTACAATGTAGTGAGTCCTCTAAAGGTATGCTTAAGAAGGAGAAAAATCTGTGTATTGTCAGCAAACTGCCAGTTCCTCTTTTAGATGAGAAAACAGTAATTAACTTGGTTGAATTGTGAATGTTTCTGTAATGCTGCTAATACTTCAAAACAATTGAAATACGTAATGTTTCCAACAACACATAAGAATAATCCACCTTTATTTTTTTCAACAGCATTCAAATTTCATTAGAAATATTTGATAATTCAATAACTTTAAGTGAATTAGAGGGGCTTCTTGGCAGCTTTTCATTATTAGTGCCTATTGTGCTACTGCTAATTTGGGGAGAAAACCAGTTCATGATAAATAATGAAAAAGATTTGCTTCTAGCTAATTACTTAGTTTATATGCTGCATAATGCAACAAAGTATATGATAGATTAGTCATCATTTGATCATGTAGAAAACAGAAGTTTTCAACTACAGTGTATAGCAACAAGTTTTCTAGTTGCTGGAAGTAATTTAGTTTTCCTAACTTTAAATATATGGAAGTGTTGAGCTATATCACCCTAAGATTATCTTTATGAGGTTGACAGGTTCTTGATTATTTCCCAAATATTAAAAGTTAGCTATCAAATGTCAGATGAAACTAAGATTTTTCAGTTCTCTGAAGATGAAGAAATGGGAATGATGGATTCACATCTGGTGCCTGAATGCTAATTATTTATTTTTCAGAGTATGTTAAAAGACAAGTTAGGAAAAGTGTAAAGTATCTCCATTTAATGATATACCATTGCTCTCAAATATCTGACTTCACTTTTTGATTTGGCAAACAAGGCTACCCTTACCTGATCCAGTCACCTTTTGGAAAAAAAAAGTCAAGCGTTCTTGAAGGCTCAGTAATGAAACAGACAGGGTATAGAGTGCTTGTCACGAATATCGTAGTGAGATGCTTAGTAGAGCATGCATACAGCTTCAGAAGTGTTGTATTAGGAAACAACATTTCAATCTTTAAATCTTGAGCATCTTAATTACTTAAAAACTGTGGAATTTATGTTCACTCTAATACAACAGTAAGAATAATATTTACTTGAGTAAACAGGATTGCTAAGAATACAGAAATTTGATAAACATGGATTCTGTAGAGACTGTTTAAATTTAAATTTTATTTCACTTATACATGACAAAAGTTTTACGAATTGATTTACAGTGCCTATTTGCATGGAACTGCGTTAAGCAGGTATTGCTTAAACTTTACAGCGACAATACTGAATTGTATGTCTTGTAGTTAGGATTTAAGTATTCTTTATGCGGTATGTACACATACAGATGCAAGTATGAATTCATATACTCTTATACAACATATTAAAGGAAAGATGACATATTTACATGTAGTTAATTTCCAGTGATATTATAATAGTATTTTCTATCTTCATATTTCCCAGCTAATAGATAGGTATTAATAAGCTGAGTGGTAATATTGTTCTGAATCCTGTGCCTCCTTTTGTCACCAGTCTTTGAGTGGGAATCTAGTTTGCCACATTGCAGTTCTTTCATATATGTCAGTGGTGAGTGACCAAAACATCAGAAACATCAGCCTGTTTCTCTGTTGCCCAGGACAGAAATTGGACTGGATGCAAAGTGTGAGGCTACTGAGTGTGGTACTTCAGTATCAACTGACTAGTCTTAGGGGAGAACTATTTATATGTAGGTGAGATCCATTTATTTAATAGATCAAAATGATTCAGCCCTGAAAGAATGGTGGGAAGGCAGCAGAGGGAAGCTGTTCACAAGATTATCCTACTGGAAGGATTTTCAGTACATGGGATTATCTGTAATGAGATTAACCACTGGGAGATCAAATTCTGAATGGATGCTTCAGGGAGACAAAATGCCCACTAAAACAAAAGAGAAGTGGGAGGTAAAAGCTATAGGATTTAAATAAAGTCTGGTCCTGAAAGTCCTGTTGTTCAGGCAGCAATAATGGGAAGAAGACTGGTTGGCAAACAACCAAGAGACGCGTCAAGTGCTCATCAGTAAAAAAACTGTGTTAGGAAAAGGGTTTCTAATGAATGGAACAGTGTGGAAATATGATAAAAGGTGGCCACTGATTCTTCTGCATCAATGGGCAGCTGAAAATTCTTCTGTGAGCAGCAATCACAATAACAGAGATCAGCTTAGACCAGATTTTAAATAAGAGCTTGGAATGGAGGAGGAAGCTACAAGATGTTGTACAAAAAATAGGTAATATTTATGCTTCAAATCACACAGGAATTTTGAGATACGCATTTAACAAATTATTATTATTTCTAGTAAGTCAGGAAGAAAATTTTGGAATTTATTTTTATTGGTGCAACATTTAGACAAAACAGAAACTGGTTTTGGGGAAGTAGGTGTCAGTATCATAAAAACATGGAAAGGTAGGTCAATAAATCTAAAATTAAGTCAAAGTCAAGATATTTGCCAGAAGTTTCAGTCCAATCCAGTATTTTGACCCTTCCAGTTAACATCAGATGCTGCTAATGGGAAAGGTTATATTTTTGAGGCATAGCCCAAAACAGAGGTAGAGATTACATTTCCATCCAGAAATGCAACTGTAGCTTTGCCTTTCAAACCTTGGCATTCTGCCATACTTTTTCCTGCTCTTAAGGCAGAAACTCACGTGAGACATACTTACTCTACAGTGACTTTAGCATATCTAGTAGAAACCTCTGAAGGCTAGTTTTTTTTTTTAAAAAAACATGGAAGACATTGCTCAGAAAAAGTACTCTTTAAAGAAACAATATTTTGTTCACAGACATATTTACAGTTCCACAGGTTAGGCAACTTTTGTTTTAAGTACAAATTATTATAAGGAACAACTGGCTAGAAGTCATGCCTTACCTTGCCCCCTCACCCTGCCTGGTCTCCATTATCTCTCTCTCACTTCAGAGAGACATGTCAACACACAGCTCCTCTGTTGAAATGTCTTGAGCTGTTCTGCATGCCACATGTAGGAAGGGATAGGATGTGTTTGGTTTTTGTGGACAGGTTTTGGTAGTGGGGGTGGGCTACAGGGGATGGCTTCTCTAAGAAGTGTATATTTCACGTCATGATGTGTAAATAGCAGTGAACGTACAAGTTTAAAATCTTTGAACAATCTGAATCTGCTTCCCTGTCCAGGTTGTCCAAACTTTATCTGGGAACTGGAGAGTTAGTCAAATGCCATAAACATGTACAAGTTACCAAAGAATAAGGCCAATTTTTGTAAACAGACTTTTAATCATTTTTAATTAAGCACTGTCTTAGATTTCATTGGAATTTAATGGAGCTTGTCAAATGCTTGAAAAAATATTCCTCAAATAAATTATTCAGCAAATATTGCCATTATACATGAATTAATTTATTCAGTGAATAGTACTCAGCCAGCTACAGAATTGGTTAAATGCTGCTAAAAGCTATTTGCTGAAAATGGTTTTGATGAATAACAGCAGTACTCTTTGAATAATACATTTGTCAAAGACTACCTGACCAGTTCTATTTTTGTCAGATTAGAAATTTTGAAGCCTTTCCACCGAGCAGCCACAGAAACTCTAGGTACACAAGACCAGTGTGAAAACCAGTTGAGTATGTCTTGCTAATACAGTGAAATAAGGAATAATGAATATTTTGAAGTAGTTCACATACCATTAATATCTTCTAAAAATTGAATTTACAGGACTGCTGACTCTGCAGATAAACTGTCTGATTGTTTTGGCTGTTTAGTGTAATGCCTTAGTAGACATTTTGTTCTCTGATATTTTTTCTTGATAACTTGACTGCATACTTCAGGAGATTCAGGACTTCTGTCATCTATTCAGCAGCTCTAAGAAGACATTGGAAACTGTTGAATTCTTAATAACTCTTGGAAACCAAGGGCAGCTCTAATTGTTTAGATCCCGACTCATCACGGGACAGATTTCAAGCTCTCAAAAAAAGCAGTGTTGTGGTTGTGGAAGAGTTAGGTCATGCTGTAAACAGTGAAAAGCAGATATCACAGAGAGACACAATCCCTCCAGTCCACTGACCACAGATTTAGGGAGACTGAAACTCTGTGAACTAGCAGGTTAAGTACTGGCCTCGTTGACAGGCAGATGAATATGGTCTGAAAAAAAGAAGCTGGGGTGGTATGGGCATGGGTGGATGGATGAGTATAAAATAGGATTTACATGATTTAGCCCTGGAACACAAAGCTTTGAGCTTCATTCACTCCAATACTTCCAGGCATTAGGTAAACTACTGCGTTCAGAGCGGCAGCAGGGTTAATAATCCAAACCAATTCAGATTGAGGTTGCTTGACAATTCATCCTTGTGCTTTTTTTTAATTCAGAAGACCACGACTCCTAATGTTTCACTTCCTACTCTGTGCAGATTTGTCCTGCTCAATTTTTAGCGAGGGACTGATTGCCCTTGGTGTGTTTCAGTGACATTGCAAAGTCCATTTAAACTACAATCAGAGCTTGTGAATGTGACTGAGGAAACTGGATTTAAAATCTAATAAAAAATAGATATAATAAAACCCGTCTGGGAAGCAGGATACTTAAGCATAGATCTATGCTGTGCTGGGCCCAGCTGCCCAGGCTGTCCTGTTTTATAGACAGCACTCTACTGCTGTAGCCTTATGAATCCGTATAGTTAAAGCTTAAGCATGTTAAGATGATCTGTCCTCATAAGTTGGACCTATAGACACACCTTCACCGGCTATGTAAATATAAAGCATTAAATTAGTCCAGCTAATAAGAACATCCTTCTAGGCCTAAAGGATCCAACATCCCTACTATATCTGTTTCTACGGGGTTTACTTTTGTCTGGTTCTAGTATGATTCCATGTTCTGTATGCCCAATTTCATCTGATGTGCATAAGGTGTGCTGCTGGGGAGTGAGCACCTTCTTGTTTAATTTTATCCGAATAGACTCTCTGAGACTGCTACACAATACAAATGAAAACACAGTTACTTGGATGCATTCCTCAGTTGAACAAAACACTAACATAGACATGCTCCTTATTGCTCATGGTAGTAGGCTTGCAGTGTGTTAGATTTTTAGATAATTATGGAGCCAAATTAGAGTGTTATTATACTTCCTCATTGAAAAAAGCAGGGAGAAAAGCAGCCACATCTTTCTGAATTATACCCTCCAGATTTCTTTAAATGAGCTTGCACTGATGAGTGGGTTGAGCAGAAGGGTGAAGTGAGGTGTTGAGGATTTGAGAAATATATTTATTTCACAAATTAATTAAATCTGGAATTACAAATGTATTAGTGTTTGTCAAAGTCCCACAGCATTGCATATACTGTTAACCATGAATATATATTAAAATTAACATCTCAGCTGCAAAATAATGTTGTTAGTCTCAGTTATATATTTAAATATATAATTTAAATCCTCTTTCCTACAAGTTTTGGTCTGTGTTTTTTTTTATTAACTGAGAAAATCCCAAATGGTATGATGAGTGAAGACCTTTAAATCTGTGCTCCCTCTGGACTATAACAGTTTTACTTTAACTGCATCCATGAGTTAGAAATATTATGGGTCAAAAACAGGCCTAGTAGGCCCTCAAGTCTGACCTAATTATCTACAGTACTTTTCCACTTTTCTATATCTGGAGGCCAATTAATTATCACGCTATGTACAGTGTAGCATATTTTTGTGTCTCTTGTAGTCACTTGAGACTTAAGAATACTATAATATTTCAATATAATAACAGAACATAATAGAGATATTGTGATTCAGTGATAGAATAAAAAGCTCAACATCACAGCTAACTACTATATGAACTACACCAGAAACATACAGCTGTATGCCTAACATTTTAGACAGAATTTGGGGAAAGGAATACTAAAAGCCAAACCTCTTCCTCTCAAATCTACTTTTCTTCATTTTGGCTGTGTTCTATGCAACACAATGGCCGTATGCGATATATTAACATTGGATTGGATACCCAGGACTCAATCTGATCTAAATACCCTAGAAAACCGTTATTTAACTGGTTATGTCATTATTCTCTGTATAAATTGGAGTGAGCAATTTAAACCTTCTGTGCATTTTTTTCCTGGTGATGACATTCAGTCCTAATTTTACAGTGCTTTGACATAAAATTATGGATTATTCCAGTGTAGAGGAACTAAAACTTATTAGTAAATCATCCTAGTTACTATCTGTATTAAAATATAAGAATCCTTCTAACTAAGTGCATCCTCCTCTAATATGAAGCTGTTTCCCTTCCTCTGTCTGTGGATTGAGTTCAAGAGGGCATAATACGCAGTACTGCTCACCAGGGATGTGTGACACCAATTCTGTGCTGGAGCATGTAAGAGATGAGAGCTAGAAAAATGTGGTACCCAAAAAGCGGGGGAGGTACCCAAAAAAAACCCCAAACCAACCCCTTCCCCCCAAAAAACCTCCAAGCCCCAACAACCCAAAAACAAACAAACAAAAAAAACCTACAAGAAAGAAAAGCACAACAACAAATTAAGACATGAACCAAGGCAATCACATTTAAAAGAAAAGAGACAGGAAAACAGTATGATGACACATAAATATAAAATGCAAGGTGTAATTTCTAAAGCACTGCATATTAGACTGATGCTATTCCATCAGTGGATACTTCCCATGTAAAGTTTATTCAAGTGCATGTTAGATTAGCTATTGTCTGTCTCCTCCACTCTGGTTGACCTAATGTTCTCCAAAATATAACATACAATTTCTTAATGTTCAACCCATATAGGTTGTCTAAATGTACATGCACATCTATCTGGTATACACTTGCTCACTAGTATTTTAGAATTCAGTGAAGAACAATGTAATGAATGGTTGAAATGTTTCTATTGCTCACTGAATACATCCTATGTCCTCTCCTCTGTTAACAAGCCTGTGGGTGGGCAGCCCATTCTGTTCAGGATCAGGAAAGCTCTCCAGACGGAGAGGAGACTGTGTCTTTCCTTGAGAATGATCTTGTGCAGCTGTGAGGGGCATCCAGGCTATGAGGTGGTGTAGGTCGGGATGGCTGGAAGTGAGGTGGATTTTGGTGACGTGGGCTTCGCATGAAATGAGAGTAGAAATGCAGTCAAACGAGCTAATAGGGATGATAAGAAGCTGCTGTAGAGCTCCAGAGGGTACTGTGAGGTTTGTACATGTTAGGAGTTCAGGGCTAAAGAAAAGGGCATCCCTATAAGGAAGAGTAGGTAAAGGTTTCCAAACCTCTAGTTTTAAGCTGCTTTATTCAGCAGTCCTGAGTGTTATCTTAGAGCTTGTGTTATATTAAGCCTACCTTTATTATGTGGGAGGTTCCCTGCATCCTTGCTGTGGGGAGGAGGATTGTCTTCTGAGTGCTGGATTGGGTGCTGGTGCAGTTGGGTCTAATTCTGTGTCCAGTTTTTGTGGAGCTTTAGGGCAAGATTGCGTGACATTGTGGGACGTTGTTTAGTAGGGGAGAACTTGCTTGTTTTAATGCTGGCTAGGCTTTTTATTTCTCTTAAATAAAGCTGTTATTGATTCTTTTAATGTATCTGCTTCTGCTTATTGTGTGCTTGCTGAAAGAAACCAAATAGTGAGTGAATGTTATTTTGTAAACGCTCTGATGGATTTCTTCTCCCTAGTGCCTTAGGTGCCAATATTATAGAGAGGAATTCTGATATTTCTTTTTCTTTTAAACTTCTGAGTTCCTATCAGAACAGTAATTGACAAAGAATTAAAAACTAAACAAATGAGCATATAAAAAATTATACTTTTTACTATTCATGGATCTGTAGTTTCTGTGGGAGAAAAAAGACAAAATCTTCAAAAACCCAAAAACAGGTGGCTGCTGAAGTGAGGTAAACGCTGCCTGGAAAGTAAGAGATTAGAAACATGTAGGTGACAGCCCTTTATTTCAGTGGTTCAAATCTAGTGAAAAAAACAATAAAATTGGTGACTGCTGAGAAAGTAGTGACCAATGATGTCCTGTCAGAAATTTGCTGAAGTGTAAGTAATATTAAGAAATTGGGGACTGAACGTCCAAAGCAGAGTAACTGTAGTGTTGGTGAGACTGAGGTGCTGGGAGTGCTACATGATGTTATCATGCTAATGACAATGAGTAACTCAACTGAAACTGGTCAGATTCAACTGAAAAATAAGACACACAGCCTAAATGGTGAAATGAAGTAAGCTGATGATGGATGCAGTCTCAGTCTTTGTCTTCAAATCAAGACTGAGCATCTTTTGGAAGAAATTACCCTGTAGATCATAGAATCCTAGAATCATTTAGGTTGGAAAAGACCTCTTAGATCATTAAGTCCAACCATTAACCCAGCACTTCCAACTCAACCACTAAACCATGTGCCCAAGATCCACGTCCATACACCTTTTGAGTAATTCCAGGGATGATGATTCCACTGCTTCCTTAGGCAGCCTATTCCGATGCCTCATCACCCTTTCTGTGAAGAAATTTTTCCCAATATCCAACCTAACTCTCCCCTGTTGCAACTTTGGGCTGTTTCCTCTCATCCTGGTGAATGTAAGCTTCTATCCAGACCAGGGTATGTTGGAGTAAAATGTAATAATTTATGTTAGACTGACCCTTCTGCTGGTTCCTTCTGACCTTAATGTGTGTAAATTCTGATCTTTTTGACTGTACCAGGTGCAGGTACCCAGGTGCTGGCAGGTGCCTCTGTGAGGAGTGTGCTGGATACATCCCATTCCAGCTGGCTCCAACAGCTCCACCACAGGGCATGACTGGGCCGTGCAGGCAAGTTGGTGGCACCTCAGGGAAAGCCTGGGTAAGAAAGGGAGAAAAATGCCATACAGGGAGATTCCTGAAGGTCTGCACTCCATGATGGAGCAGCGAAACTCTGTGAGGGGGAGAGCCAGGCAGAGAGGAACTGCTGTGTATTGACCATGCGCTCCCCCAGTTCCCTCCTGCGCCGCTCTGAGGGGGGATGGATGATGAATCTGCAGTGAAGGACTTCATGCTGTGCATGGGAAATGGGGGAGAAAAGATGCAGCCTTTGTTTCTCGCTACCTGAATCTCTTTAATTGGCCATTAAATAAATGAATTTTCCCCGACTCAAGTCTGTTTTGCCCACAACAGCGACTGGTAAGCAGTGCCCATGTCTTTATCTTTACAGGGAAATTTCCCATCTTATTTGCTCACCCTGCCTGACTGGGGAGCAGGTGTAAATGATAAGCTGGGTGGGTATTTGGCCATTGGTCACAGCTCACCCACACAATGACACATAGTAGTGAAGGTCTGAGTGTGCCACATGAATTTAGGCTATCCTTCTAAGCCATAATCTTTTAAGGGGTTTGCTGCAAAAACAATGTACATAGAAATGTTTAGTTTGGTGAGACTTTTTCTAAATTTGGAACACTGATATAACACCTACTGAATTAAATAGGATAAAAAATTTTGTTGAAACTCTAAGTTCAAGGAGAAATAATGTAGGTAGCAATCCTAATAGAGGACTTTCATAATTCTGAAATTCTGAAACTAGCCCAAAACAGGAAAGGTCTAAAATTCTCCTGTAAGGCCATTTCTATGACTATAATAAAAGTGGCTGGAAAACATTGTATTGCAGGTCAGCATATATCTGCAGTATAACTGCAGTCTGTAAATAAGGTGGATGAATTTAATTGAGAAATTGAAATGAAAAATGAGACTGTCCTACCTGTATGATGCAGACAAATCACATAAATTTGGATGTCTATATATGTAGGTTCGGTCTCTCCATTGTTTCTTTGGAAGAGTTGTAAATACACATTGCTATTGTGTTTTGTCCAAATACAACCAAACCAGCAATGCAACATGGGCAATTTAGATAAGAAAACCTAATCAGAACATAGCTTCATTGGTAGAGTAGTTATCTTACAAACATTCAACAAAAAACCAGCCCAGAACCTTAAAAGAGAAGTTTGAATGGAGTTTTGGTTGGTTAAAGTTAAGTTTTGTTGGTTAAATCTATACGGCTTTTCTGATTAGTGGCCACAAAAGTGTTTGTGACATGATGTGTTCTGCACTCTGTCCTCCTCCTGGGCACTGCAAACAGCTGAGGAAAACCTTGTCGAGCTATGCCTGGCAGCATATTAACCATACAAAGCTTTCCAGAGTCCTTAGGGAAATAGGCTTCTGCATGTTTTAGAGCATGGCCTTCTGCTTTGCCTAGGGCTTCGTGTCTGGGGTTGCTACCTAGATAGATGGTGACTGTGGAAACGAATGGAGAGCTTCTTTCAAGTGACAGTCTAGATGTGCTTGTGGGCACCAGATTTTTGTCTGGCCAGGCTAGACCTGGGAAGTTTGCAGTAATTTTGAACAATATTTACATAGGGCATGTGATATTGCAGGTTATGGACCTAAAATACAGCATATTATATTCCAATCACAGCCATTCATTTTACAGTTTTGACACGTTAGGCCACGTTAGGACATTTTACAGTTTTGACACGTTATGTTGTGCTTAGAGGCCATATAGGTTGTGTTTAGAGTTTCCCTAAAAGATAACAGTAATATACTGGCCAGTTGATATACATGTGCTTCAGAAGCTGTAGCAAAAGACATTAATGAATATTGGAAAAAGCAGGGAAAACAGAAGATGGGATTCCAGGTGCTGGAAACGATATTAAATATAAAAAAAACAAACCTTACTGTGGACTTGTGGCAATTTTGCCTCCAGAGATGCATATGTATGGCACGCTTCTAGGGCATATACTCAGTCTTCACCTTTCATGAGTGCAAAAATCCAGCAGATTTTTGATATTATCTCTGTCAGACCTCAGTGGTCTTTGAGAAAAAGAATTCTTTTTAGCACTGTATCTCTTAGAAAAGGGATAAAGAAGAAATGTTCAAACACCTTTAAGTACCTGTCTCGAGAGGGTTGAGCTTAAGCCATCATTTAATCTCTGCTATGCTGAGACTAGAGGTCTGAGAAAGAATTTTTGTTTAGAGCAAAATCAGTGAATTTGGACTTCTGTTTCTTTTCTGTGAGGACAAAATTAGTCCAGTGTGAAAAATAACTCACTTATTTTGAGGGAAAAAAATAAACAAGATTGTTAAAGATAGAAAGTTTATTTAAAACACAACCAATCTATCCTGTAACACTAAAAGGAATAATTTAGAAGGCAGCATCTCAGGATTCAGGACCACAAATGTGGTGTTCATGACCTTTGTCCTTGTTAACAAAGATTTCCTCTTCCCTTCTCCTTCAAATATTATCGCTTTGTGTCTTACCACTTTCTTGTGTTTCCATAGGTGACTTTCAGCATAGTTGGACCCTGCAGTCAGGTATCATTGAACTAACCTAAGTCTCAGGGAGGTGTGTTTAACCTGGTACATTAACCAGAACCCAACTTCCTGGGGAGAACTCATCTGCAACTTCTTTTTTTTTGGTGATATAATGGTAATAGATATGTAGATCTCCCCATCTATACCCAAAGACAAAGACTGTGCAAGTCTGTAGTACTTTGTGCCTGAGGAGCTACTTGGGTATGTTCTTTGGTTGCTAGCAGTGAGAAGCAGTAGCAGATAGTGCCATACAACAAAGCAGTTGGGAGTTACTGAATGGAAATAGTTTCACTGTAGTTTGGTTGGTGGTTGTGAAGCTCTACAGCCCTGGTCTGATGGATGGCTCCTGGCTCACTGTGCACCTGGCTGATAAAAGTTCACACGTGAGAAGGCAGCCAGCTCACAGTATGGAGGCAACACAGCTGTGTCTCTCCTGCAAGTGTAGGTAGGAATAGGAAACATGAGAGTGTATGTAATAGATAATTGTCACCAGCAGAATGTGAAAGCGGATAAAGATTAAGAGATAGAGGGGGCTAAGAGACTGGCAAGGTATGCAGGATACATACTTGCTGAAGTGCTCCAAATCACAATTTCTTCCCTGACCACCCATATGGCAAAGTCAGGTATTTATGGCAGATAATTTGAGGAGATGTATTAAGTTTGGCTCATTTCTTTAGCCTATTGTGTGGGCATCAACTTCTAAAAACTCTGTTGCAGCTAAACATGCTTAAAATCCATCTCCAGGCAGTGACAGTCTGCCACAGAGGAGGATTTTTAAAGCTCTGTTTGCATTGTACACATTGCAGGCATGCTAGAATATGTAACATAGTGCTTTTGTGACCCCCTTAGTCTCTGTGAGAACATGTATGCAAGTGTGGTGCAGAACTGCCACTAAATACTTGAACCAGCTGGACTGCCCTTGTACTCCTCAGGCTCCTTTCTTCCTAACCTGCTTTTAATTTGAAGCTCTTCATGGCTCACTCACCCTCAGTGACCCTCAGTTGCCAAGTATGGGAGTCGCCATAAAAATGGATCCTCCTCTGTAGGATTTTTAAAGCTCTGCAGAGCCTCTGCAGTGTGTTTGTGCTGGTGTGCGGACACATCTGCCCATGCTGGCATGCAGCGTACTAGTCAGCGAACATGTGTTACAACAAAAAGTGAGAAAATGTGTTTTATATGGTAATTATAGCAGCCCCTGAACTGTCAAAATTATTTCTTCTAAAATCAGTTTTCAAATGCTCTACTTCTACTCGAAGAAGAGTATAAGTAAGGCACGTACTAGGAAATTCTAATTGTAAGATTTATTATTGCACTCTGTGTAACTGAAATATTAAAAACATTTTTGGTGGACTATTTCAGCTAATTTTGGTTAAGTAAAGCTTAATGTTTTGGCTTTTTTTTTTCCTTTTTCTTCTGAAAGCTTTTCAGGCTTTTCTAGTGTATTCTTTTCTTTGATCTTCTTTTGTAATAACATGATAGTCTCACATTTCAATAGAGAAACTGGAACTAAAGTGTACATGAAAAAGTCCATAACAGCTCTCTTGCTGTTTATTTCAACAATCTTAATTAAAGAAAAACCTAATCCTACAACAGACTTGTGATTTGCCTTTTCTTTGAAGCGCAATTAGTTTTCATTTATATCCCTTGATGTCAGTGAGGGAAAACTATTGGTGGGCGCATCAGTGCTGATGGGGTTCAATTAATACTTTTTTTTTCTGAAATGTATCTCACAATAAAACCATGCACACAACGCCCATGCACACACACATATGAAAGTAAGCTCTGTATTCATGCTGCTTGCAAAGCCATGTCTAAGTCTCTCTCTTGGCTGCTAGCCAAGGTCTCTAAAAACCCATTAAGGCTATTAGAGAAATTATTTCTCTTCCTTTGTGAGCTGGGTAAATTTCACAGTTATCATTGCAGGAGGAAATGAATTGGGAATATATCTGTCTGGGGATGGTTGGCCCTTCAGTGGGAATTAAGGCGCCTCGATGTAAAACAGCAGCTGTGTGTGTCAGTGCACGTACTTGCAGGAGAGAGTCAGTGGATGGCACTGTAATATAACTATTGTGCCAAAAATATCTGAAAATTTTAAGTGCTGTCTGGTATTTGTGAATAAATTCATATCTTTGCAATTACAGCCTTTATTGGAAATCAGCTTTTGCTTTAAAATTATATGTAAACCAATATTTCCCATGTGATGTGCTTTCCAGATACAGGAGAACTAAGCCATTCCCTCCCAAAATGGTGCAGCAGCATCATGTATGGCATTGTATAGTGACCTTGTTGGACCATGCTAACAACATAAAAACATGCAATACAAACTCAGGATATTTACAAAGATGGCAGGATTTTGTCTGTGTGCTGTCTTATACTTCACAATTTTTGCAGTTGGAATTACTAGTTCCGGGGAGGTTCATGATCAGTGTGGAAGTTGGAAGCAGCAGAATTTCCTTTTGATTTGTGAGCTTAGGTGAGTACAATTTACATAGTCTGCCATTTCAAAGTGCGCAAGAGAATAGAATTGCTTTTCTTTAAAAAAAAAAATCCACCTTTCAAATACTGTGAAACTTTGAGTTTCTGGAACCCACATATAGAATATATAATGGAAGAAGTACAATAACACATGATAAACCTTTAACTTTGTACTTAGTCACACAAAGCATTTCTATCTATCAAGTGAAACAAGTGATATATGTTTTCCAACTCCTTACTAGAAATTTTATTAGTGATTTGGCAAAGGAACTGTATTTCCTTCCACACATCATATACTCTTTCTGAAAGAGTCTGTTTGTTTATCTTTCTTTTATTTTTAACTCACTTAAATCCTGGTCTACTTTCCTCATCTGTTTGTCTTCCTGGTTGCTAGCAATTAACAGTGGTCCATGCAGAACTTTTTATATCCTGTGCACCCTCTGATGCTCTAAGATTTTTCAAACCTAAACTATGAAAATTTCATAGAGGGACTTGCATATTCTCCAGGCTTCTCTCACAGACCCTCAGATCCACAGGACTCAAAGGAATAGGAGAATGGCAATTTAGTAAAGTGAAACCCTCATCATTTACATTTTAAAACGTAAATGCACATGGGTCTTTCCAAAGAGTGCGTAGTTTTTGTTAGCTATATTATAAAACTACCTGTATCATTTCTCTGATAGCAAGATATTAGGCTGTATGAAACCTCTTTTTCTTCAAAAGGGTAGGTATAATTACTAGAGGAAATGAAATTAAGTGTGTGAACCACTTAAAAAGAAAAAGTAGCCATAGGTATGACTTTTCCATTGCCAAGGTAATCCTTAGTGTGATATTTGCCCTGAATATCTTGTCCTTTTTTCTCTGCCTCTATTTTATCTGAGTTTTTTTCCCTTTGTGTTTAGAGTTCACTGTTGAACTCATTCAAAAAAAGTTTTCTATACAATTCATGTGTCCTTTAAAACAGAACATTTGATTATTTAGACTTATTTTCTCTCATCGGTTCACTGATCTATTAAAGTGCAGGCTATTTTTTCAATCTGCTTTTTTAAAAGGTGTAGTAAACCAGTAATAATTTCAACAGAAGTAAGCCACTAATTCTATCTCTTGGGATTTTCTCTGAAACCTCATATTACCTGCTTTGGTTTTTTTTAAATTCTTCATTATGGAAGTCAAGAAACGCAATGAGAAGTTTTTGTAAAAAGGAAAAAATTCTAAAAAAATCCCCCAACCTAGAAGCTCAGGAGTTAAAGCTCATGATCATGAATCAGTCTAGCTCAGAAATCGGACACTAGGAGAAACAGAATTGTTATTATGTCTTAATATGTCATGATTTGTAAGCTATTGCGTGATTTTGAAGCTAGCCATGCATGGTTTTTTGAAGGTTGTGGATTGATAGTATCTCTTCCAAAAGAAACCAAGTAGCCGTGAGGCAATGTAATATCATGGATCAAAAAGTAGCTGAGAGGCAGGGGACAAAGCAGAAACAAACGGTCCATTTTCATCATGACAAAAGGTTAATAGCCACAAGTTTCTGTACTAGGTCTGTTGTTGTGTAATGTATTTATTAGTTATCTGGAAAGAGGAAGGAGAAATGAGGCAGCAACACCACGTTATTGGTAGAGAACCTCTTTGTAGGTTACTTGTTAATCAAGTCTGGAGAAGCCTTAAGGAATTTCACGTGGACTCAGTCAGACTTGGTAATCGTGAGACACATTCCTTTTGAAGAAATAAAGAAAAAATTTAAAGTAATCACATACACAGTCATTGTATCAGCCAGCAGTGTGGTGTTCTGTAAAATTTATTGGGCATTAATGGAAAGTCTATCCTGGAAAAAAATACTGCAGAATTGGACAGGCCTAGATAAAAGTAGAGAGAAAGGCTAGTGACATCAATGTATCTAAAGTGATTGTTTACCTGAGGACTCAGATGAGAATGGGAGTGATAACATACATGGTTGAGAGGAAAAAAAAAAGAAAGAGAAAGAGTCATGCAACAAAAACAAAACCAAAAAGCCAACAAACAAACAAATAGATCAGGAGACTACAGTTTCTCCCATCTCTTAAGACTAAAGAAACACTTCTCGAAAGGTGCCTATATATAAACTGTGGAACTCATTGACTCTAGATGAAGATGAAATCAAGAATTTTGAAAGCATCAGAGAGGGAAGGGGCATTTATATGGATAACAAGAATATCCAGAGTTATGATAGTAATGCTAAAAAAGAGTATTTGAAGGGATAAAAATCCTCATGCATCAGGATTTAATGGAATCTATAACTAAAGGGATTAGGATGAGACCTTCGAGGGAGACAGATTATCCTGCATCTGTGGGGATCTTGTATCTTTTGCCAAAGCATCTGGTGCTGGCTGCTGCTGGAAACAGTGTATTAGGCCCAGTGGGTGACAAGTTTGAGGCAGAACGGCAAGTCCTGTATTCAGATCTAAGTGTACATCGCCTGTGTTTGTGTCTTATTTTGTCTAGAGTGGGCTTTTTCTTCTCTTTATTTGCATCATGATTTTGTACTAGGTCAGGCTGATGTTTCTGGTGGCACGATGTACGTTTGAAATCATCACAGTGAAAAAGTTGTGCGAGCTAGTGGGCACCATGCAGCTTCTGAGAAACCGCTAACATGGTATCCAAACAAAGGGGTGTTCCTCAGTCTTTTCCCCTATTTTTCCAACTGTAAAATGGAAAATTAGTTCTATCTGGTGTCCGTGTTCAGCCCAGGTACATTAGAAGAGATTAGCTTTGTGTAGCTTCCAATTTTTCGATTTCTTCTCAATGTCTTAAAGGAAGAAAAGTATAACTTCAAAATCCAGTATAAAGAGGATATTCTAAAAATGTTCCCATCTATCTTTATATGAGATTAATTCATTTGTTCTGAATACAGAATATATCACTTAGAATTCTGTATCTATGTCCCTAATTCTATCATAAAATGAATTTAATTTTTATTGCTACTTCATTTGCCAGTGATCCTTTACTTCTCTCTTTGAGTATTTTGTGATAATTTCTGATTCATTTTTTAAATTGACCTTTAAATTAGTGTCATTTTTCTAAAATGTTATGACTGCTGTATTTCATTGGGCACATGTGTCAGTAAGACCTGAGCATGATTTTTGCTGCAAAATCATAAGAAATTTTTGAAATTCCACACAAGAGTTAATTAATGATGCAACCATTTATTGCATCACATTTTTTATGCAATCATATAACAAAGTAAGTTAGTATTGACCAGGTAAGTTTTCTGTTTCCTGGAATTCATGAGACTTTGGAGCGTTGAGATTCACTGTGTAATGTGAATTAATTCTAAAGGTATCACACCTAATGCGCAAGATAATTGTGCTAATTAGGCTTTTCATGAATTACAGATAACATTCCATCCTTATAACATAAGATCCTCGGATACTGTAGCATTCTGTGAATTCTGAATCTTGTGTATACATCTAAACTCTCTGAGTCTTTTGTGTGGGTTTTTTGTCTCATTTGCTTTATGATTTTGTGACTCAGAAACCCAGTATTAACCATTGTTAAATTAGTCCTATTTTAATTTTCTTCTTCCCAAAGAAGATGACAATGGTCTAGTTTAAACATAAATATGCTGCCTTCTTTTAATTGAAATCAAACTGATTAATGTGCATAACATAATTTTATCAATTTACGTAAGTGCGTGCATAGATGCTACTTGTAAATGAATTTGTATATTAACTGCCTTTCTGTTTTACAGCAGCAAAATTAATAACACTGGAATTTTTTTTACTTTTAAATCTATTTTGGCTCAGTGGTAAATTCAGGCATTGCAGTCTGCCTGGAAGAAATTTCAGTCTGTTGACTTTTTCACTGGGGTATATGACTTTTAGGCTCTATTAAAATTGAGTTGCATACTCAGTCAGTAGTTGGTGGTAAGATTTTAGAATTATGCAGACTGATTTGCAGTCACTTCTGCTATGGCTTAAACAGTAAGTATTAGTTATTGATACAAATAGCTTTGGAAATGTTTGACTGCTTTTGAGAAAGCCTATTCAAACCTGTCTACTTTTCCTAGGTCTTTCAGGTGTTTGATGAAGCCAGATAACATGTCAGTATATTGCACTGAAAAATGGCAGAGAGATTTCACCAAAATAGAAGCAACTTCAAAATTTTTAACTTTCACATGATATAAGATAGAGCAACTTTTATCTGATTCTTTTTCTTTCCATTTGGGGAAAGCATTGTAGACTGATGAAATAGCCATATCAAAATTATGCAGGCCTAACATGTTTTTTTCTCGTCCTTATCTTTCTTCTTGCAATGAACTTGATAATATCTGGGATTTAGTCTCTCCCTTCTTTTTTTTTCTTTCACTCTTCTGCAACTTCAAAACTTCTGCAGTTTTACAAAGTTGCAGAATAACAATTTAAAAAAGAGTAAAACTAGAAAATTTTCATTTTTTAATTTTATTTTAAATAGAAAAAAAAAGGGGAGTAGAGGAATACAAAACTTTATTTTTTTCTCCTTTGTGTGACATAATTTCAATTTAAACCTTTGTTAGCAGCTAGTTTAATTTACCATTTGAAAAGCTGAGACATTTATTGCTCTTGGCAAAATAATAATAATCATGATAATAATAATAATAAATAATTAAATACCATTTCTGTAGAGGAATGTTGAAGTCATCTCAATGGGGGGCTTCTTTGGACGGCAGTTATTTCACAGTAGGTACAGGTATCCCACTTGAACGCTCTCAGAGCCATGTGCAGTCTCTTGCATCATTCTGATAGCAGATAGGACATATCTCCTGTAATTCTTGTAAAAATGTGCTCCCCTAGCAGCGAAGTCATAATTGTCTCGTAGTGTAGTTCTTTGAAAGCTAGTCAATAGTTTTGTAGCTGAAGTTGATTTTAACCCCAAATTAAAATAACTTTCTTGCAACAGCTTTCCTTAATTGTTTTTTATATATCATTTAAGTAATATCTAAACTGATATCACTGAAAACCAAAGGGAAAATGGTATGGAACCAATTCCCCCAAACTAAAGGTTAGATAAGGAGTGACAGCTGTTTTGAACTTAAAATATGTGGGAGGACAGGGTTGTAGAAAGTGACATATGGTGTGTAGATGTTAGATGTTAAAATGTGTGTCTGACAGTAAACAGCAGTTAGCTACTGTTTAATGCTACTCATATCATGGTTTATAAAGATAGTGTTTGAAGAGACCTACAGTACCCTGTCATCATTGTCTTTGCTGACTCATAGAGCAACCTTGTGACAACAGGAGCAGACTTATTTTAATAAAGATGTGCATCTCTGTGTTCCCTTGGAGAGGCCAGCTCTTTAGTGAAGCATCAGCTTAACTAAACTCCAGCTTTGAGCATATTCCAGCAGCTTGGAAAAAGCACAGCTACTTGAGAAAATGCAGGTCAGAAATGCCAATATAATAGTACTTCACTTGGCAGACATTTGTTTTGAATATAACCTTCCAACAGCTCTGTGATCTTGGCCCTTCTGGAATACAGGAGCTCTGGGCATCCTGAAAGAACTGGAAGTCCTTTAACCTCACTTCATGGTTCACACTGCTGTTATCATGCCTGGTTTTCCCATGCTGATGGATGATGATTTTTGGCACAAACAGTAATATTAATTACTGTCCAGTCCTGTCCTCATTACTCCTGAAGTAAATGCCAGATTATCTGTGTTACCACTTTGCTGTTTCTGCCTCAAGTTTCTCTCTCCTGAGTTTTCTGGTGAAAAAAAAATCCTGTATTACCACTTTTTGCTTCTTGGGACACTATGTTGTGCTGTCCATAAATAATTAAAAGAAAAACATTTTCTATATGTCTTCTTTCTAATCAACACTGCGTATTTAGGTTGGCAATGGTCTAATTGAAGTTTTCCTGTTTTGAAATAGCACTAATGACTCACAGCAGAAAGAACAAACACACATTTCTAAAAACTAAAATATCTTATTCAGAACAAACCCAAGGTTATTTTGTACGGGGTTATTTGTCCAGCCTTTGGCCTATCTGTACTTCTCACCTTTCTCAGGTGAGAGCCCATGTTCATAGTTCCTCGCTGTAAGGAGAACCATCTTTTGAACTGGCTTCATCCCACTAGCGAAAGCCAACAAATATAAAGAGCTCTCCAAAGTTAACATGAAGACTTCTTGGAAAGTTCCAGCCTATATTTTAAATCTGGAGCTATTTTTGCTGTGATGTGTATGCTTAAATCATGTCATGGGGCACGTCATGGGTTACCCATTGCTGGTATCAAATGCGTTGGCTGCAGTCAACCCTGTCAGTAGGACAAAACAGCTTGCTCAGTGAGGCATATTTATTCTTCTGCTATGCTTATGGAGCAGTGCTTCCTTTTATTACACCAGATGCAAACAAATTTGGTGCTTGCTCAATGCTCTCTAACATGTTGCCAGTTGTGCTGTGTGAATATGCTTTTCATCACCTTGGAAATGTGAATCTTTCTGAACTACATCCCTTCTTCTATATAAAAATCTTTTCTGTTACTGCCTATGGCCTCTTCTGCTAGGTGCAGAATTTCCCTGATTTTTCTGTGAAGTGGAAAGGACCTGTGATTTTTCTTGAGGTGTGATGCTTCAATTACAAAACCAAAAACTAAATGAGAACCTTAATTATAATGGAAAACAGATTAGAATATTGTCATCTGCCTTGCTGGGGAGCCAAGGGGAGATTAAAAAGCCAGTGGCCTAAATTTATGTTATTTGTATTTCTGTGAGTCAAACCTCAATCACGTAAAACAGCCAGTAGGCCTGTGTTAATGGGAGAGGCCAAGAGAACTGAATCTCAAAGGGCTGTTGCCCTTAGGACATGGTACATTATGATAATGTGATGAAGAATAATTACCAAATGTGAAATATATATTGTCAAACATGAGAGCAAGCTATTCCTAAATGAAAATGAGGATATGAGAAAGATAGTGAATGCCAGTCAGCCCAGGCTAGGCTTCTAAAGCCACCTCCACTAAAGCTGGCTGTTGGTTGATTGAATTGTCCTTCAGTTCTTGCAGGTCAAGGTAGATCAGTGGGGTGGAGTAAGCTTGTATTGTTTGTATTGAAGACAGATCTTAATGGTTCCTGCAGAAATCATAGTTTTATACTTATGGTAGAGAAAATAATAGCATTCCTGATGATGACCATTGTTATCATAAAACCTACTAAATGGCAGTGATGACAAAAGTGTAAGACTTTGCCAAATGATATTAAAAGATGACGCAAATTTGGCATGGAAGTATTTATGTATGCATGTGCTATTGATGCTGGTTATTTTGGACAAAATACATCAGTGCTTCCTTTCTCTTCTAAGTGTGGTAGGGTTTTCTTCAACAACTCTTTTCATGGCTGTTGTGCATGATGTTGTCTGCATCAATGTTTGTCACACGCAAGGTGGGACAGAGAGCATCCGCAGTCCTTTGGCAGCTTCTCTCTTCATAATTAAGTGGTACCAGGCAGCAATGTTGTATCCATACCCTCCTTTCCCTGCTGTTTGTCTCCAAGAAAACTGTACTGTCTGTGCTGAAAGATTTGTTCTCGGTTCTTCAGTCTTCTCCATGATGCGGTGTAAGGGCAACCTTGCAAACTTGTGACTTCAGTCCAAACGACATAGGTGTCCACAGAGCTGTAACCATAAATATGTAGCCAGCTGGACAGAGTTCAGTGGCATTATTTTCATGCTTCAAGTTATGCATGAATTAAGTGTTTTGCTGGATCAAGCCTTTATTATGGATATTTGTACAAATTCTGAGTGAAATCTGTCTATAAAAAACTCAGGTAATAGTATAACTCAAAACAAAAGCATGCCCAGCTAAGTTTGTGTGGAGGTCATGGACCAAAATCTACTTGCGAAAACAAGCCAAAATTAATTTTTAATTAATTTTCTGTCTTGGGAGAGAAGAGTGATTTAGCAACTGGATATAATCATCTATAGACCAAAACTGTTAGCAAATTTGTGACATGTATCTGCTTCATTTGCCAAATAACATACATGTGAAGTAACTATCCTTTGAGGTATTATTTGGTTTAGGTGTTACATTGATGATATTCTTACAGCTCTCAAAGCTGATAGCTGTCTGTCTCATTTTATATAATATCTGTACCTCCACACTATTACTGCATTGTAGGATGGAGTAGCTGACCCATTTTAAAGATGGAGAGCTAGCATTCAGGTTAGTTTTCTCAAGATCAAATAGGTAATCTCTGAAAGAGAAGACTCTTGACCCTATACTTCAGAGTAGCATTCAAAGTAGTGCTTTCTCTGCTTCTTTGCCTGTCTGGCACACAAATATCAATAAATCACTGGAAATATCTTCTTTCTGTTGTTAAAGTAATTACCTTCTCATTGGCCCTGATGCAAATTTAGCATCTTGTAAGAGTTTTTGCAAGTCACTGAAGGAAGCATTTTAATAGTTTGGGGATCTTACCACTAAAGAAAAATACACAAATACATGTCAGTACTTTTAAAATCAAGTGATCACTTGGATTGCCCAAATGTGTGTATCACAGGCCAGACGTGTAAAGTAATGGAACAGTCAAAGTAAATGGGCATTTCTGAAAAATAATGCCTCTTTATAAAAAAGAAACAGAAATATTTAGTGTAACGAAATATGGATAAGCCTTGAATTTGCACTTAATATTTTGTATACTATTGGCAAACCCAACAAACAAATGAGATTTTTGAATACTGTATCACGTTTACATGGCTTTTGCCTCTACCTACTTTATTGTATTTTCTTTACAAAGCCTAACTGTGTGACTTGTACCTAAAAGGTTAAACAGTAAAGAGTGAAAACTTTTCCTCTGTTCCTCTTGAATTTTGTGATGTAAATCATGGACTTGATCCAGTCTCCACCTCATTCTGGGGTACTGATTAGTTTCTAGAGTATCGTGTTGTAGATATGGTATTTGTTTTTCATGAGTTGAATGGTAAATAGAGTTATTCTGTTTCAAAGTCTTCGGAATGCTACCATACAGCTGAGAGGAAGTAGATGCCGAATAAAAACACCAGGAATCATGAAATTCTGTCCACAGACCTCTTTCTCTGTAAGGAAGAGTGGTAAAGCAACAGTTGTATTATATGCTTTGGTCTGAAACCATCTCTCTCTCAATTTGCCTTTAGGCCAATGTTAATTGCTGAAAAGCCAAGTGGTATGAACAGGTTTTCAGAGTGCAATACTGCTGAAAAATAAATGCAATAAGAAAACAAGATGAATACCCAGTGCTAAGAAATGATGATTCTCTAGATTTCCTGAGTCAAGCAATATTTATCAGGTGCATTGATTTAACTAGCGGCTATTGGCAGTTACAAATGGATGATGACAGGAAACAAAAAACCACCTTCATTTGCCATAAGGGGGCTTTTCATTTTAATGTAATGCCTCTTGGAATTACCAGTGTCCCGACTACATTTCAAAGATTAATGAACATCATCCTGTCAGGTTTAATATATCATACTTCTCTAGTACACTTGGACAGCATACTGTTCTCCTAGATTTCCGGAGTTTTCAATGACACGAGATTTTTTTAAGACATAAGTTCTGAAAGGAACTAAATATTTAGGAGATTAAAAGAGAGTTTTCATTCCAATTTGGATACATAGTAAATACTATAAAATTAATTTATGTCTGTGGAAAATAAAAGTGCCTTATAATGCTGCAGGATCATGCAGAAAGTTGCATATAGTTGTGCCCTGTTACCCTGGAAGTAGTACTATATTGTGCAAATACTTTTTTTTTTACACACATGAATCATATTACAAAATGATAAAAAATAAATAGTTTTATTTATTATATATTTTGTCCATTATCCAATATTTATTATACTTCACAAGAAAATTTTTATTCTTCTTTTACACCGGGGAATATCTTCATTTCTGAGGTGAAATGAGATTTTTCCTGACTTGTTATGTATCACAGACCTCATTCATAAATTGTTTTACTATGGAATACCTCACAGTGTAGGCAAAATTTGATCTTAGAAAAACAATTTCCAGGAGATGGATAGCTTTTGAGAATTATTATAATAAATATAGAATTGATTTTGTTATATATGCGTTAATTTAATGCATGTGTGATTCGGTTATTTCATTATAGAATGTTCCATTAGGTTCCTGTAACCCATAAACAAAAGATTCTATGGAAAACAAGAAATGCATATGCAACTTGACACTAAAATTAGTCTTCACATTGATGTTAAGATTTTGTTTCAGAGTGAATTTTCGTGTCAAAGGTGCACAAAGAACCTGTGCTGCTGTCTTCTTTTGATTTGTATAAGTATATACCTACCAATCTTTTAAAATTCTTAGCCACAATCTTAACAAGTTCCAAAAGGTAGAAAAGAATAATGCATAGGGGTTAGGGCAGCAATGGAAACTAGGTACATAGTTTTAAGAAAAATGAAACACCAGCAAATATCCATAAGTGTGGTGAGATATTCGTCACTAGGTTTTTAGATTAAGGTTAGATATTTTACTAAAACCAGCTTTTGTTCAAGCACAAGTTACCAGTCTTGAAGCAGAAATGATTCTGTGACACTGTACAACCTCTCTTATGCAGGAAGTTGAAATACAGGATCAGTGTGACTCCTGATCTTAAATCTCTGAATAATTCCTTTGCTTTGATTAGCAGAATATAAATGTCCAGACAGATTAATGGTTTTAACAAGCCTCTCTAGGTTTTTTATGGTTGTTTTGGGAGAGCTGCATGATAGTGACATACTTGGGCTGATTGTTTAATTTTGGCTTCTAAAGTTTTGTGTAAAATAAATCAGAAAACCTCTTTATCAGCTGGAAATAATTTTTTCAAGTCTATCTGTGGTTTCTTGTTTTTATTAAAATTAATATTGTGCCATCAGTAAACAAAAATAATTTGTGGTCAGAATATCTCATGCAGCTGAAACTAAACAGTTTGCTGTGTTTCCCTTCAAAACTCTTGAAACTGCTACTTTGTTTCAGACTTCTGAAATTGCTAAGGAAATGCTGCAGTTACCAAAAATGCCTGACAAAGAATTCTCAACTTGAACAAGGTGTTTTGTGAGCTGTATGAGAAACAAACTTTGTGTCCTTTGGCCACAGCACCCTGCCTTAAATAAGCATCAATGCAAAGTGCAATAAGACTGAAGCAGAACTGTGCAGGGTGCATAGCACACAGCATTATACACCTTTTTTTTGGGTGGAAAACACTTGGTTGTTGTTCTTTTTACATGCACTGATTTTTAAAAAGACTCCTTAGAATTTTTACATTGAATTCCACTTTCACATTAGCTGTTGGAAATTTAATGGGTTAAGATGGATGAGAAAGAGGAATCTGACAGTGAGTATTCATAAATTTGCATCAAAATAGGCTTTCATTTTTACAGTAATTTTTGAAAAAAGCCCCACATCTTCATAACAACACAGCTTTTACTTAGACGTACTGCGATATCTGGGATCATTCTTTGGGTGTCTCAGAATCTTCACAAATTGCTGAAAATAGCTCTTAAATGTCATTTATTACTTCTGCTGTGTAAGGCTTACTTTGCAAGGTGAAAATACCAGTTATTTATTCCATTTCAGAGTTATCCAGGAGATTCTCCAGAATCTCATGCTTTCTGAGAAGTATATCACCTCTGGCCTTCATTCTTAGCCATGCCTCATCTGTGTATGGAGAATTATTAGCTGTGATATTAGCGATGAGCCCCTTTCCTGTGCTGTGATGTTTCTCAATCTTGTGTTACTTATCATGCCAGCTGCAGTAATCTCTGCATGCTGTGACTGGGTAATATTGCCTCCAGGAGGTTTAAGTCCTGTTCTCAGCCCTTCCTTAGTTTTCCTATATGGCCAAAGGCAAATCTTGCTCTGATCTCTCTGAGGTGTTAAAAAGGGGTTAAACTTCAGATGTCTATCAACTCATAAACATGATGAAACAGAGGAGGAAATCGAGTCTTCCACTTGTCCCACCACTTCCTTCTCTCTTGCTAAAAAGTATTTGTTCCTTTTACCTAGAAAACTGAGGTCATCTGTTCATGTTTCTCAACTAACTTGCTAAAAATCTCCTGTGTAGATAAGTGACTGTTTCTAACTTTCATGCCTTGAGCTAGTGTTCTGTAAATTCTTCTGGTGTCTTATTGAGCACATAACTTTAGTCATTATTGTCAACACTCTCAGTGGTGTGCTGAGATGTTGGAAGACCTAATTTTATCAAACTAATTTTATCAGACTTTATTACGTCCTCTAGTTTCTTATAAAAGAAACAAATCTTGAAAAATATTAGTCTACAACTCTGGTTTGTTTCCTGGACTGATTTTGAAGCTGTAATTCTCCTTTGAGAGTCTTTTGAGATTTTAAACCTTCTTTAGTTTTATGTATGGCTTTTTAAAGGTGAGGGATGTTGTTTTTGAATACCAGTAGAGTCTGTCGACTGGAGACCCTTTTCTTGATATTGCCATGCTTTGGTGTGTACCTATTTGGGTTTTACGTTTGTTAGAACTGTTGCACTCTGTCTATGGAATTAAACAATGTTTAAAACAAGGACTTTAATTGGAAGATAAATGAGGGGCAAGGTGGAAGGACAAGAGGCAACAAGTCCAAGCTGAAACATGAGAGAGTCCAAGTAGATGTACGGAAAATCTTTTTCACCATGAGTTCAGTCAAGCATTGAAACATGTTGCTTAAGGAGGCTGGACAAACTCAGTCCTTGGCATTTTCAAAATCCAACTGGATATTGTCCTGAGTAACCTGTTCTGACCTCAGAGCTGATCCTGCTTGGAGCAGAAGGTTGAGTTAGAGACCTCCTTAGGTCCCTTCAAGATACTGGATAAGCAGTTATCCGGCCCATTCATACGTACATTTCTTACGGAAGCAGGAACTGTTAACAGTCCTCTGAGTTCTCACAATGTTTCATCATATGGTTACTAATTTAAATATTTAGCTACTCAGAATTTCTATAAAGTTTTGAAAATATACTAAACAAAGTGCCTTTTCCTTTGAGGCCCCTTTTACACAGAAAGTGGTATTAAAAACCAAACCAGAAATACACATACCAGGAAACACTCTGTTTAGGGTCTTGGCCCATATAAGGCAAACAGCATGTTCCCAGCTTTAGGTCAGAACAGACAACAATATTTTTATTCAAGTTCAGAAACTGCCGTAAATAATCTGTGGGTAGGAGGTAAGTATATCAATTACTTACACCTATACTGTGTACATTGCTGTGTGCCTAATATTAATAGTGATTGAATACATGTGTGTATATGTAAGTAGCTCATTCTGAATATGTGACTGTGTCACTACAGTAAGGTGGTGCATTTGGTTGCTATGTGCCTGTTCAGTGAGCAGCCTCATTTGCTCATGGAATTGACATTATAGCATTCTGCTTTCAAATGCATTATCCATCCTGAACAGAACACGAACAACATAAAAACCTAAGAAAATGATTCTTCCCTGAAAGATAATGCCATATAATTGAGTCTCTGTATAGGTTGTTTGGAGACAGTAAGAAAGAAATGTAAAACAGGATCCCTGAAACTGGTACAGCTTGTAAAATCTTGTTAAGCCATGTTAAAAAAAATACATGCCCCCATTAGAAGCTGCAGTTTATTTATTGCATCCTATTCTTTAGCCCTAGTAGGCATAGGGGTTTTTTTTAATCTTCCATCCGTCCTTCTCCCTCCCCTTTGAAAGTGCACTCATTGAACTCTTGGCAATTAGTGTAATTGAAATTTATTGACAATGCGGCCGTCTGCTGAAGCTTCATTGTTCCGAGTGCTTAGTGCACAGCGCTATTGAGCAATGCCATGGCAGTGTCAGACAGCTCATACCTTGCTCAATTATATCAATGGACCAGTGACTGCCAAAGGTTCCTTTGGGGGTACGAATGTTACTTAGTGATAAGAGCCTTTCGAAACAGAATCCCAGGGCCCCATCTCTAGTGGGAGATGGAAATGAAATATGTATTTCTCTGCTGTGGAAAATTAATGTAATTGGCTCCCTTAAAAAGCTTTGACAAGTTGACCTGTTTGAAATCTGAGGAGGGCTTATACTGCAGTATCATATTATCTCCAACATAAAACCCCTCCTTTGGTGGCAGTGACAGTGGGATAAAATGGAATTTGGATAGTAATATTAAACTTCAGCTCTATTGAAAATGTTCATATGTTTTTCCATTTATAGCTGCAAGACGAGGTCGTATAGAAATGCTACCTTTTTTGTATTGCCATCTAATCTTATTTTTGCTTGTTTGTTTTGATTTATAGTAGTGCAGGAGAGAAAAGAGGTTTTCTTCTAAAAGGTCTATTGATGGAAATTTAAGTAATATGTCAAATGAGAATATTTGATTCAGACTAATTCTGAAATAAGATTTGAACTCTGAGAAAATTTAATCAATATATTTCTTACATGCATAAATGTTTACACACCAAAAATAAATTAAAGGTTGGCACAGCAGTCAAAGAGCAAAGCTGAATATCTAAATATGCATTTTATCTTGCATTTGAATACAGATGCATACAACAATTTTGTCTTTTGTTGAAATTAAATTACCGTGATAGAACAGGAGACATTTACAGTGGACCATGTCCTGCCCAGGCTTAAACATCATGCATTTCTACTAAATTCACTAACAGTGTGTTTGAAAATTAGTCAGAGTTCAGCTCATTTTTTAAAAATTTTTTATTTCAGATAGTAGAATGACTTGATATTTTATTTAATAGAATATTAAAAAAGAAAGAAGTTTGAAACAGAAACCTGCACATATAAGTATAGAATTTTATTGAATTATTATTTATTTGTCTTCTTTTCAAAATGAGAGCAAAATCTAATGTTGGTAAGAGGTGAGGAAATAATTATTCACATTGTGAATTTTTGCATTACAGTTGTCTTTACTCTTTGGCACACAGATGAAGATCTCTTATTCATGGATGTTTAGGGAATATAGAATTCTGATTCTCATATGTGGGGTTTTGGGGCTGTAAAATCCTCTTTTGTCACTGAAAAAGATTACCAGTAATGAGAAGAAGCATGTCTGGAAGACTGAGGCACTGGAAGTGGAAGAATCTTGGGTGGGAAAAACGTAAGACAGAAGGGAAGCAGTAGTTTAATTGAGGTAAAAAAAAACTGCAGCAGAGATAACAAGGTAAATTAGTTATTATTACTCCTTAAAAAAGAAGAAAAAAACCAAGAAAATTCAGATAAAACATAGCTGAACAAGTCTCCTTAGTCTCCTTTGATTTTTGTGGAGACCGAACTTGGTGATTACTTTGTGATTTGAATTGCTTCATCTGAATTTATCCCTGCTTCTTTGCTAGTCATTGCTTCTTGCATTGAAAGAACACCTTACCTGGTTTCAGTTTGGATGCTGCCAAAATCTCTTGAGAGATGTAGAGTACTGTTAAATCAGGATTAAAACCTCTATCCAGGATTTGGCCTCAGACCTAGAGTAATCCTACTACTTTTCTTCCAAATTACTATTTCTCAAATTATTGCTTCTCAGAGCTTAGTAAGAATTGAACTAACTGATAGATTTCTAATTTTAAAAGCTCTGGAAAGACCTCTAGACCTAAGTAGTGTAAAATGTAGCCCACCAGCTATAAAATACTTCAACATACTTCAATAGTGCTCAGAGTCAGGCAATACTTCAGTGAGTCCAATACTTCAGCAGTGTCCAGATTCAGTTATCTCTTATTTTTAGAAAAAGACATGGGGAAGGAATGCAAGAGTTTAAGAATTAAATTGTCAATATTTGAATGAAGGTACTTTAAATGAATTCATTTAAATGAGGAAATAACGATTTTAAATATTGCTTTTGGTGTTATTTATTATTATCAGTATTATTAGTATTTAGTATTATCATAGAATACATTTGTATTTAGTTAATTGGAAGTCTACGTTGATAAACTAGTTTTGTACAGAGTCTCTGAATCTTGCACTGAGTGATTTCTTTATGTAGTTATTTGATTGTTTTGCTGGATGGTAAACTAGTTGGTGAAGGACTAATCCTCAGACAAAGACAAGATGTAATCAAAGCTCAGTCATCAAACCTATCCTACAGATCTTCCAACTGTGATCATCTTTCTTCTGCTTCTCTGCAAGAGAATCGTGCAGAAGATAAATATATATAATACTGGATTATTTATATAACTTTAAATAATTTCCTTTAATCGCATTAAACTTCAGTGAATGTTGTACATGTGATGGGTTTAAAGCTTTCATCCTAACTTCATAAAAGTTCTTTCAGAGCCTGTACTAGAGAACGATCATTCTGAATTGCTACTAACTAATGAAAGCATGCAATTATTTTAAATGTTCCTCCAAGGGATTTGCTTGGTAAAGTATTTTAAATTCATATATAAAAAATTAATGACAATGTGAGTTTAACTTCCTCTGCATCTGGGCTGACTGCAATCATTACATAGAGAAAATTATTCAGATATCTTTATTAAAAGTACAGTGTTGAGATGCACACTTTTTTGTGCATCATAAATTGCTTTCTCAACTTCATAATATTGCCATACAGTGAAATATACTTTACCCAATGCATGTTTAAATAGTCTGTCTTTAGCCATAGGAACACAAATTGTTGCTTTTCTTCCATGCATTCTACATACTGGTAGATGTGAAGATTAGGGAACTTTCTAGCAACCTTTAGGGGATAACTATGGTCTGAAACAATATATAGTAGGCCTGAAAGTATTTTCAGGTACTATTAATTTTTTTAATTCCTTCACTGCTGCAAGGATAGTAGATTATTTTAGGCATTTTGTGGATTGATTAAAATGTCCATGGCATTATCAGCTCAAGAAATGTGTAGGCAGGGAGGGAAGAAGGAAAGAGAGATGAAACTAAATATGAAACTCTGGTACATGAATACATGTACATTTGGAGGAAGAAAGGGATCCCCATAGCTCTAAACCTGGTTACATCTGTTCTAAAACCTCATAAATTTCTGCTTAGCAGTCCAGCTGGTCAGAATCTTAAAAGAACATAAAATAGATACTCATCTTGATAAAACAATTATGTTGTCAGTTCCCTTGATGAGCACGAGCTTGATAGAGCATGCTCCAAACTTGTAATTTTAGCCTAGAGCTCACAAAATTTGAAGAGGTGATCTATGGAAAGGAATGAATTGTCTGAAATAAGGATTTTCATGAATTGTTCCTTAAGCACCAAATCTTAACCTGCACTTATTTGAAAATTGGGCGGTACCAGCCCTGAGGTGGAGAGAGAGAAGAATATTTAGGCAGTGAATGTATTTTCACTCCCAGCTGACAGCTCCATACCATAACTGTCAGCCGTGACATCTATCTTAAGAGCGTAGCACTTTTCAAGTTCTTTTGTGTCTGTCATTCAACTATGGACATGCTGTGTGAAATCCTGGCCTGGTAGACAAAACTTGCTGACTGCCCGGATTTCATGCCCTCTGTGTGGAGTGGGGGAGAGGCTCTTTCTGCCATGTGTATTCCTTTCTGCCAAAAGTCACACCCCAGGCCTGGAAGGTTGGTGTCTCCCACCAACATGAAAGGGGACATGAACGATGCGGTTGCACAGTAAAGAGGAGAAGAAAAGTTTGTTTGAGTCTTCCCTTTTGTGCTTGCACTGGGGCTGGGATATGAAACTACGTAGTGCTCCATGAAAGACAAACTATAGGAAACACTGTGCATGAGGTGTGTATAGTACAGCAAGAATTTGCGGGCAGTATCCACATACTTACATAATGCTTAGGCTAGGTTATGCATCTCAAAGGATGACAGTTATCATTGTGGAGGTTTCATTGTTTTCTTTTGTCTTATGTTCCTCCTGGAAATAGAAAACAAAATCATAAAACACTTCAAGTTTAAAAAAACCAGAAAATATCTTTCAAATTCCATTTTCTAAGCTGACATAATTGAAATGTAAATTTCTAATTTTTACTTAAGACTTAAAGATCATGAAGGTAAAATATTTATAAAGCCAATGCGGTATGTTTTGGATTTTGTGACATGTAATGTTCTGTTGAACCAATGAAAGATAGCAGCTTTGCAGAGATACATGTATTAGATTGGAGTAGTACTGAGTGTTTTCCTTGAAGTTTTGCTAGTTCACTGCCTGGTGCTTTTTAATTCATGCTCGTACATAAATTTGACACATTGAAGTATTGAGTATTCAGCATTAGGTTCTGATAAAGCAAATGCAGTCCCCTGGCTGTCCAAGAGTATAAGTGGTTTGAAACATGATCACAACGCCTGGGAGAAATCTTTCTAATAGGCACTAGAGAGAGTCGACATTTTTAAAGGATAAAAGCATATGGTAGTCATACAAGAAGGCACTCCTCTGAGACAGAATTAACATGAGATATTGATAGTAGTTCTTTCAGATTAACACGTTGCATAGTCATTACTAGTTTCCTTTGCATTTACTTTATGCATTTCTTCCCAGGTACTTACTCAATAGGGACTTCTAATAAACACTGACCAAGTGATGTAAGGTATGTTCCAGCATGTTCTCTGAAAAACATGCTAGGAGGGCTGAAATACCATTGGCTGAAATGAAAGGGCGGAAATAACCAGTTGAAAGATTAAAAAGGAGTTCTTTGAAAAGGCATATTGAAAACCCTAAAGTGGCATAGATTTGTAAGAGATCTTATCTTTTGGCCTCCTATCGTGGGAGTAGTTTTTGCATGTTTGCCTGTGCCTTTGCAAGCTTCCTTAGAGCATGCCATTAGAGTGCTCTTTGGCAGAAGAAAATGAGAGATGCAAGAAACCCATTGCTATTTTTACAACAAAATAAATGTTTTGTTTAGCAAAAGTTTAGTAGTGTTTGTTAAACAATGAGTTTTACCTTCACGCAGCTGTTTAAGAAATATTGCATTGGCCTGAAAAACATCCTGGTGGCTTTATGAGAAAAATTTAAATGGAAAATACGTACGCAGATGAGTTTAAACAATGTATTGGTATAAAGATAAAAATACTACTGCAGTACTGGACAGTATTCCAGGTCTATCAAAATACTAAGTTATTTTTTAGGAATTACTGACACTGAAAAAAACAAATTGTCCAAGAACCTCAAAAATATACCTGAAAAAAGGTGTACTACATTTAGGGGTCTAAATTTAAAAAATCATGTTGTTAACATGAGATCTACCAATATTTTAAATCTGAAATGATTTAAAATATATAACCTCCTCCTAGTGGAAGGGATTTATTTGTTTCTTTTTTGCCTCCTGCTACAGATCATTTGCAGGTCTATGTCCTGAGTTTCTCTCTCCTACCCTATTTTGGACAATCAGTCCTAAACTCCTGTTAGCACACAATTCGGAACCCTTGTTTCTTCTCACAGGGTAAAAGGAACAGGAATTGCATTCTAGACAGGGAGTACCATGCATTATGGAGGGTAATATGTATTATGGAATGGCAATATTAAAACCTGGAAAAGCAATCAGACGAATAACCCTCCCTAAAATTCATAAATCCTCCTAAAACTAAGACAGAAGAAAATAAGCCTCAAATGAGCCAAATTAAAATTAATAATAATAATTAAAAAAACCCCCACAACCAAAACCTAACACCCCTCCCCCCCTGCGAATTGTAGCAAAAAGTTATCTCATGTTTCCTTTTTAGATGTCCAGGGACATTGTGTAATAACTGAAATTTTGGTCAATCATCATCTGTGCTAAACAAGTGTAGTGTGAAAAACAAATCTAATGGTACTGTTTTTTAGGAGTTCTGTCTTTTGCTTTGCTAACTCTGATAGACCCTGAAATAGTTCTTTCCAATTTTGTGCTGAAAACAAAAAAGCTGTTCAGGTTTGCCAGACAACTACATCATCACTCTCTCTATAATTTCCTGCCATAATTTGAAGAATCTATAGGGTGTGTTTCTTGCCATAATAATAAAGCTCAGTGGTTTATTTGCTGTGTGCCTGTATTTGCTTTTACGTGTTTTACAAGAGGTGTTGGCAGCATAAGCAATATTGTATGTTTTCTAGTATATGAGGCAACTAATGTTGTTTTCTGGTGTTCCTTTTTTTTTGGCAGGGGGAGGGGAGTGGATTTTGTAGGGGAAGTCAGAGGAAAGTGTTAACTGATTAGTCTTGATTTGTAAATTACATCCATTTAGAAAGGTTTTATGTAGTCCTACTCTCACTAAAGTAAGTCATAACGCTGATTGCTTTGAGGAGAGTAGAAATAGGCCATTATATTTTTAGTGCGTTTTCTCTTCAGAGTCACTAGAGAAACAGGAATAGTTTTGAAAGAGGCAGGTGAATTTAGAAATCCCAAAGAGAATATTTATAGTCATTTCTTGGTATACAGGATTTTATATGAATTACTATAAACAGTGTGGGCTTGTTGAAATGTGGATTACACTAAATTTACTGATTTTATATGTAAGCAGTCTCACTTATGTAGGAAAACAAATGCATATCAATGTGACTAACCTACTCTGAAATTTTTCCATGTCATTCTATAGGAACTATAAATACGAAGTAGAATGACATTAACCTGATTTTTTTAATACCAAAGACAGCAAGTGGAAAAATGTCATAAAATCAGATTTTGTATGACTGTCACAACTTGTCACCTACGTAATTTATGCTGTAAAAATATGAATAGAGTAGGATGCTATACATGATTTATAAAGATATAAATAGTAAACAGTGCTTGAAATGTATATATTTTTTATTGCTAGCTATTCTCTAGCCCCATGGTGTAATGCTGAGAATTGAACTTGTTTCACAATTTTTAACTTTTTGTCTCCAGCAAATCCGTCACATTGGAGAGAGCCTTACTGAACCAGTAGGCAACTGTGAGACCAGCTAGATTTCTGTAACCTAACAATCAGGACAAATTAATCTACAGCCTCAGACTATTCGTAAGTGGCATTGTTGTCTTATTTTAAACCATAAAAATATAGAAAATGTAGGGGCTTTTTGACAGGTGATATTTTGTCTGTGTTGAAGAACTCTCTGGCTGTACTTTTGAGCAGTTTGAATTTCTTAAGTCTTGGGAGGAAATAGAAAAAGCTGTGGTTTGAGGGTGAGGGAGAAGGGAAAGAAAACTACCCTAATTTCCAGGGGTGCAAAACTTTATTTACAACCTATGAAAGTCATCAGTGAGTTGTGAGTGTGCTTTTTCTGGATATTAATTGGGAAAGTACTGGCATTTACAATACTAGATTGGGTGTCTGTAGAATGATAGTTGGCTACTGATCTGGTATTGATCATGAAATCTTTCATATTAGGGGTAGGTAGGCATATCAGTAAGTAAAGTTCATTCACTACGGTTCCCATGTTAGTCTCATTACTGATTTCTATCCAACCCTTATGTGGCTTTGTTAAGTATTAAGACCAGATTTTGCTCTTAGACATAGACATAGGGTCATTTCAGCTTTTTTCTTGTAGTTTTCTTTACCTCTCTTTAACCAGGCTGTCCGTGCTGCCTCCCAAGCCAGTCTGAATTTCTATTTTATTATTATTATTATTATTATTATTATTATTATTGTTATTATTTTGGAGTAGGTTTCTTGAGCTAGGGTATCAAATGCTATATGTCTTGGGGAATATTTTAATGTCACATTATTTCCATCTCTGGGTAATCATCTGTCACTTTAAATACCAGTGTCAAGTAAAGACTCCAAGTCCCTCAGGCCAAAAAGCTCATGCTTTCCTCCACTATAAATTAGGGCACATTAGGAGTTACCTTCTCTTACAGTTTGTATTTTATCCCATTCTTGCTGATGATCACCACCTGAACAGAAGTTCTTCCTTGAGGTACCTAATATTTAGTTATTGTCTAATTTCGGGAGGAGAAAAAGGAGGCTTGGATGGTACCCTGGAATTTGGAAGAGTTATTAAAAAAACTTCCTATTGTCTGTCCCACAGTTGCTTCTGAAGTTTCAGGTCACTGCATTACTACACTCTGGATTGCTTGTTCCTTTCTAAGGAGTCTCCTAATGCATGTGGGATTATTACCAGGTGTCAGAAGAGAGGTGATACTACTAAGGGGATTGCTCTTCTGATTAGAGGTCAGTAAGAGGGGGATCCCAAGAGCTTCTCTGTCATTTGCATATCTCATGTTGAGAAACCAAGCATGAGTCATTGTGAAGACAGGTTGGAGCTGTTACTGGATAATAAGTGTTAGGGTTGATCAATTATTGCAGTTTAGTGAGGTACTAAAATTTTGTCAGATGTGTGGACAGTGAACCTCATAAACCTTGTTCAAAGCTGCTTATAGAAGAGATTTTTTTTAATCACATCAGAACAAATCCATCTCTGCAAAATTCAGATGAGCTGAAGACAATGATTTATATGGCTGTGTAGAATCATTAATATTGGAAAACAGCCCTTAGATTGTCAAGTCCAACCGTCAACCCAGCACCACCATCATGTTCACCACTAAACCATGTCTTCAAGAGCCATATCCACATGTTTTTTGAACACTTCCAGGGATGGTAACTTGACCATTTCCCTGGGCAGCCTCTTCCAATGCTTGACAACCCTTTCCATGAAGAAATTTATCCTAATATCTAATTTAACCTCCCTTGGCACAACTGAGGTGATTTCCTCTCATTCTGTCCCTTGTTACTTGGGAGAAGAGATTGACCCCCACCTCACTACAACCTCCTTTCAGGTAGTTGCAGAGAGTGGCTCCAGGCTAAACAAACCCAGTTCCCTCAGCTGCTCCTCATAAGACTGCCCATCCTTCTGAGGCAGACTCTGTGTTTGCTAACATAATGTCTCTTTCACCTTGTAGGAAGTCCATCAGAGTTGACATGTTGCATGACTTTGATTTTGCAGTCTGGTGCAGGCATCATCAGAAGAGAGAAGTGCCAGCCTCCATGCCCATAACAACTCTTCCTCTGATTGTCTGAAACCTCTAGTTCCCCAGCTTTTGTGGAAGAGACAGGTAGTGAAGGTCATTGCAAAGAGTGAGTATAGGTTGTCCTTTCTTTCTTTCCCACTAGTGCCAACCCAAGCGTGGGAAGAAGAGAGAATAATGGAGAGCCCCTGAAAATGCAGGAGGACCAAATACGTTGCTCAGAGAGGGGTGCAAAGCCATGTAGGAACTGTGAAGATTGTATTAATTATGAATCCGTGATGTGTGGATAAAGGGCCAAGAAGCTTCATGCAGTTAGTAATTAGTTAATTAGCTGAGATTTGACAAGAAGGCATAAGTTCTATACAGCGTGTTAGTCAGCAGGAACTTCTAAAGAAGGGTCCAGTTTTATGTTTGTATGTCAGTCAGAGTTGGCACAGCGAGTTGTACACGTCTTCCTTAATGGGAGGTCAGACTTGCCAGATGTGTAATAGAGAACAGGTTTTTTTCAATGGGACTTTAAAATTAAGGTAATGATTTTTTTCCTTTTGTTTATCTAGATGTTTGAGATTGGTAATAAGTAGTATCAAGAGAGAAATGCTAAGGCCTCAAAATTTAAGGGGCTTCCTCACATCTCAAGAGGAGTTAAAGCAATACACTGATTATGCAAAAGATATTCTTTTGCTAAACATCTCATTTTGTACTATAGCAGAGGAGAACTGAGTGCAATTGGAAGGCCTGGGACAGGAACTAAAACACCTGGTTGCTTTTTCAGGTTTTCAGCTGTTCAAGTGTAGTGTAGATTATACTTTATGGCCAGGGTTCTTCCTTTTATGTATATGTATGATGAGAGGTCTCCTTTATTGTATTTCTCCTGTTGGATATTTGAAGTATTAACATTGGTTTTAGACTTTGTGTCATACTTATGTCCTGAAGCAAAATGAACTGCTGTAATTGAATATGACCAAGAACTTCATAGTAGACTAAGCCAAACAGGTGGTTATGAGGAATTCATCCTTGATCACTTCCCTGCTTTTCTTTTTGGCTGCTTTGTAGGAGAATATTGAGTCTGGAGTTCCTGAAATACTGGCTGGATATAAGTACATTGTTGCAGTAAATTATTTATGCTATTAGCCAAAACTAATTGTTGGTGTTTAAGAGAAGTTTTACATCGGTGCATTAAGAATGAAGGATACTTCTGTGGTGACTGAATACAGAGTTATTTAGTCTACTCTCCCACACAATTACACAGCAACACACTGCACGCGCATGAATGAGTTTGTTGTTGCATGAGCATGCTGATATTTTGTCTTGAAGTGCCACAATTTTCTTAGCGTGGTGCGGAGTGTATGACAACCTTCTTTCATACCGTCTTCACCTGATCTGTGACTTTTCCATGGAATTTCTCACAGGTCTGGATCTCAGACCTCTAAGGCTTTCATCAATGCTGCCAGAAGACGAGTCAAGACAAACAAGGAGATAATGTACTTACATTGTCTCCAGAGATGTTAATATCCTATTTCTGTGGTCTGGAGAGGTATACTTTCAAAAGTATTGCTGGTGCCAAAAGCAAGTTGTCCATGTGGCAGTTTATTAGCTGATCTTCTCCTGATATCTCCAACTAAGTCATTGGAAGTGATTGATGAAAATTTCTCTTTCATGAATTTTTTTTCTGACTCCTCAAATCACTGAGGCATTATTCAAATCTTAGAACCACCACCTGAAAGTGTATTAGCACGTCATAGATACATACTCCATCACTGGAAGCAGCACTGGAAGCACTGCAAGGATGAGGAGGTTTTGAATTTGTATGGCTTTGATCCCATATAGACAAGTTGTTTTCTTCACTGTTAGTGTGTATAGTAAGGCAGACCAAATTAGCAATTCTAGATGAGCTGATGAACAAGACTTTCATCCCTGGATCCAATTTTTTAGCTATCAGCAGACAGATTGGTTCTGTGCTCCATGATTTACCTGAACAGGCCAGTTAGGTAAGGTGATAACTTACCTCCAGCTAGGCAAGTTGTGTCCATATAGGCAAGTTAAAGGCTGCTGTATTTTCAGCATGGGGACAGGAGGCATTATTCATGTAGATGACAAGGACCATACTTTTGTACATTGCCTCTTCTAAGGCTTATAATACAGTCCACTTATATTACAATAAAAATCAGCTTTGTCTTCTAGAATGGACATAAGTTTGGGAAGCCATGAAATGATCAGCATTCAGTTTTTCAATGGCTATCAGTGGCTAACCAGTACAGTAGTGCTGTGGAACTCCATTTTCCATGTATGTTTAGTCCCATATTTTGGCTGATTATGTAAACAGCATACTAGTTAAAAAATGTTCAATATAGATTAAGTATTGAAGATTTTTTTAGCTTTTCTGGAGTAAATATTTAAATATATATTCAAATTATTTTTTCCCCTAGATCTATGTGTGTTTTAGAGAGTTGGTTTTCTTTAGTAGATAATTATAAGTCAGTTTGAATTTTTCCCTCAGGAGGTTTAAAAATGCTAGCACTTACTGAAATTGTGTTAAGATCCATTGTCTTCATTGTCTGAATATTTTGTAATCTATCTGGGCCAATCTTCAACTTAAAGGTGGTTTATTTTGTACATCTAACATCAAAAGAGGTTACTTTGGTCATATTTAAAATATGTGCTTTGCTTTTTTGTCTCCTTTTTTTTTTCTTTCCCACTGGCACAGTGTTTTGTAAGCTAAAACTATTTCAAGGGAAGATCTTTGCTCTAGAAACTCACTTTTCATACATATGCCTGAAGTCAAGAAGAGCATACTACTGTTTATTCCATATGATCACACAGCTAATTAATCAAGATTTGAATGAGTATCAAGATGTAGCCTTCATTCTGTCTCCTTATTAACTTTCATTATGTGTAAATCTAAGTTGTAATTGTTAACAGGATGGATTATGCTCTAAATTTTTTTCCTATAACAGCATTCCTTCACAAATCCCCTTATTAAAGTGTACCCAGGGTGATATATTATGTTAAGAAGGTTTAAAACATAAGGTGACAATGACCTTCCCTTTAATTAACTATGATGGAAATAAAGGTGAGAACAATGATGATGAAGCTCTGCTGGAGACCATAAATCATGTGCTGCACTGGTTAGACAGGACACAGCTACAAAAATAACCTTGCAATTCACAGGTTAAATGGCTCTTCCATTGTGCTGCATTCCCTATTGTTTTTATTTACATACATACAGATTACTTTAATATTATGGCAGTGTAAAAAGTGTCTTTTATCAAATAATGAGTTATTTTCTGAATACACTTGAAAACATTTGAATATTTGGTTTGTTAAAATATTATTCAGTATTCCAGCTTTTAAACAGCCAAGTGGCATATGCAGCAGTGGAAAGTTGGGATACTTTGGTTTTTTTGTCTGTAAACCCGTGCTGTAAATATAAATCAACAGGTGCATCCTATCCCCTTGAGCTTTCTGAAATATGATTGAGTTTGGTTGTAACTTTTCCTTTGACTCCACACTGGGATGAGAAGAAAAATTTATGGATTGTAAATAAAATGTTAATAAGGTTAATAAAAAATCACTGGATTTTGATCAGACTTTGAAATTAGGAATTTCGAGAGATTGTAAACAAAAAAAAAAGGAAGTGGGAAAATGGGAAAGTTACACTGACTATTATAGTCTAGGAAAAGGTTACCTTTACAGGACCTCTAGTGTCAAAATTTCATATGATTTCCTGACTTTGGGATGAAAAATGTTGTTCTAGACTCTCTTGAAGAGTTTCAGGAGCCTGGGAGTTTTTCTAGGGAATTTTGAGATTAGTTTAAAATGTGGTTATCAAGCCTAGTTGGCACCTAGTATAATTCCTGAAAATTTTGGTCTATATGATCTTTTTTTTCAGTCAAGGGCTGGTAGGAGAATCAGTCAAGTGGCTTAGAATGAGATAAACAGAAGGTAAAGTAACAGCATGATTAGAGAGTCCGGTAAATCAATACCTCCAACCCCAATACTCAGTAAAATTATCTGCCCTATAGTGTTAATATCTGTCATAGTACCAATGGGTGGTAAGAAATTTTATTCTGAATCACTAATAACAAAGAGCCCACAAAAGAAAGCAGAGCTGTGACTAACTAGAATTTGTATTTGAAAAGTGAAAGTCAAATCAATTTGACTGGATCTTTTTAAAAACAGATTTTGCTTGGTTTGTTACCATTTTAATTTTTTCCCATACTTGGTGCCAATCAGGCATGACAAATAGGCTCACCTTTAAACACACTTTGCTCTAATAATGTCATAAAGTAACTCCCTTTAATTGGTACCTCAAGCCACTCTCATCAAACAAGCTCATAAAAAAGAAACTAGTGACAGCTTTCACTTCCGCTAGATTTATGCATCTCATCTGTGCCCAGACTGTCTGTGTTTACATTGCTACTCTAGGCTTGACCTTAGATCAAAGAAGCAATATATTTTTTTGTTCCGTAACAAACTTGCCCTATCACTTCAATTCAGACACTTATTCTTGCAGTGCCTAGCTATTGTGAAAACTTTGCACTTAGAGATACAAAGGGCAGTCACTTTACAGTCAGGGTTAGAGTTCACTGTAATATAGCGAATATGTTTTGAAGCCAGATACATAATTTTAAGTTAATAATTTGTTCCACGCTTGATATTTTTTTCTTCACAGATTGTATAAGCAAGGGCTCTCATGTGTGCTCATTATTCAAAACTATTCACCTAATAACTTCTGTGAATAATTCTTGGTCTTGGTCTGTAGTTCATTCTCAAGGATCTCATTGTGAATATTTGATCATCGAAATTCCAGCTCAGTGACTCATCACCTAAATCATATGGTATGCTTCTGCCAGGATGGAGGAACACAGCCCTTAATTTTCTACTTAATGATTCAGAAAGTGGCAAGCACTTGTCCTCTGAAAGTCAAGGCCCTTTATCAAATACCAGAACTTGAGGTCTTATCTTAGTCACTGGTTTTAGCAGATGTTGGAGGTAATAACCTGTAAATGCAGATTCAAAACTCTTTTTTGTAACTATTGAATTTTAAATTAGATACTTTGATGGATGCACCTACTTTTATGTTCTTCTTTTCCAGCAAGTATTCCAGGCAACTAACAGATAAGAGTGAAATTATTCAAAGTATGTTTCTGCAAAACATAGAATTTATAGCAGCAGAAATTCCTGCTTATGTCCAGTAATACATGCTCAGGAATTGCATTATGAAAGTAAGAGTTTATTTTCAGCTTTACACTAAGTAACTGTACAGTCTATACTTGGGATGGTTCACAGTGGAATTTCTGATCTTGATTCATAACAGATTTTAGAGAATATCTATTTTTTAATTTCTAGATTCTATTCATAGACACTTGTCATCATTAAAGAACACTAGTTCTTCCAATGATAATTTGTTTTAGGATGCAAATTTTGTGTGAACTGCATTTTGCCTGTGCAAGTGCTTTCTCTTAGTAATGAACATTGTTAAACCAGAAATAGATTTATTAGGTTTAAATGGAAGTGGTTTATTTGATCTGTCTTGATATTGGGTTAATTTGCCCTTTTTTAAGCAACTTTATGTCAGAGGTTTTCAGTATAACATAGCATTTATGGTCTTAAGCTCTGCCAGGGGAGGTTTAGGTTAGATATTAGGAAGAAATTTTTTACAGAGAGAGTAATCAGACATTGGAATGGGCTGCCCAGGGAGGTGGTGAATTCACTGTCCCTGGAGGTTTTGAAGATGAGACTGGATGTGGCACTTAGTGCCATGGTCTAGTAACCACGGTGGTGTTGGATCAAGGGTTGGACTTGATGATCTCGGAGGTCTTTTCTGACACGGTTGATTATATGATTCTATAATTCTATGATTTAGAATGAATGAATTTGCCAGTTAGTGATATTTATGGTTCATAGAAATGTGCAATAAGATTTAAAAGTGTGTTTGGAGTATAAATGTGCATCCATTTATAATTTACTCTATACCAAGGTCTTTATAGGTGACTTCCCTGTATTTCAGGTTCTCTGAATTGGTAGGGACCAAGTTAGTACACTATGAGCAATATCAGAAAGGAGTTCTAGTTCTTCCTCTTATCCCTCTTTCTTATAGGAGTGAGAAAGTTATTTCTGTATTTTCTAATTTACGTACCCATCTGCCCTTCTCTGGTCAGTCTGTATGAATCAGTTCAACTTTGGTGATATGTAAGTTGTGACTTTATTAACCTTTTTAGGAAAAGACACTCCCTGTTAAATGCATAAATGTACTCTCAAAATGACAGGTCGGACACTGTTCTGAATGTTCTTTATAAGCAGTTTATTTACCACTGGTGACTTCTGTTTTATAAACTACCTGAAGCAGCTGTAAACTCTTATTTACTATATGAGTAAACTGTGCATTCATCAAACTTAGACCTAGCAGAATATATGTCTATAATTAAACTATGCTCATGAATTAAGGCATTTTAGACATGGTTTGCAATCATGTAAAAAACGTTTATCTATTCTTTGCGAGGAACATGTATACTTGAACAGATGTATTTGGAACATTCTGCATCTCACACTGTTCAGGAAGAATAATATTAAAAGATTTTGTTTCAATTTGAAACATTTCTAGTTGGATTTTAATCATGTTTGGAGAAAAGGTGACGTAGTGACTTTAAAATAATCTAAAAATACCTTGTAAGCTACTAGATATTCAGCATTAATATAGGTTTTATTATTCTTTCTTTCCCTGTGGGGAAAACTTTTATGTAAAATGCAATCACTTTCCTAGTTTATGCTTGATAAAACTTTCAAGCAATACTGTTTCATTTTTAGACTACATGCAAAAATTTGCAAACCAGTCAGGTGCTGATACTGGATATGGCAGTAGACACATTTGGGAAAAAAACCCTCTCAATAATACCACAAAATATTATTTCCTAATGTGCTCTGAGGTTTCAAAATTCAACCATCCAAATATGTAAAAAGTCAGTATGGGATAGAAATATTTAGTTTTTCATACTGAAAAATTCAAAATATGCAGTTAAATAACAGTTGCCTTTAGCTAGATGAATTCATTTGAATAAGTTCTTTCTCAGATCCAGTAATTCCCAAGCCGAGTTTTTGGTCTGTTTGATTTATGATAGATTTAGTGAAAAGACTGAAATAGTTTAAGAAATTCTGTCTTCCTTTTCCTAATAATTTCCTTGTTCAGTATTAGATGAGACTGACTATTTTCCGTTGATCAGCATTGTTTTCAAACACAGGGCCTGTCCTCCCCTTCTAGTGAATAGATGAAAGCCAGTTAGGGGAGGACGGTACAAAGCCTCTGCTTTTGGTCAGGAATGAGGAAGGTTAGAATGAACAAATTTTAGGTTTAAATTGTCATCACAGGAAGCAGTAACTGTACCTTCTATGCCTATCAGTATAGAAGGTGTATGGCAAGCAGCTTGAAAGTGACCTAAATGGTTACTTCCATTTACAAATTTCATTTGCCTCACAGGGTTCTTTCTAAAAAAAAAGAGGATGGGAAAGGACTGCTAAACATAAAGAATACTTCCTGCAAAACCACCAGACTGGAAAAGAGGTAATTTTGCCTGGATCTATCCTGCTTCACTAACCCAAATGGGTTGAAAAGGTACATTGTACTCTGACGTTTTCCTGTTCTAATTTATTCAGTTTACATCAGAAATGTGGTAAAGAAACCAGTCAAGGATGCCTTGCTTTGTAAACAATGCAATAGTGAAGTGCCATTAAGGATTTAGAATGAGAAAGCAGTGCACTAGTTTCTTGTCTCAATTAGCAGGCACAGATCATACAGTCAAATCTCAGTCTTTATTAGATATACAAAGAACTAAATTTGTACTAATTTAGAGAATTTATCTAAACTGCTCTGGGTGAAAAGGGATGTTCTAAAGTTAATACATTAAAAACCTATTTTTCGTATATAATTCAGTAGAGATTTATCATGAGTGTAGGATATTTGGGGTGTGAAATTAAATCAAGGTAAAATCCCTTATTGAATCTTTCCAGAATCAGTTTTTCTGCTGGGGCAGATGGCTCCTTAACTGCAGGGCTGATGCTGCTTCACGTCAATGGGGGAAAAGTTTTTGGAGTAAAAGAATACCAAACAGATGGTGAGCATTAAAAAAGATGTTTTCAAACATCCTGATATGTCTGTAGGATTGCAATAGAGAAAGAAGTCGATATGGTTGGGGCTGGCCTTATTCCTCTTACTGGGGAGAAAGGACTTGGTACAGTAGTTCATGGATTGCCATCCTTTCCTCTTTTATGGTAGTGTGCAACTACAGGTGTGGCCTGTGCAGCCTTAGTAGCTGCAAAAACTACCTGAAGGAGAAATTCCTTTCTTCCAAAGCTAATGTGATCTAGTTTTCAGGTGGTGTCCAGGAAAAGAATATTTGCCCTTTGATGTTTTTAATTACATGTACTTATAGTAATGATTTCAAACTCCTTAATTGTAAGAATTCTCACCTTAAGTATCTAAAAATTATTTGCCTTTGATGAATGCAAATGTGATAAAAAACTTGAAAGTATGTTAGCATTCAGAACTGCCATAACCTTGCTTAAATACTGTTTGCAGTGGATATGAATAACTTCTAATATATCTAAGTGTATGGCATGCTGTTTAAAATAATTAATATGTTCCACATACTAATTTAAGCACATTCTGCATTCCCACACTTATTCATACAAATGACAAAATTTACACAATGAAATCCATTTATTCCAGTGCAGTACCATGAGAGTTCTGTATCAAAACTACTCCTTTATATCTATTATTTTTAACTACTTTTGCCTTTTCTATATTTGTGCTGTGCCATAAAGAAACTCAAAATACACCTCCAAGTGTACCTAATTAAACACAGAAATAAAATTGCATTGTTAAAAACATTTTTTTTTCTCCCCCCCCCTCCTGCTAATGGCAGATACTTCGGATTTTTTTTCTTTTATTTTTTCTGGTTGCCTACCAATGTTGAGGGAAGTGCCTTTGCCCCATATTTAACTCTTTTTTTGAATATGTTTCTAGGTTTATGAAAAATACATGTTTAAAAAAACCCAAAACACACAAACCCCCTAAGAGTAAGCAAAATAATTGCCAGTAACTTGTCAGGAACCTTTTTTTTTTTAAACCTGCAACCTCAATAACAAGTATGAAGGAACAGTTTTTAGTGGGTTTAGTATTTTTTTCTTGAAGCTTGTAGAAATTAATACCTTCGTCTCTGCAAGTGTCAAAACATTAATTTGTGTCAAGAACATATGCTTTCAGTACTTAAAACAAGCTTGTTTTTGTGCTGTTGCTCTGCCTTGTTAGCTCTTACACTTCGATTGTTTGGAAAGGTTGCCCCTCTCTACCATACAGAAAAAGGGCCAGGCATAATTTCACCATGGATTGAATGCATGTAGCGAACAGTCATTCCTGGCAGAGAAAGGCTGAGCCTCCTGCTATTGTTCTCATGACAAATAGTGAGTGTCCTCCCTTTCCACTGCCTGACCTTGACTAATTGTGTAGAATTGGTGCAGCTGTCCCTGGCTTATTCGGCACTGCAACACAAGGGCATGTAAGAAACTTTAAGCTGCCGTCATAAAACTCCAGTTTGAGGACTTCATCACAATGCGTGGTGCTCACTTTTTTGTTGAGTGCTGTTTAGTTTGTTGCTGTTTGCTTCCTGTGGTAGCGTGTTTTATAGTCATGCTGTGTTCTCACTTGCTTTTGTACATATTTCAGAAAGCTATAGAGAGTGGTAAGAGTGTATTACTAAAATAGCTAGATAAAGTCACATGGAAAAATGCTTATAAAACTACCAATTAAAAAATGGTATGGGAAATGAAACTTATCTAGAAAGTGAGTGGAAAGACATGTTTGTACTTTTTCCTTATTATTGTCACAATCTACTGTTGCAAATTCTTTTGGTAGGAAGCTTCAGTATGTTAACCTGCAAACTGAAGGACATAATCAGAAAAAGAAGTACCATGTGCATGTTAATACAGCTATAAAATTTTCTGGTGCTGCTTTTAAATATTAAGCGTAACTGAATATTCTAATTACTGTGGGTACCAAAGTAAGCAGAGTGTTTTTCCTGAATAGGTAATTTTCCATGATACATAGAGTAGTTAAATATATATTAATGACAATATAATATACAGTTAATGTAACTTGGAAATTTGACTATAATTCTGTTGAAAAAATTTCTTATTTCATTTGTTTAGTTAGGGTGAAAATTTACCTCATGAAGAGGGAAAATTCAGTGTGTCTACACCATTTTTAAGTCACATAGCTTTTAGTGTTAGAGGTAAATGGACTTGTGTTTGAATGATAAATAGGTCTTGCATTTGAGCAAATTCCATGCATATATATAGAACTATAGGCTTACTTTATTTAAAATTGAACCTAGTTCAATAAAGTTCAGTTTGTCAGCTACTGCGTCTTTTTTGGTAACAGTTTCTCAGTGAGAGATTCTTTTTATAGAATAAGCATATTTCTATTAAAAAAAACCCATACAAAAAGTGAGAGGCCTAATTTGTCTGCCCAATATATAAGTCTCTCCAGAATAAAGAGAACTTCTGGATCCTTGGATTGTGTTCCTGCTGACAGGATGACTGGTCAAGTTAGACACATGAAATAAATTAAGAAAATGAAATAAAACCTCCAGAAGAAGTATTTGTAGAAACACAGATTTCAGATTAGGTGGCAAAATACTTATTGGAGGAATGCAAGTAGTAGACCAGTTTTCAGAAGTGATGAGTATTTGGTGGCTTACATTGATCTGGGCATTTCTAAGTCAGACAAGGCTGGCAATATAATACTTCACCTCATAGACTATTTTCCTGGATCTGCTGCAAGGAGTGTGATTTTCCACAGTGAATGGAAGAACTGACAAAATTTTGTTCATGAGATCTTTCTTCCACAAAAACTCTGCCATTGTTACCTGTGATGACAGGCAAATCAATTGTTCTGCTTGGCATGTTGCTTACTGCAAGGAAAGAATGGCGACGTGGCCTGAATTACTGCAGGCAGACATTTCAAATCTGATTGTTTTGAATTCTTGGTATTGCAACATGCTAGCAAACAGGATTCTCTTTTAAAAACTACCCATATCCCTGCTACCTCAGACCTGTGCTGGGAAAGCATTTAATACCACCTTGTGACCTGTTTGAAACATCTCCAGAGAAAATAAAATTTAGGAAATGTGCTGGTTGATTAAACAGTCCAACCTGAATGAGACTTGGTAGTCTCACAGTAATTCTCAGCTCTGATGAGCAAGTTCCTCCTTGGTTTGACCCAAAGGCTTGATGGCCATTTCTCTCCTCTCACCCTTTATAAGTTCTTTCTGATGGACCTTGACCTCTCTCTAACTTTCTGTATATAATGGATATAACAACCTCACATTACCTGACAGCCTATTTTTGACATCTGAAAATTACTAGCTCTTATTTGAAATTTGGAGAAGTACATTGCCAGATTTTGAAGATGGTAAAGTCATATTTTAATAACTCATATGTAGAAAACAAAGCTTGTTTTAGTTCCTATAATAGAAACAAAACAAAATAAATATAAACAAAACAATTGTTATTGATGACAACCTATGGTATCCCTTGAAAGCAGTCACTCATCAGGGCTGTGTACCCATGCTGCTGGAGGTGAACTGACCACAGAGAGTCACTCTGAGATGGGGAGCCCAACTTCTCAGACTCCCACCTAGCTAGCTAGGAGGCAGATAAACTGTGTGGCCCTGTCTGTGTGTCTATGCTACATAGTCCTTCAGCAGCAATGCCAGTTTAAGCTGGCAGAGTTTTTGTTTTGCATGGCAGTGTGCTGCCTTCCTGCTTGTGTCAGTACAGAAGTTGCAGGCAATGAGCTGGCTCAGGGACATATCAGAAGCTCTTCAGTGGGTTATTCTCCCATTTTACAGAGAGTTAAAAAAGATAAAAGGCTGGAATACATTCAAAGAGGAGAGATATTTTCAACCTTGTTCGCACTGACAGTCTAGCAGTTGCAAAGGCACTGCTGGGTCATGTGGGTGTGTTGCACATGGATAGTAATTGGAAGGTGTTTTAAAGAAGAAATCTTTAATCTGACTTTGTGGCCAAGCCCTTTGTTCTGTGGAAATGCACAGGCTGGATGGTTTTAACTGTCAGTGATTTAGATTTTCTATTGTGTGTAGATTAGAATATGATTAGTAAGATGTCATCCTTGAGCTGCCTGTCTTCAAGTCCTGTGTGGATCTTGATTTCAAGCACAGAGAAACAAACTGATTCTCTGGAGCTAATGTGAAAGGATGAAACAGAGAACTTACCAGTCTTTTTGCCTTTTCCCCTGCTGTCTGCCCAGCAGAGAACTAACACGTGGGAGAAACAAGGAACAGTGATAGCATTTCAGTGTTGAGTTTAGATATGCCATTACACACTTCTCAGTTGTGCCCATCAATGTAGTACCGACTGAATGGTGTCTGATTCAGGCTCTCCTACTTTCCCAGCAGCCCCATCAAATGGGGTTTGCTGGCTTGTGTGTGGAAAATGGGACTCCTTGAGATGCTTATGTCTTTTTTTTTTTCTTTGCATAGAGGATATGGAAGCTTAAGAGAAGTAGTGCTTCCAAGAAAACTTGCAAGTCTACAATAAATGGGGAAAAAACATAGAGGAAGAGACAGGATAGCCATGCCATTCAAGAGAAGATGGGATAGGGACGGCTTTTCATCGTGTGCAGGAAGGATCTTTCTTTCTCCAGTGTACCTTCTGCTCCTTTTCCCCTGGGTATACATTCACTAGTTCTTTTCATTCCTTCCTTTTCTAATATGCCCTTTCTGCCCCAGTCAGAGAGGTCAGCATGTCTTTTTTCAGCTTTTTAAAACTCTCCCCGAGACCCGAGGGAAAAGAGAATCACTGGAGACTGAAACCAGGAGCAGCAGTGAATGCAGGTTGTGGGTAATGGTGGAACAGCTCCAATGTTTTACAGCTTGGCACAATGAAAATAAGGAAGTGTAATGCTTTTAAAAAAATGAAATCTATTTAAATACAGGTTTTCCATGGCCTGGCTCATAAAATCTTGTTTAATATGCTAGTAACTTGCCTGCTTCTGTTCTGAGTGCCTGACTTCACTCATTGGGAGCATGAAGCAGATGAAATCTTTGCATCACAGGACTTCAGACAGGCTCACCAAATCCTCCAGTTATGTTTGGAAGTACTGATGGGTGATATTCCATGGCTGAATTCTGATTTTTGAGTTGAATAACCTTCTTGAATGTTGACTGTCTACCTTACATATGGATGTGTTCTTTATGTTTGAAAGGAAACTCAGCCAGAATGACTTTCAGAACATGGCACAGAAGTTGTAAACTGAAGAGATAATTTTTTATTTAGGAATGAACACTGGTATTAATTAGTTAGGCCCTGAATAAAATAACAGCTTTTGTGAGCTTATTGTGCAGCTGGGCACATCTAAACTTTCCTATTCTAAGTGTTTTGGAGCAGCTTTATTTATTTATCAAGCAGAAGTAAAAATCAGGAAGACCGTTTTTTTCCTTGACATTACACTGCCTGGAATGTTTATGGCATCCCATGCACAAAGACAGATATGCATACAAAAGTAGGGATAACACGCAAAGGATTACAGAAGAGCTAGCTAAACTATTTGATTTTCATATGTACAGGCACATGACAGGACATGACTTTAGCACAATGAATCTGTTCCTTAAAACCCTATGCACCATATTAACTAGAAATTCAAATAAAGCCTTGCCTTTGCTTTCAAATAGAAGAGGGACTGGCATATTTAGACTTAATGCTTCTAAGTTCTCTTCAGGAAAACAAAGCATCAAACAGAGTTGGAGTGCAGTTTTTCTGAGTAGGAAGACTGCTGCGCAGGGACAGAAGACAAATTATTATGTGTCTGATTTCTGCAAATCTTGTTTCACAGGAATTGTAAAAGCCAAGTGCTGAGGAAGACATGCAAGGGTTAATATAATTTCCATTCCAGTGAGTTTTGCTTGCCATTATTTTCTTTTTCTTTTCTCCCTTTTAACTGATTCATAGCATAAAATCTTCCTGGACACCTAATTATCAAGCCAGCTCACAGTCACAGCTGTCTGCTTGGAGAACCCATTAGATGCAGCAGTTGAAGCCTCCATAATTCCCCAAACTTCCCGGTTGTGAATATTAAGAAAAGATTTTTACATGTCATATGCAATTCGGAGGTGGTGTGAATGGCGTTGGAAATGACGAGCTCTGAATGCTTGTCCATCACTCCATTCACTGGTTACAGGTGGTCTCATTTTCCACTTTCAGATATCGGCTAGCTATGACAGCAGGCACTTAATTTGCATGTTCGACAGACAACAAACGGCCCTGTGCATGTCAAAATAGGTGGTGATGCGTGACAGTTCCTACACAATACTGTCTCCTCTTTGCTTGACCTTTGACCTCCCTTGCATGTCTTCTTTCACAATCAGGAAAAAATGCACTTTTCGGCTTTGGAATAAATTTGATACCAAATTGATTATTTTCCTTTCTTCTTTTTATTCTTCTTTTTCCTCCTCCTCCACTTTTCAAGTATGCATGCATCCAGGCTTTCATCTTAACGGCTACAAAACTCTGCCAGAAGAGTCTCATAAAATTTAAAAATACGTAAGCAATGAGAACAGGAAGCACCTTGTTAAAATTCATTGTAGTTAAATTGCTTGAAAGTTCTTTGTAAATGCAAATGTAACCTTTAAAAGAGACCTTAAGTTGGGTTAATATTTGTTAAAAATAGGGTTTTTTAAAAAATCGGAGAAGTGCTTTACGTTCATTTTTCCTCAGGCTGTATATCCATCTTTATATGTGCAAGTTGAGTAGTTTAGTACGCATTTCATCAAGACATTCCTCCAGGTGTTTATGACTGCTGTGATTTGTACTGGTGTTAAGTAACAAGAATCAGTCTTTTAGCATCATTAGAAGTACACTTAGAGTTTACAGTTTTATTTAAGTCAAAATGCTAAGAAGTGATTAAAGTACAAAAATGTTTGAATGATAGAAGCTCTGTACATTTTATTGGGTTATTTAGTGTTTCATTCCTGGGGATTGCAGCTTTTTGTACGTGTGCTACCTCCTGGTTAAATCACATCAAAGGGAAAGCTAAGATGAGCCAGATTCAAGCACAGGTCAGCGTTGCAGAGTTCACCCAAGCACCTGAATTTTAATTCCAAAGATACACATTCCTCCTTGTCTAACCAAGAATGACCATAATCCTCTCACAGATCTTATCCGAGCTGCAGCTCTTGTTTTAATTAAGAATTAAAGCATGACAGCAGATAATCACACCTCTGGGGTGTTACAAGATTTGAGATACGGTTGTGTACCCAATACCCGAGGGTGTGATTATTCTGTGATAACCCCACCCCTAACCAGTCATCTTGTCCGGGCCTCGGTAATGGGCAAAGCACATTGCTGTTAGCTTCAAACATCGAGCTGGATCAGCAGTGCACAGTGGGCTGATCACAGGTGATAATGGACTAGCATGTCTTTTCTGTTGTTTTTAAATACGTCTCACCTTTTTTTTTAGGGTTTTTTAGACCATCAGAAGACTTGGCAAGTTGTAGGCATTTCCACCCCCCTTCCCCCTCCCACCCAGAGTAAAATCCCTTTCATGAAGCAGCACCTGGTGAAATTTGATGGATATGGAATTTCAATGTTACTTTAGGATATAAGATGGTCTCTTTGATATATAGCTGAAACACCTACAGCGTTACCTTCATGAGTTTGTTCTGACTTTCCTGTTGTTCCAGAATAACTTACTGTCAGTTTGGATGGTAGCCGAAGGCAGCAGACCAGATCATGCTCCTCATGAGCATTGAAATACTTGAACATAATTGATCAGTTAAGAGCTCAAACTCATAATTGCAATTTTCATATGAAGTTAATTAAACATACAACGGGGCAATTCTCATATCACAATCCATTTATACTACTAGTATTAATCGTGCTATTGACAGGTGGACTCAGAACTGTGATTTTGGTATCAGCTTGCCTACACTCTAGTTGGGAAAGGAAGGAACTGCACCTGAGAGATGAGGCAGTTTCAGCTTCTAGCTTCAAGTGGTGCTGGGACAGAGCTGCAACAGAGCAGCTGCTCTGTATGGTCCAGTTGGTGTGTGCAAACACTGGTTTCCTTTCAAGAGGAAAGTCTGCCAGGAAGATCAAAATGGAAGGGAAGGTATGTTGGCCATATTTCCTGTCAGTGAGATTGTCCACTGACAGCTCAGGAAGGCATTTTAGTCTTTACCTTTAGTCTTTACCTCTAATCTTTACCTCTGTCCACTGGCATTAGCAAAGACACTGTCTAAGGGAACAACTGTTTTGCTTGGAGGGAAACAGTTGTTCAAGCTGGGCTGCTCTTCAATGATGAGTATGCTTCAATTAACGAGTTGACTGAACTGCCTGCTCTGCTACAGTCTAGGCAGACACTTATTTCTGAGGTTAGATCTAGACTTTAAGGTCAGATGACCAGTGAGGCTGTAGCAGTTCATGATGGGGAAAGTTTTGTGGTAGAACCAGGTCTGAGTTACCCAAAGTAGCTTGTTCTACCGGTCACTGTTAGAGTAGAAAGGCATGAATTATAGAGAGTTGAATGAAAGCTTTCCCTTTCAAATCTTCTATATAAATTTTATTCTTCATGTGTCAGGACATTGTTAAACAGTATGTATTTACTGCTGATCATGGATTTTTGAACAGACATTTTGTAGGTGTCGGTATCAGCTTAACAGTCTGTACAAGAGCAGCTGATGCACAGGATATTGTAGATTGAGGTGGAGCTGAAGTATCTGCCTGGGTGGATATATGCCAGCAGCCATTAGTCTCTCAGTGGGACTTACCAAGTGAGGCTCAGTGCTCTGCTTATGGCTATCCAGCTTCTGCATCTGACTTGTTTGTGTTCAGCCAGCTCAGAGCACAGGCAAAGGAAGGAGACAAGCATGTGTTGTGCAGTGGTACATTCAAAGTGGATAGATTAGAGAATTATATCTTTGGACAGGGAGAGGTGTGAAAAGAGTAGTCTAGCTTATTTTCTCAGATCTCAGGACTATGGATATAAGGTTTAAAAGTTATTGGTAATCCTTCTCTTACAAAAAGACACCCTTATAGCAATGTTGTATTTGTTACCACCTAGTGCACTGAAATACAACATTTAGTAGCATTTCATTGCTCCTGAATATATTTGTATGTGATTGCTTTTCATTGTGCAGTTTTGATGCTCATTAAAAGAGGGTAAATATTATGGTATGCTTACTATGAATATTTTTTTTTCCTTTCTAGTGTAACCTTTCTGGCTAAATAAAGAGGAAAGGAAAATAGTGTGACAGTTGCTGTTGGATCCATGGGTTACATAGTTCCATCTACCTTTCTTCTTCCTTTCAATTCAAGTACGCTTACCAATTAATGATTGATGGCTACAAGCACATTAAAATGTCTTTTGCCCTAAGTTTGACATATTTCTTTTTGATTTCTTTTTAATTGTAATTGAATAGTAAATTAAAATTAAAATAAATAGGAAATTTACAGTGTACTTACATACTAAATAAATTTACAGTGCACAGATTCTTCAACATGAAAGTGAACTAAAACAAGAGAGGCAACAACCATAGCATCTAAAAAGAATAAAAAGAAAGGTTTTGTTTTTATTCTGTTTGAGAGGTGGTAAAACACAAGTGTAACACAGATGCATCTTGTTTGAGGTTAGACTCTATGTTCCCTTTTCAGAGATCTGGAGTAGGCAGAGTCTACCCAGCACCTAGCTCACTGGAGACCATAATCTTGAAAAACTTTTCATCAGTGAGAATAATCTCAAAAGTCTCAACTTGCCCTCAAAAACTGGCCTAAAGCATATTGCTGTATCAAAAGGAAATATTTGGGGTTTTTTAGTGCTCTAGCATAGTTGAGGTTTGTTTTCACTTGTTCAAATGATAAGATCATCTGTCCTTTTCTTTGTTTGTATATATGATGTGAATGAAGGAAGCACTTCTGTTCCTCTTTCTTCTCCTCTCAAAGTGTTTGACATAGAAGCCCTGGAGCGTCATGCTCAGGATACCAAATCTACTGTGCAAAAGCTTTGGGAAACTGAACGAGATCCAGAATTTGAGTAAGAAGATTGTACTATGCATAGGTGGGACTTATCTAACACATTTTAAATTCCTATGTCAACTTTAAGTTCATTAAGCTCCTTCTGTAATCAGGAGATTTGTTTGATTTGTTTCAGGAAAGGATCAAAGATACCTGAGATAAATCTACAACTGTCTTTTAAGGAAGTGCAGAACACTGTCTCAGACTAGATGCAAAGATACAGATGGATGTTAAGTAGTACAAGTCCTCTAGCAAATATTTATTTTCAGCACACACAGATGATACTCTGCTGTAACAAGAAAGTCCTGAACGGAGTATGTGAGAGAGTTTGCGATCATAGAATCACAATAACTTGTTGGACTCCTGTGGCTTAGTCCTCAGACTTACATGAGGGGCATGGGAGATGCAATCAGAAAATGGTTAGGAAAGGGCAAGCAACAGACTGTTGTAAGTTGCATTGTTAAAACACATCTTCTAGGGTTGTTATGATGTCAGAAAATCTGATGATGCCTTTATTATAACTCCCAAAGTACGTAGAGACAAAGGACTTTACCCTTTTTGGGTATGCTACTTCCTTCATGAACAGAAAAGGTTTTGCAGGTTTCTATTCCCAACTTGACACATAGCTTTGTCCCTGTTTTACTTGAAACACTGTGCTTAACTAGCTGAATTAGCATTTGCAACTATAAGAGCCTTTCACCAGGACGATGGTATATATACATGAGTAATAACGTCAGCTTCCAGATCAGCCCACTTCAGTGGAACATTTCTGAACCTTCACGTAAAAAGTACCTTGAGTTTCACCTATGGCCTTGTCATTTTGGGATTTCTTTTTGTTTGTTTGTTTGCTTTTGAAGCAGGGTCTACCTAACCATGTTGACAGTACATTTAATTTATGACAGTTCTAGAACTGGTCCAAACTTACTTGCAGATATTCTGCTTTTCCTTTGTTTGCTGTTTCTTGACTGTTGATGTTTCAGCTGTCAGCATGCACATAGTATGAATATATTTTTGTTTTGAAAAATTTGAAAAGGAGATAGAAACTTACTTCAGATTTTATTTCTTCTTTTCTTAAGTGTGATATGTGATGACAAGTAGATCATGTAGAAGTCAATCTGTGGCCAGCCACATCTAAACCTGAAAACCTTACAGCTTTACTTTGCAGGTGATGTGATAATCCTACTGAAATAAACTTTAAATGCATACTCTGTGTATGAACTCTCCGGAGTTCTCTTTTGTGAGTATACCACTGCAGGAAATTTTCCATTTGCATGGGGTCATAGAATAGTAGAAAATTGTTGTATATAAACATATGCACTGGGGCTACCCACTCTTAAACCTTTAGCAAGACACATATAGCTCTTGTGCTTCAGGGACAGTGGTGGTTCTAGTTGTGCTCTGTTGTTGTATTAAGTCTTCAAAGGAAATTAGAGAAGATGGCTTGGCCTAGAGAACTGCCCACTTTGCTCCAGCTAGGACCATGGCTTGTGATTCAGCCATTAGGATTGAAAAGACAGCGTGACACTTCTTTATATTTCCTTTATACCTTAATATCTTTTTGTCAGGGGAGAGAAAAAAATCATTTCACTTTGTAAAGAGGCAGTTCTCACTGAATTTGTACTACGCTATTGCTACTTTTTGTACTAACTTATATCACACCAACCCAGTTGGTTTTGGTAGGGTCACAATTTGTTTCAACAAAGGTGTGTCCTGCAGGGAAGTGGGAATCATTCAAGCCTGTTCTCTGGCACATGAATAGTAACTCTGTGCTACTAGTAGTGACTATACTATTCCTATTGCTATACTACTGGTGACTATACTAGTGACATGAATATAGTGACTGAACTCCCCAAATTTGGTCATCTGCTTTGGTCATCAACTTTCCATGAAAAGTGAGAGCATATACACAAATTTTAGAAAAGGTCTCTTTCTCACATTCAGTGCTCTAAAATGTACAATTGTAAATTACACCCAGTTTTTATCTTCCCTTAGTATCTTGCCCGATACATTTCATTGTGTTATGTTATTCAATGTGTGTAATGGGTCTTTCATTTAAACTTAAAAATGCTACTGTGCTGGTTTTGGCTGAATTATTTGTCTTCATAGTGGCTAGTATTGGGCTGTGTTTTGAATTTGTGCTGAACACAGGGTTGATAACATAGAGATGTTTTTGTAATTGCTGAGCAGTGCTTACATGGAGCCAAGGCCTTTTCTGCTCTTTGTATTGCCAAGCTGGCAAGGGTGCATGGGAAGTTGTGAGGGGACACAGCTGGGACAGCTTATTCAAACTGACCAAAGGGATCACAGAATATGCAGAGTTGGAAGGGACCCACAAGAATCACTGAGTCCAGCTCCTGGCCCTGCACAAGACCATCCTGTGGTCACACAATTCTCCTGAGAGTGTTGTCCAAATGCTTCTTGAACTCTGTCAGGCTTAGTGTTGTGACCACTTATTTGGAGACCCTGTTCCAGTGCCTGACCACGCTCTAAGTGAAGTACCTTTTTCTAATATCTAACCTAAACCTCCCCTGATACAACTTCAGGACATTCCCTCAGCTGATGACCTATGACTAGTCACCACAGAGAAGAGATCAGTGTCTGCCCCTCATCTTTCTCTCAAAAGGAAGTTGTGGATTGTGATGAGGTTTCCCCTTAGTCTCCTCTTCACCAGGCTGAACAAACCAAGTGACCTCAGCTGCTCCTCACACAGTTTCCCCTCAAGGTCCTTCACCATCTTTGTTGCCCTCCTTTAGATGTTCTCTAATAGCTTAATATCTTTCTTATATGGTCAGAGCTGAGTGGGACAATCCCCTCCCTCAACTGGCTGGCAATGCTGTGCCTGATGCCCCCCAGGACATGGTTGGCCCTCCTGGTTGCCAGGGCACTGCTGACTCATATTCAACTTGCCATCGACCAGGACTCCCAGGTCCCTTTCCTCAGCACTGCTTTCCAGTATCTCATTCTCCAGTTTGTACCAACATCCAGGGTTGCCCCATCCCAGTCAGAATCTGACACTTGAAATTCATGTGGTTGGTGATTTCCCAGTCCTCTAATTTGTTGAGGTCTCTCTGCAGGGCCTTCTTGCCTTCCAGGGAGTCAACAGCTCCTCCGAGTTTTGTGTCATCTGCAAACCTGCTTAGTATCCCTTCCAGTCCTGCGTCCAAGTCATTTATGAAGATGTTGAAGAGCACAGGGTCTAAGATGGAGCCCTGTGACCCACTAGTGACAGGTCACCAGTCTGATGTTCCCCCATCCACTATTACCCTCTGAGCTCGGCCCGTGAGCCAACTGCTCACCCACCCCATGATGTGTTTATCCAGCTGTGTGCTAGACATTTTGTCCAGAAGGATCCTGTGAGAGATAGTATCAAAAGCTTTACTGAAATCTAAAAAGACTACATCAACTGGCTTCCCTTGGTATTCCAGACCATGTGATGTCATACTCAGTATATAAAGTGGGGGGGAAGGAGGAAGAGGGGAGACATTTGGAGTGATGGTGTTTGTCTTCCCAAGAACCCATTATGTGTGATGAGGCCCTGCTCTCCTGCAGAGGGCTGAACACCTGCCTGCCCATGGGAAGCAGTGAATTAATTCTTTGTTTTGCTTTGCCTGCGTGGCTTTTGCTTCGCCTGCGTGGCTTTTGCTTCTGCTATTAAACTGTCTTTATCTCAACCCATGAGTTTTCCACCTTTTACCCTTCTGATTCTCTCCCCAGTCCTACTGGTAGGGAATTGAGTGAGTGGCTGCACGGGGCTCTGCTGATGTCTGGGGTTAAACCATGACAGCTAGCTAAAAAGATAAGGTGTTTTTTATACAAAAATATTTATTGGTAATTTGACACAGTGAAATGTGTATTCTTATTTTGTCTGTCTCAAATTTTAAAAATTCAATGTTTCAGTAAAATAAAATGAGAAATTGGGACATATTAAGGGATTGTTTTGTTTGTTTGTTGTTTTTTCCAGAGACATCTTTTTGCACATTTGTTAACTACTTTGTATAAACCAAGCCCTAGTAGAGAAAAAACTTTATTTCTTACATTTTACTTCACATTTTTGGTCTAGCCCAGAATCAGTGAGAGCATGCATGAGCAGCCTAAAAACTGTTTATCCTCTAGCTTGTAATGAAGACCATGAACAAGGGGAGAATTTTTCAAAATAAACAGATTTATATAAAATCTACGTCTTTCTTTGCAAACCTGGTCAGGTAGAACAAAGGTGGTGATGAGAATTTTTTTCCAAAGATTATTTCTAACCACTTCCTTCAATGCTATGTTCAGATAGTAATGCAATCTTTCAGAGTTAATTTCTAGCTTAGTGATTTCAGGTAATCATCCAAACTTTGGGCTTCATTTAGAAACTCACCTGCAATACAGTTTGTCATAGCTGGGTCCTGATTTTAGAAGAGAGTTTTCATGATTAGAGTGTCAAGATGATGCAAATTGGTGAGTTCTGATTTCTACTTTACCACTTCAAAGACTATTAGAGTTAATTCTTTTTTTTCAAAGGTAGTGCTATGTAATTAACTTCTTTATACCAAAACATGGAATCCTAGCTGTCCAAAAGACATTTTTTTAGTGCTGACTGTTTTACATTGGTGTAAATATTAATATGAAGTAGAAGTTTCCTCCTTAGCTTACATTAACCAAGTTGTGAATCTCTTTTTTTCCGTGATATGTCAGACTTTACATATGTGATCCAGAGCAGAATTTGAGCATCTGAGATTGGATCTATACACAAACTGTCTGTGGCACCACGTGACCTCAGATTTAGGTTTTCTCTGCTACATGTCCACTTCTGTACAGTGCAAAGTTCTTGACGTTGCCAGTAAACTCTTACTAGCACAATGGGCCTAAACTAGATTCCTACATCTCTGAGGTGACCATATGGCTGATGGAAAAAATAATTTACTATTTTAATGCTCTTACTCATATTACGTCTAATTATAGGAAATCTGATAAGGAGAAAATATTCAAACTAATTGTTTAAGAGTCAGATAATACCAAAGGCAAAAAAAATCTCACAACCACCCTCCAGAAGTTCTAATATGACTTATTGCAGTTCTCCTGAGCAGTACACTGTGTCACCAAAAATTAATGGTTCTTCCATGCCTGTTTCCACCTTCTACTGCAATTCCAGGATTAATTTTAACTCTCAGAAGCTATTGTGATACAAAATGATTTTTAGTTGTATTTAATTTTAAAAAACATAAGTCATTTCCAAGGGGAAAGTTGAAATCTCATAATACCATGCAATATAAATATAAAACAGAGATCTTAAAACACCAGATACTTCATACTGCTGCTAGCTAACTCCTGTATCATATTCAAAGCAGAAAGAAACACTTTTCCTGATTATCAGGTTTTATTTCTTTGTTTATTTTTTTTTTTAATTTCATATCAAGGGCTGCTTTTTCTACCAGAAATTTGCTGCCTTGTCTTATTGAAGTAAATACATATCATTATTATCTCCCTTCCCCACCTCCCTCTAGCCTCCTTTCTCCAAACCTAAAGGATACATTTTTATTGGAAAATATCAGTTTCCAATACTGATATTAAAGTAATAAAGATAATTGTCTAATTTGCACTGAAAGTATTAATGAAATAGTCAGAAGATTAAGTGGGGTTACAATGTTCAGGAGATTTTTAATAACTAATGGCTGTGTGATAACACAGACAGTAGTGTTGCAGACATCCTCATGATCTCTGCTTATAAAAGTATTTTCTGTAGCAATCCTGAAGCATTGTTATGTTGAACTGCTGGAATGATTGTAGAAATTTTTGTTGCATACCAAATGTAGAAAAAGAAAGATGAATGAAAAGTTTAAAGGCAGCATAAATTTGGCCAAATGTTGTGTTCAACAGCAAAAAAAGCAAAAGGGTTTGTAAGCTGCTAAAATACTCAAAATATCATAAATATTAGTAGGTTACAAGTGCTATCCATCCTGCATATTACAGGATAGCTTTGTAGCCATACTTTTGTTTGCTTGTTTGTTTTACTTTGTGCTTTTTGTACAAATTTGTCAGATCAAGCTGGGCCTTTTGCGTGTCCTATTAGCAAAATTCAGACTGAGAATATATTGGGTTTTTTGAGATGGAGAACCTTGATTTAGGCAGAGGTGAAAAATAAGACTGCTTGCGGCATTTCCTTGAAGGGAAAATGCCAAAAACACCAGAAAGGACAGAATGTCCCCGCTTCTGTTTTGATACAACACAAATGGAAAAATTATCTTTTGAATAAAAGAATTCACACCTGTGGAAGGGTTATGGATCAGATAAAATACAAAACCATTTCCAAAATTAGATTTTAGTGAAAAGAATAATGAAAATCTTTGGGTTTATCCTTTTCTTTTCTGAACTTACCATCTGCAGCTTTTTCAAAGTCTTAGTTTAGGTCTTACACTTTAGACTGAGATTGCGCTGCTTGCATTTGAAAGCATAACTTCAAGCAAGACCACAAACTTAGCTAATTACAGGTCTTTAAATTACTGTCAGTCTATAAAAATGTTTTAAGGATAGACTTATTTTTTGTTCTGTGCTAACTTTCTTAACTTGATTATAGCTACAGAATATTCAAAATGGAAGAATATTGCAGTGCATGCGCTTAAAGCTATGAAATTATTTTAAAATGTTTTGTACAGAATCAGCTGTATAAATGGCAGCATTATTTTTACATATTTTTCAATAAATTTAGTCCTCCTTCTGTTCGTGAATTGTAATATTTGAACGGATTGATGTATGTAATATTATGGACACTAAAATAATTTTTAATACGGTTTTGTCTGGAAGCTAAGGATTTAAAAGTTTTTAAATGACAGAATTAAACGATGAAACTCAAAATTAGCATTTTGGATCTCAGAGCAGCTAATAAACGTGATTATATGTGCCTACATATGTGTGTAACAGTAAATTGGAAGATCTTGCTGTAAAACCACACTAAAAGATCACTTAACAAGTAGAATGATTCAGTCTGAGATCACTAAAAATGCTAGGAATTGACAGCTGAATAAATCTGCAGTTGGAAATATCTGTAAACTTCTATCTGTAATGTTTTGTACTATTCTTGGGCAATGCAATGGTATTCTTAAACCCACAGTGTATGAAATGGTGGGATTAAGTGCAGAATTTAGCATACACTGGGATGTCTTCAGCAATAGTCTTGACTAGTAACTGGGGAGATAGGCTGAAGTGGCTTTATCTGCAAAAAAAAAATATTTTTTTCAGACAACTTGAGTATCACCTGGAGAGACTGCATGTGTGGGATGCCAGGATGGGGTGGAAAAGGAGTTTAAGTAGCTACAGTGGTGAGAAAACAAGAAATTACCAAGTATTTGCAGCCTGGACTCCAGCAGGAACTTCTAGACACCTGGTGGGAGCCTGAGCTAATATGTTTGTCTTTGCTCCTGGAGTGAAAGGAGGCCAGGTAAGTTCTGGAGGCCAAATAGTTCTCAGCAATTAACATGGCAACTCCTATGTCTTGAGTGAAAATAACCTCAGGCTTGCTTTCTGTTTCTGTGTCGTGTTGTTACCTGCATTTTGATTATAGTAAACCATGACAGGACTGAAATCTGAAGTATCAGAAGATATAACACTTCAAGGCTTTGCTCTTCCCAATATCTTTTTATCAAGTGATCTGTATCATCTTTCTCATCTCCTGAACCGCTCCCTTGCTGGAGCTGGTTACCCGCTGCTGTTTCCTGGTGGTAGTTGTGGTTTTCATTACCCTTTGTTGGATATGTCAAAACTACATAAACTTAATTTGTTTGTGCAGCTCACCTTCTGATATATCCTTTCATAAACCAAGTTAAACAAACATAATTTCAGCCTTTTGATCTTTTATCTTCTCTAATCCCAAATACTTTGTCTTCATATAAATTTGGGAAGGATTTCTTTCAGCGCTTTAGTCTTGAATATCCCACTCCTTTGCTACTGCTGTCATTTGCTGTCTTTTTTTTTCCTTTTACTTCATTAAAGGATATTTAATGGCCACCCTGTTCTCACTTCTTTCCTATTTGTACTTCTGTGTGCACAAATATTCAGTATTGTGTTCTCAGATACCGCTAACTCTTAGGAACCTGTTTTTCACATTATGCCGTTTCTTCTGCACTTGAAACTCTGCAATGTGGCGCCCCGAAGGAGGGATTGTTTTCTTGTCTGCCCAGGCTCAGTGATATGCTTTTAGCTGAGAAGGTACAGTTTATATAAGAAACACAATTTTTTCACATATCTTGTATGGCATTGGAGTAGCAGATAACAAATGTGTACATAGTCTCTCCAACCTGCTTCCTAAGAAGCTTATTCCCCACTTACTGTAAAATGAGTGGGTTATCTTCATACTAAAAGAATAGTGAAGTTAACACAATACTTAAAAGATGGTTCCTAGAAACAGAAGAAAAAAGTTTTTTTTTAAGTTTTGGTGATTGCCACTTAATTGGCAATTTTGGATGGATGCACTTAGTGATTCTCATCTGTGGCTTCTGGCTGCCAAATGTACAAAGATGATTTTACACCAGTTCAGGTGATTTCAGCATGGAAGGTTTATCCAACAAGACCTGTTAGCCTTGCACTAAATCTGACCTCCCTATCTTCAAACTATGGACACAGAATTTCCTGTGTAAGGGGATGAGACATAGTCCCTAGAGCAAGGCTGCTCTGAGACTGAACTGAGAGTCCTCCCCAAGTACCTCAGCAATTTGCATCTCTGTAACTCATTTATTAATGTCTGCACAAAACTTTACCTCTGCCTCTGTGTGACTGCTAGCAAAGAAAAGGAGAGTAGAGGTGCTTCATTGGCTTAATTGGCATTATTAATTAAACAACACTCAGCTATGGCTTCCTCCTCCCTGCTTCCTCGGGAGGTGCCTGTCAGCATTGTAGGAACAGTCGCTGTGTTTCTGCTTTGGTAGATGTGTTGTTGAGATGTAGCGTCCATTCAAACTGTTTCTCCCACTCCTCTGAGCCTGTTGTGACTGCAGCTCGCCAGTCCTTGGGCACAGCCATATGCACAGCTAGGGTCTGCAGTTAGGTAGAGCTGGTGTATGATTTTGGCTTGTCTGCATGTGAACAAAGCTGTGCAGCAGACTGCTGCTGTAGCTTTGTAGTTTCTTTTACTGCATGCTCAGCCACAGGACTGACTCTTACATGCCAGCAGCAGCTCGGAGAGCCACTTCTTAATTTTTATTCAGAGCTTTCTTGTTTTGTAGAAAAGCCAGTTAGATGCACCCAGGCAACACTTAAAAAACAATCTTAAGACTTCTTGCTTCTGAACGTTTCTTATCAAAGATGTTCAGTGTGGACGGATTTTTGTTTCAATACAGAAGAATTTTTTTTGAAGGATGAGGCACACGTTTTTCTGCTTATCTGCATTGAATCAGAGTAGTGTAGAATTCCATTCTGATAGTACTTTTGTGCATTGGGGTCTGGTATGAACAAAAGTATCAGGTGTTTGGACAGCTATTTTCAGATGTCCTGCAGCACACAAATCTTGACTTACCCATTCTTTGCCTTTCTTGCTAATTAGGATGTTGCTGAAGAAATTATAGAGAAATAACTCTTTTTAAAAATTATATTCCTAATTCATCATTCTAAACAAAAAGTTTCTTTATAGATATTGAATCTGCAGAAAGGAGCGGTGAAATAGAGCAAGTGCCATCTAAAACAGATAAATATGGAAAACCCAGAAATGTCTGTAAAGAAAAAAAGGCTAGGTAAAACTTACTTTTGAAAGAGAAAAGAATCCTAAAAAGGAGAGATATTGTAAAATGAGTATCTGTGACCACTAGCCCTGCCACCATTGTTTCTGCAGATAAGAAGACTTTCAGAGGATTGCCAAGTGTATAGTTAGATTTGGAAGCTAGTCTACGAATCAACTCTTTATATTTTTTCTTTAAAAGTATGATTTTTTTTCAGATTCCATCATGGCAGCAATGTAAGTGTTGTGTCAAATGTAGGAGGCATGTTTCCAGGAAAAATAAAAAGTTCAGGGATATGTTTCTAATTGTTATAATTGTAGAAGGAAAAAAATAATTTTAACACTAAATGTTGGCAGCTAAAATATTGTTGTCCGCTTTCCACCCACTTGTGCTGAGAGTGAATACAAAGACATGAAACTATGAAACTGTGGAACATCTTCTCTCCCACTCCTATTTAAATGAAACACTACGTTACCATAAGTCAAAAATGGTATAAGGAAATTTTACTTGAAGATGAGGTCTTGAGAGTTGTTTGCTTGGAGATAACAAGTGCCTACTGTTGATCTGACTGTTTTTATATTGATGTTGCACGATGAGTCATATTTTAAACTTCTGTAGTTGCGGCTCTGCACAAGAAAATTTTTTGATCCTCATTTGCCATTAATTAACACTTGTGAATATATTCCTTGAAAATATATTTTTGTATTAATGTATATTTTATGTCTTTTCATTCTTTGATATTTTGTAGAATGTCAGTCTTCATTTTATCAGCCTTAGTAGTTGCTTTGTGATGGAATTTTAGTTTTTAAGGCCTCTTCTAATAGTAGATTTGCCGCACTCTTTAATTCTTTTGCTTAAATGTTTACACTTCTAAAAAAATATTTTGGAAGCAGCTCCAGGAATATTTCTAGAAAATGGTTAGAACACAGTGCTATTGAAATACACATATTTCTTTGTGTTCACTTCACAGACTTGTATGCATGCATAAATGGTATGCTTACTAAATTTTGGCTTTTTCCATTTCAGACCTGAAGAAGGCCTTGTGTGCTTGAAAACCTGTCTGCTTTTTCAATTGCAGCAGGAAATATAATAAAATATGTTAAAACAGAGCTTGTAATGACTATATCCTTTACTGTAGATGATACAGAAGTGGTGAAAACTAAGGGATAACTTATTTAAAAGTAAAGCAATAAAACAAAACTACTGAATGTACTTCCAGATTATTGTCATAGTGGGCAACAGTAGGAACAATGAAGAGGCCAGAATGATGTAAATGTAAAACATCAGTAATTGCTCCATAAGAGAAATAATTGGTAATAGCCAATACTTCAGAAAGAGATTCTATAAGACATTACAAAAATAAAAACAAAAAAATTAAGGAATTTCCCTCACTAGGTTTATTTAGGAAGGGTTCTTTATAAAATTTGAGATTGCCTCTTAAATTTTACGTTTTTTACAGAGAAGCACATCCTGAACTATCTGTATGAGACATTTTGGCTCATGCATTTGAACCATTGAATTAACATCTGTTTTAATGAAAGTGGAAAAAAAGAACAACTAGTGAGATGTCTTTGGATATAAGTTTTCACTGTTCTTTGGCAAGTGTGTTTTCCGCAGCAATACCTGTAAATATCATGTATATGTATGTTTTTTACAGCATCAAATTTTCATCAAATAGATAGATGTACATGTGTATAAGGGACATCAGAAGCAAATCAGTAGTAACACCAAGGAACAAATAAGGTGATTCAGAAGTGTTCTCGAAAACAAAGTACTCAGAACTTTAAAATCCTCAAGGCAAGTGATTTTGCCTAGCTCTATATGGACAACCTCCCAATCTCAATTTGAGGTCTCTCAGGGGTCTGAACAGACAAATAATGTCCATACTCTCTCAAAGAAAGATGTAGATTCCACCTTGAAAACATATACAGTGAGTTACAGATGTTACAGAAAGCCAGATTTTCTGCAGCTTCTAGTGTACAGAAGTCTGGATTTTATTTTTCAATGAACTGGACCCTTAGCTAGTAAAGAAAAGCAGTTTAAAATGTACTTTGGCAGCTTTAGTATGCTCAAAATGTACACTTATTGCCATATCATATCAAACACATTTGTAGCCTCTTTCACGCTAAACTTTCCTTAATGTGCTTTACAGAAACAGATCAACATATTAAAGGGACGCTGTCAAGGCTGTTAGTCCTAAAAATTGACCTACTTTGACACTGCTCCCATACTGAAGCTTTTACCTCTGAGATTTGTTCTGTGTACTTCTTCCTGGATAACTGTCTACACAAGGGCTAGACATAAAAATATACATTCAAATTAATTTTGTATTAAAAAGGAAATTTCAGAAAACATGATGTTATGGTGAAAGTTTAATTTTGGGATTTTCAGCAGTAGTTTTTCTTAAGGTTCAGGTGTAACTGCTGTCACTATCAAGATGACTTTTCTGAGGAGATACCAGTGCAAATATAATGTGTGACTCAGAGGGCTGAATCTTTATGTGTTGGCAGGTTGATAAATACAAAAGTGACAAACATGTACTGAATTTCTGCATGTAGTAAGAAGTCCATTCAGCCAAAAAGTTTTTTCTGCCTTCTCAAACTTAATAGCCATCTTCCAGGAGATGACTTGCAATTGCTTGAAGCAGGCATTCTCTTCTTTCCCACACATTAGGCACTATATTGAAATGAGGTGCTAATTAACCACTTAAAGTCTTGAGTGTGCCAGGATCTTAGTTTATGTTTACTGATTCAATAAACCATTCATGCAACTCATTGCATGCCAGGTTGGAAAAATAATACCGCAGACTGCTGAATTTATTGCTATGACTATCTTGTTCATATCCTAACTTTTCTCTAATGATTTACATTCTTAGGAAATATTAATTAGAAAAAAATCCACAACTTTGATACAGACTTCTGTAAAATAAAAAAACCAGGGTGATAGCCCAGCAGTTCTGGATTACACATGAGTACCTAGCTCATACTGTTTGCTATTTTTCTCCCAATTGTCAGTTATTTCATAATGACAGACATTCTGGAGTACAGGCGCCGGCATACTTTTGAATACAACATGTACTGATCCAAGATATGGACATCCATTTCAAAATCCAAAATTCATATTTCTATTCTGGACAGTTATGTTATAAAAATCCAATTTTGAGTGCATGGCTGCACATGACTGACATCTCATCCCCTCTCTATTTGTGTTGGCTAGTAATATTAAGAAAAGAAATTACTCATAACTGATGTTTTCATGACAACAGACCTGATGTTTTTACAGGAAAGCTGACATTTGTAAAGTCTTGTGCCAAATCCCATGCCAAGTATCACATTTCCCAGGAGGTGTGATCTGGCAGTGGTTTTGCTGGATCTATACCAAAGAGAGAATTTAGCATCCTCTTGCAAATAATTTGCAAGCCAATGCTACTGGAAATCAAGTGAGCAGTACCTATTCATCTGCATTAGCTGATTTAATGTATTTGATAGAGAAACATTTTATCCCATTATTCAATGATACTACTTCTCTGTCACACCTGTGTAGCTAGCAGAAAGACTCACATTTTGATTCAAAAATCTGGTTCAAAGAAATTGAACAGCATTGCTATTTATTCTACTACTGTATTTCTTCAGTGGTTCAATATCAAATAATGCTTCATGGTACTAATATTTGGGGATTTAACTGTCATCAGAAATGAAGTACTTATTTTAGCAGAGATAGTCTATTGAGAAAGTTATAGACTTGCACTTCATTTTGTAATGTCAGAAAAATTTGCTATGTTTGATTTTTTTTTCCTTTGCTCTCTTCTTTGGGGAATTAATTTCAACAACAAATGGACATTACTGTTGGATTTCAGAACTGATTCTGTGCAGTTTTCATGGACGCCTCTGGCTAGCTGAAGGCTACCATCGTATAACTGTTGCTACCAGGCAGGCTACTTGGTTGGTCTTAACTCTTATTTTTCTCCTTCCCCTCAGGAAAATTCACCGAAGTTTGTATCCCTCCTGGCTAACCCCGTAGCTGTCTTAATAACCTGAAGCCTGTCCCCAGGCTAACTGTCTTGGTGCTATCTCATCCTCTGTCTTGCAAACCCAAAAGTAGTTAATGTGACTTCAGCAGAGGGTCAGGATTATCCACTGTCAACTCTCTTTTGAGTTTCTGAGCTGCTTTTGGTCCTAACAGAGGCCTCCAGCAAGAGATGTCCCTAATCTCTACATGCCATTTCTGACAGCTCTTCTGTGTCCATCTGGAGTGGTAATGGTTGCTTATCACAGGGAAAGGGGAAGGTGATCAATAAAGGGTTCAGATGTGGATCAAATTTTTAATGCAAACCTAGCACTTCACTTGGTGTATCTCAGGATGAATGGAGTTGTGTGGCTATGTTTATGGCACAGATGACAATCAACATGTTGTTTAGCTTTCATTACCACTTCCTTGAAAGCCCTGGTGTATTGTCGCCGTAATTTTCCAGTACTTTATAATAAACTGGTAACTGAACAAATATTTGAAACCCAAACATAAATACACCAAAGGGCATTTTTTTAGGATTTTTTCAGTTCTTTCTTTAATTCATCCATAGTTTTTGTACCTCTGTACAAGTGCTTTTATCATTTCTATCTATACTCTGATTTCTTCTGCCTTTTTCAACATTTGCGAGAAAAAAATTCTTTCTTCAACTTGTTCATGAGCAAATGTAAAGTGTTTTGTAGCCCCAATACTATGCATATGAACTTTTATGTATGTCTCATTTTTATTATATTTCTCAATAGGTTAACATCAGGTTCGCAATTTATAGTTCCACTCTTTTTTTATTTTTTAATCCTTTCTGACTGTGTTTTCTATAGCCATTGCAAAAGCTAATAATTATGTAAAACATTACATCTAAGAAATCTGTAGTAGGGCAGAAGGCAGTATAGATTCAAGCTTTGGCTGCTGGGTCTTGGGAATATCATTACTGCTATCAGACCCCCAACTGTAAGACCATGTGGGACCCTGTTGCACCAACTTCCCTCAACTACTGGTTCCCACGACAGTTCCCAAAGCTGATCTCTAGTGGTGAACCACTAGCTTCACAAGGTGAGATATTTGCATGTAGTTTATAGAAAAACCAGAGAGCTGTAAAACCAGACAACAGTTAAGGTCGGAATGGAACTTTGGAAATTGCCTGGTATAACCTCCTGTTCAGGGCATATGTAACTTCAAGGTTGGGTCATGTCACTTTTCCCTTGTTCTTCACATTTCTTGTTTATATGCTGTTTATATGCTGTTTTAGATATGTAATGTTTATCATACAGGTCCATGTTTCAGAAAGATGTAAGAATGCAACTAAATTTTTAGTGTACCTTGACACACCTTTCAAACTGTTGTATATCCCTATGAAACTGTAAAATTTAATCATCGTCATCATCATGGCTAGGCTTCGTAAACGAAGATTTGGGAAGGGCTCTACCCACGCTTGTTACAAGCACACTGGTGGTTAAAAAGACCAATACGAGATAGACAAGTCCGGTTGCAAAAGGCACAGCAGAAAGACTCCTTAGGTGGTATATTCTGCAAGACACGGTTCTTTCTGTGTTGTCTTTTCTCCTCAAGAGTGATCCTGCATGCTTTCTCAAAGGAAACAGCAGCGTTATAGATGGTGTGTCTCCAGGCCTTCCGATTGGAGGCCAGAGTAGACCAGTTATGATGATCAATATGGCCAAGACTGAGATATTGTTTCAGGGAGTCCTTGTATCTTCTCTTTGGGGCTCCTCTCTTGCGGCAGCCAGTGGCAAGTTCACTATAAAGCAAGATCTTAGGGAGGCGGTGGTCCTTCATCCTGGAGACATATCCTGCCCAACGCAGCTGTGTTCTCAGTAACATGGCCTCAATACTTGTAATTGCTGCTTGTTCTAGAACAGATGTATTGGTCACATAATCTGACCAGTGGATGTTAAGGATTGTACGGAGGCAGCGTTGATAGAAGCGTTCTAGAAGACGCAGGTGGTGGCGGTAGATGACCCATGATTCGGAGCCATATAAAAGAGTAGACAGCACAATGGCTCTGTAAACACTGATCTTTGTACTTCTCAAGTGTTTATTTCACCAAACTCTTTTATGAAGCTTTCCGAAGGCACTATATGCCTTTGCTAACCTGTTGTCTATCTCTCTGTCAATCTTACCATCTGAGGAGATGAGGCTACCTAGGTAATTAAACTGCTGGACTGATTTCAGCACTGATTTGCCAATGGTGATGTGGGGATGATGGAAGACTTCCTGAGGTGCAGGTTGATAGAGAACTTCTGTCTTCTTTAAGCTGACTTCCAGCCCAAAAAGCTCAGCAGTGTCTGCAAATCAGGATGTTAAACGCTGCAGAGCTGCTTCCGTGTGGGTGACAAGGGCGGTGTCATCAGCATAAAGCAGCTCCCGGACAAGATGGTTTAAGGTTTTAGTATGGGCCTTCAGTCACCTAAGGTTGAATAGGCGGTACGAATAGTACGGTATTGAATGTAGATACCGTCCTGATCATCGAGGTCTGCCATGGCCCTTTGGAGCATCATGCTGAAAAAGATTGTGAATAGGTTGGTGCGAGAACGTAGCCTTGTTTCACACCACTGGTTATTAGAAAGGGCTCAGAAAGTGTGTTGCCATATCTGACTTGGCTGTGCTGATCCTCATGGAGTGAGATGATCATTTTAAGGAACTTGGAGGGACAACCTAAACGTTCCAAAATCTGCCACAGACCTTTTCTGCTCACAGTATTGAAAGCCTTGGTGAGGTCAACAAAGGTTACATAGAGACCTTTATTGTGTTCCCTACACTTCTCTTGCAGTTGTCTGAGAACAAATATCATGTCTGTGGTACTCCTGTTGGCTCTGAAACCACATTGGCTTTCAGGTAGAATTCCTTCTGCTATGGCAGGTATTAATCTGTTCAAAAGTAATGGAGAGCAGAGTAATAATACAGTATAAATAAATGATTGGTCTACTAGGACTGTGAAAAATTATTGCAATAATACTTAAACTAAGACTTTTCACTTTTCATAAGCAATTTTCTTTCTGATTTCATGGCCTTAATTGCTGAGGTCAATGGTCTTCATTTATAAGGATTTCCAAAATGTAGGGAGCTGCATTTAATTCCTTGCATGTTATTTTTTTCATAATTCTTTCTAAAATTCATCAGTTATTAATTATATTTCTCTTCTATTCTCTTTACTAATTTCTTATTTTAACTTTTCTTTCAGTTCCAGGTTGACCTCTGCCTTGCTGGTAGAACATATACCTGTCGCTTGTGAAAGTAGAGCACAAGACATCTTGTCTCTGTTATTTTTGGCTTATGGAATGTCTGATCTTCCTCTGGGTCCTTTGCTGATTTAGTTTTATTTTTCTCTTTCTATCATATTTATTTATTTACTTGTTTCAGTTTTAATGCCCTTTTTTGCAGCTGGACTGTAATTTGTGATCTCCCGAAGTGGTCAGAGTGCACAGTGCTGTGTCTCTACTACAGATAAATGTAGAGGGATTCCTAGGAAAAGGCAAAGCATTCTCAGTAGTAGGAGAGAAAGAAATGGCAATATATTTGCAGTGCTTCTAGCTGAGGTATGCTTGCTTCTCTTCATGTACTTCTAGTAGAGAGAATTTTTGTTGATGTTTCAATGGAAAGAGGAGATGTTGTTCCAAGCATACCACTCAAAGACAGATGTTTCTCCTTCAGTAAAAGGGGTCTGGTGGTCCTCTGTGACAGTGATGATATAAAAATACCATTTACTTGATTTTTAATGAAAGCGTCAACTACTTATTTCACATCCACTCAAAAAGAAGAGCTGTCGTAGTTTTTTTTATCCTGTGTACTCACAAGGAAATACAACTGCATTGTTCTGAGGTCTGACTCTGCACTTTCGCTTAATCAGAGCAATTTTCCTGCTTGTCATGCATAACATTACTACAGCTTTAAGCAATTAATTGGATAGTTCTGTACTAAGATATCCACAAACTGAAGACTTGTGGAGCATAATAGATGAGCTGTCTGCATCAGAACTGCAGTCTTAAAGATGACAACCTGCAACGTCCAGCAAAATTTCTTTTTTGAGTGGCAGTCCTTATTGCTGACACACATTTGATGCATGCTAAGCATATCCATTGCATGTCAGTTTATAGACCTATAATTCTGCAGACTTTTCAAATTTGTTATGAAATTCTAAGTATGAGTTTTAGGATAAAGCCTCATAGACTGAGATCCTGCACATCTCTGCTTGAAGATTACAACCTCATTATAAACCTCATTTTGTAAAAAAGTAGAATCTGTGTGTCTTTAACCAAGTTTTCTTGACTTATCATGAAATATGCTATGCACTGACTGGCTGTCATTCTTAACTTGGAAGAGCTGCATTTGTTTAAAGTACATCGTAATGGTTTTGGTAGGGAGAGGTAACAGATGGTACATGAGTAATGATGAAAAATATGATATAAAATGATCCAAAGTGTAAGGTTTAATTTCTCCAATAGCTCAGAGTTTCTATGTAAGACGTTTATGGCAAAAAAAATTGTCTAAAGATTTCTACAGTTACTGAATAGAGAATGGTCCATCACTGTAGTGCCTGTTTATGTATTATTGCCTTTTGCATCATGGACAAGAATGAAAAGCTGTCAGAAAATAAGAGCAGCTGAAGTGAGCAAACTCAGTTGGTATAAAACCTCTTATTCCAAAAGTGCCAAAACCATGTGTGGGACATACTTAATCTGGATAACGAGATTACTAATCTAGATTATGCACAATTATCATTATTTGAATAATCTTTTTTTATTAAAACTTCTCTTTTGAAAGCCAGCTAGCTATCTTGAGAAAAATACACATTGTGGAGATGATAAAAAAGTGCAATGACTAATTTAGAGATCAGGGAAGGCCAAAATTATGGATCTATTTGTATGCATTACTGCTTAGTCTTTAATTAAATAAGATTCTGTGAATTAAGATTCTGTATTTCCATTATAATGAGTGATAGCTTTCTCTGTGGGTTCTCGTGACCTACATAAAATAGGTAAGTGATAGAATAATGCCTGTAACTTTCCAATGACTATTACAAAATCTACTTTCAGACTTAGATGTCTATATATTCTGTGCTGCATTTGTGTTCTCCCACTAATTTCTTTTGGTCATATCATGTATTTTTTTTTTACTCTAAACCATTTATATGATGACTATTGTAGTTTTCTTAATTGATGCAGTGATCTCATAGCATCTTTTAAACATACTAGTTATTTCAACTTTAACAGTTAAATAGCAATTAATATATTTTGGATGCCTATAGTAGGAATTTCCCCTTTAATTCTTAGATCTGTGATGTGTCGTCCAGTTGCTGTCTAGTGTGAACTTTCTGTCCACATGCTTCACATATTCAATTCAAATCATGTTCAGGACAGACTACAGCAACTTAAGGAGCAACATGAACTTAGAGTAGTTAGCTCACTATTTTCTTCCCTTTTGTCTGGACTGGTCATGGCTGTTCCAGTATAAATGGGATTGGGTTGTGGCCAAGTAGATGCTGAGAGTGCAGCAAAGGCTCTAGCCTCACTGCTGAAGTCCTGCCAAAGAACTTAGAGCTTGCCAACATCCTGCTGTAATTTCTGAGTCAGGTAATATCCTTTCCACAACAGCCATTTAGGAACACAAAATCTTTTGAAACTCTTGATTGAGGGCAGCCATTGTCACATTAAGTCAAGTTCCTCTCAGCAATTAACAAATTGACTGATTTCAGTAGCTCCAGGACTTTACAGTCCTTTTTTTTAGGAATTATAATGGTGTTTGCTGTCAGCCAGGAAGAGTAAAAATAAGAAAATGTTAAGAAAAACTGCCTTTTCTTTGTTTTTTTTTTTTTAATTAGATGAGTAATTAAACAAAAATAAAATGGTTTTAAAAAGTAAAAACAACAAAACAAACAAAAAGTAAAAAGGTTAAAGACCTACCTTGAAATATTAATTTTTATTAAAAATTTTTTATAATTAAGCTCAGAGACGGTGGGGAGAATGTCCAGTGTAACATCTGAAATGAAAGATACTGATATTCTTCAAACTAATGGATTTGTTTTGTTTGGCAGCTTAACTGGAATTTGTACTCTCCTGTGCATTCCTGGTATCTCTAGGGGATATGCTTCACGATCTTCTTGGCTCATCTTTCCCTTACTAAAAGTTGCTTTTTCAAGCTGCATCACACACCAAAGTATTTCCTTCCTCTTGTTAGAATTCACTAAATAATTCCCTTGGGATATAGTTTGCTACAGGGGAAATAAGATATAAGACAGTCACCTTCAGTTAGGAGTTTAAGAGTGAAGGCCTCTCATCTTCAGGAGAGGCCAGACATCAGACCAATCATGTGGGCAGAGAATTATTTACAAATAAGAATGAAGTGCAGGAAACCAGGGTCATAATAATCTAAGTAGGTGTTCTATCAGTCAGAAATACCATTGGGAAGAGGCACCTCCTGCTCTTGCAGAACTGGCACTTGCAAAGTTTTTCTGCAGGATCTTCCTACTGTAGGTCAGGCTGCTTGGAAGATCATAAATGGCATAGCCAGATTGACATACCTATCTTGTTTAGCCATGCAGTTGCTGTCTGGTTTTGCTAATTATACTCAATATAGTTAGACATGACATGGAGCAGACATAGAATCACAGAACCATTAAGGCTGGAAAAGACTCCTAAGATCATCGAGTTTGACTCAGCCCAACACCACTGTGTTCACCATTAAACCATGTCCCAATGTAAAGACTAAACTCCATCCAAAATAAAGAAAAATACATAATTAATATCTTCTTAATAAACATCTTAATGGACAATAACAACACTGCCATTTTACACATACAGCACTTTTTCTGCAAGCTTCAGATTTCTGGGACTGAAAGAAATCTTTATGCTGGCCAGACTCAGATTAGGCCTACATTGCCACCTCTCTTTTCAGGTTTGTTCTGCCCAGTTGCTATTTCTCTTTCAGGAAGAATTTAATTTACTGGGTTGTTGTATGCCTGTTTTTTCCTGTCCACAAGTGAATGGGAGAAGTTAGTAGTAGCAGGAAATGAACAAAGACATTTGCTTAGTGGTTAGCTAAATCAGGGCATAAATGAGCTTACCTACTTGTATTTGTTCCTTGTTCAGATCAGCAAGAAAGTTGAGACAATCTAGAAAGATGCCAAGTTAGTGGTATTACAAAACATTTTAAGAACTGGAGGAAAAATATGAGTACATCATCTCTTGCATCATACAAGAGATTTCATTTGATAAAAGGGGTAAACGTGTGGTAGTGACAGCCAGTACCATATGAACAATTCACAGAATCACAGAATCACAGAATCACAGAATATTCTGAGTTGGAAGGGACCAACAAGGATCATTGAGTCCAACTCCTGGCCCTGCACAGGACAGCCCCAAGAGTCACACCATGTGCCTGAGAGTATTGTCCAAATGCTTCTTTAACTCCGTCAGCCTTGGTGCCGTGACCACTTCCCTGGGGAGCCTGTTCCAGTGCCCAACCACCCTCTGAGTGAATAACCTTTTTCTAATATCCAACCTAAACCTCCCCTGGCACAACTTTAGGCCATTCCCTCATGTCCTGTCACTGGTCACTGGAGGGAAGAGATCAGTGTCTGCCCATCCTCTTCCTCTCATAAGAATGAGGTCTCCCCTCAGTCTCCTCTTTTCCAGACTGAACAGACAAAGTGATCTCATACTGCTCCTCATTATGGGTTCCCCTCAAGGCCCTTCCCCATCTTCATTGCCCTCCTTTGGACACTCTCTAAGGGCTTAATGTCTTTCTTATATTGTGGTGTCCAAAACTGCACACAATATTCCAGGTGAGGCTGCACCAGTGCAGAGCAGAATGGGACAGTCCCCTCCCTTGACCAACTGGTGATGCTTACAATTCTAATAAGATTCTAAATCTGTTAATAATGCAGTGAATATTCATTCTTTCATTCATCGGCACAAATATTTTAGATGTGTCAAATTCATGAACAGACTAACAGTTTGTGAAACAGAATAGAAGAAAACCTACAAACCCTATACACAAGGACATATTTTTGTGAGAGGAAGACATGTGAGTGACCTCATAATTTGAAGTGATTTGCTGGAATGAAGTTTAAGGGAAAAGCTAAAAAAGAGAAAATAAACACCTTGTCAGACTTTGCTAGTAAAATAATAAGTGGCATTTGTTGCCATTACTGTAAATGTATGTAGTTAATATGCAGTTAATAGCAAAGGAGAAGCTTCCCATGTCAGTATTAAATTGTAGAACTGATGCTTCTTTGGGGGGGTGACCTTTCCTTTGCTGGTGTCACCTAATCTTTTGCCTTCATACATTGTCATAAACTACGTTTTTCTACTCCTGCTTTACTCTGGTAGTATTTGTCATGTATCATTTTTTATGCCCCTGCTTTACAGGAGCAGAAGTTCAATCATTTTGCTATTTTTATTTGTGCACATTGTCCCCATCCAGTCACTCTGTAGCACTTGACACTTTGCTTTTTCCCTTCCCCTTCTCCATCTCTCTTTTGTAAAGGATTGAGTTGTGTTTTATACCCTAATCCTTTCAAAATGTTGTATACCTTTCTAAAAGATGGCAATCTTCTGACAAGGCAAGAAGATGAGAAAGCTAGAATTCACATCAGGAGGACCTGCTATGTCTGCTGTGACAACAGGGGAGGAACACACTGACTTTCTCCATTAAAGTCTGAAAGCACCTGTGCTATGTTTCTGACAGAGAAGGAGGGAAGGTGAGGACCTGAACTGCTGGTCCTCTTCCATGCTGCCACTCAGCCCAGCCCTCAGCACTCTCCCTCCCTCCCCTCCTTCTGCTCTGTCTCTTCCTTCTCTCTGCCTAACAGCTGAAGAAAGTGTAAAATAGCAGAAGGCTTTGCTGAGAATTATGCAACTCATATCAAAATAGGAGAATTACCCTTTCCTGACCGAAAAAGCAGATAGACTAAAAGAAGGTAATTTGTGCCCATGTGTGTCACAGGCACTGCATTCCTGGGTTCCAGCCTGGATTAGTTGTTATTTTACTCCTGAATTCACTTTAAAGAAAAAGCAGCATTCTTTTCTTTTTTTTGCCTAGTAAGTGCCTCATTTACATGAAGCTGTCAAGCATTATGACATTTAATGTTAATAATGCCACTTTCATTATTTTGCTGTGAGTGTGCTGCACTCTTATAAGAATCACTGGTATGAAACACAAATGTTTCTGATGGTACTGTCATAACCAGGGACATGGAGAGAAGCTCAGCTACAATGCCTGTTACAGGAACCACAAGAAGAGCTGATACTGTGCTGTCTCTGTCACTCTGTTCTTGTGGGACAATACTGTGACTGTTTGTACTTGCATTGCAATAATATTCTCTAATACTATTCTCAAAATCATACTTTGGCCAACAGTGATAACTATGGAAAAGAAAGCTTAAACTGAAGTGCTCAACTGGTCTATAGATTTTATTCCTAAGGAACAGGAGATCAGCTCCAAGACTAGAAGGCAAAATCATAATCTCAAGGATTTTATTCAACCTGCAAAGTCATAAAGGGAAATTCGAATATAATTTTATGATACCAGGACTTAAATCATAAGACAAATGAAATATATGAAGTATTTGCCAACTTAAATATATTTTTTCCTACTGTTATCATAAGCAAAAAAAAATAAGTCTCTTTATTTTGTTTTTCTATTTTCTACACTGTCCAGTCTGGAACTTCTGGTGCTGAAATGCATTAAGAGGTAACAACATATCATGTTCATTCTGAATAGTAATGCATATGCAATGGGTTATGAATTAAAAATCCTGACAGATTCTTGTGATGGGTGGGTAATTTAATCTGTTTAATCTTTCAGAAAGAGAAGATGAGAGAGGGGGATGGTCGACAAAGTTTTCAAAAAACAGTAGTAAATCTAGGATTATAAATCAGTGTTTTTCTCTTCTTATTTCTGTGTTCACTGTAGTATGTATACTAAACCTTGAGAGAGAGAGATACTGTCCTCATAAAATTCTAGCTCAGGTTTGATAATCCAGGTGTTCTGAATAAGCATAAAATTTTGTGTGTTCCCTTCTAAGGAAAAAGTTCAAAAGACTTAGATGTTTTGTGTAATTGGGATAAGCAACAAGATTTCATGCTTATCCAAATAGTGCTCAACCTCTCAGTCTTTGAACTTTTCCTTAGAAGGGAACACTAGTTATAGAGATGGGAAGGGCCGTACATAGAGGGGTCCAAGGAAAAAGAAAGTATAGAGAAAAGAGAAGGGATAACTAAGTGTGTCTGTGCGTCTCTGTGTATGAATATGGAAGTGCCTTTTGCAGTGGTAGGGAAGATTTACTTTGAAAGCAGCAGAGAAGAAAAAGGTCATGGAAATATTGCATGCATAGTCCAATATTATACAGGATTAAGTGTCTTGGTGCAACCTTTCAAAGGAGCTAAACTTGTGTTTCAGCACATACATCCACTTGGTAAGTTTATTGAAGTACTTGAAAATCAGTCCATATGTAGTACAATAGACTGGGATCCAACTTTGAATTCTACCATGAAAATAGATATGAAATCTATGAAGTGATAACCTAATTTTCTTCCTTGCATTGAAAACAACAAAGTAATTATGTTAAGACATGTGCTAGTAAAATAACTGCAGCTAAGGAATGCATGTCCTTTACTGTGTTTCTCACAAATGCAGATTGTTTCAATGAAATATAGGCTCGATGTTTATTAATCAGAACAGAATTTATAATAATATACTCATGTTTACAGAGTTTAAAGGAACTATTTCAAGATAGGATGCTACAAGAAATAATAGAGTAATGGAGTCAAAGTTACTTTAAAAAGGCACACATATCCAAATCCCACATATCAAAATGAACCATGGCTGCTTTTCTGAGCAGCCAGTCAAACTGGAAGGTCTAATGGAAACTCTATATCTGCTACTGGCTGAATGAAAGTAATGAACCTAATTCAGAAGTTTGAAAGTATAATTTAAATGAATACTCATTTAACTGAGCTGAAAACTGTTTTCCCAGGTAGTGTTTGTTCACAGCTACCCCTTTTAGTGCTATTCATTAAGTATTCACTGAGAATCTGATTCTAATTTCCTCTATGTGGATAACAAGCTTTTTATTGAACTCGGTGATAAGAAACTTAGGTACTTTTAAAATTCAAAACTGTTTATAAACACATTTTTCAGTTGAATGCAGCTGCCTAAAAAAAGGTCTCTGTTGTCATTGCAGACAAGCTGATGTATCCCATTGCTGCCATCCCAGAAAGATTTAACTTTCCCAGAGGACCTGTGTCATATCTGCCTTATAAATATCTCAGATAGCCCAAACAGCTCTAGATGCCTATGTTTAGACAACTGAGTTGAGACATGGGTCTCCACTGACAGAAGCTCAGATGCTCTCACTTATAGAGTCCTAAATTTAAACCAACAAAAAAAATCACACCCAAAATGTCACATCAATGACTCTTTACTTCAGCTGTTAAATGGTTAATGAATGTCTAAGACAGATAATTAACAAACTGGCTGTCTTACAAAACAAGTGATATATTGAATGCATGCTCTGAAAAACTTCTAATGCAAAGAAAAACAGGTTTTAGTAAACAGGTAAAAAATATCAGCCATGTTGAACCAGGGCTCAGGCATCACTGTCTCAAATTCTGTACTGCTTCACAACTCACAAACTTTATATTTATACTTTATATTTATAAGAAAGATTACCTTTTGGGTAAATCTTTCATTTAAATTGCTGAAATTTTGAGACCAAAGCAGGATGTCAATTATTACAGGATTTGGGATAAGATTATTTTGTGGATTTATCTGTTTCTTAAATTCCATTTTTTTTCTAGTAAAAATTGTTCTACTTTAGATCATGTTCTGGGTAGAGGTAAAAGTTCTCAGCCAGGCGCAGTAGGTCTTTCTTCAGTTCACGTAGATAGTCCAAGTACACAGGAAATAACTCTGCACTTAGGAGTGAGGGGGGAATCAGACCAGATAATTCACCTTCTCTTCATTGTTCCTCCCAAGCAGTGATGCAGACAAACCTTTCAGCTGAAAGAAGTTAAGTGTGTTGCTTCACAATTTTATTTATCATAGAGTTTGGTGTTGTTTCTGGTTGTTAGTTTGTTGTTTGATATGGTAAGAGGAACCAGACAAACCTGTGGTTGTTCTAGACATCATAGAATGAATATCATTCCCTATCCAAAGAAGGCATGATCTTAGTATAGAAGATCAGACAAATAATGGCAAGAAGGATAGGGCATCCACTTGGTGGTAGTATTAACCACTCTTAACTCTGCATTAAGAAAAAGGCTTATTTACTTTTGTTTCATTTTTCAGGGATGATTAGGTGAAGGGAAGGCAGTAGAGTGAGAAAAAAGGCAGGGAACAGAGTAGGTTAGAAGAGAAGAGGGAAGGGATGTTTTATCCCAGTTCCCTTCAGGCTACTTGGAAATCTTTGTTGTTTTTTTCTTCAGATTTGTCACTAAAGCAAAAAGGACTTTGCAGGAGCTTGCTTTTTTCGTAACAGTATCAGGGAACTTTGAACATCTCTGTCCCTCATCTTGCCATTGTATCCTCATACTTCCCTGTAGTTGTTTGTGTAATCATCAAAGAAATGGTTGTAGCACTGCTTTTACTTTTCTCCATAGTGCTTCAACCAGAGTCATCTGGGTTTCTCCCTGTCTTGTTTTGGAAATGAGTGAGCAACTGAAACTAGGGTTATTAGCAGTAACAGTGCAGTGATCCGTTTTGCTTAGGGTATCTTTGTCTCCATTTTTTTCCACCCTCTCCCCAAAAAGTTTAAAGACTTTGGCAAGTTACTACCACTGTTGCTGAAGGTCTGACCACTGTGAGCTGGAACCTCCCTGTGTTTCAGTATTGGGCTCCCCTTCCACAAGACAGTTCTTGCATGGAAAGCTGCTGTGAGACATGTACTGTGATACAGATAGCGTACCAAAATAACACAGATGTAGATATTACCAATTAGCCAGGAATACTTTAATTCCATGGTTACTTTGCACATCTTCTAAATGAGAGAGACACATCAAATTGCACTATATTGCTGAAAATATATTCCTATAGGAATAGCAGCTCTTTGCAATACTTGTAACAATAGACACTTATTTAATTGAGTTTCACACTTTGGTGGGGTTTGCAGACAACAGTGTTAGTCACAATATATTCAGAGGAAAAAGTTATATAGAGGGTGATAAGGTGTAAGAAGGGTAAATTTATAGTCAGATTAGGGTAGCCGAGAGTTTACATGAGTCTAGTCCACTGAGAAAAAAAGATTTACTTCCTTGTTATTGAAATGTGTTGGACTGCCATACTTTTGTTTCATTTATAATTAATCCATTTTTCTTTCTGGATGTGTGAGAAAACTTATGGTGAGATGATAAATAGAATAATGAGGCATTGATCTTCTATCATTGCTTGTCTTCTGTGAATTTTGCAAATCTTGCTATTTTTTCTCCAGTGAAATGATACTGAATTATAATGTGTTTTGCTGAGATGAGGCTGTATTATATGTACTGACAGAACAGGTAGTATATAGCTGGATCAGAAGAATATTCAAGATGTAAGGCTATGTTCAAATGAACCTATATAACTGCCTAACTCTATTAAAATTCTCCTTCAACCACATGATCGTTCTAATGAGAAAAGCAAACATTATTTTAAATTCTATGCAATATATATTAAAACTTGCCTCATATTTTTCAGTATTTTCCAGATTAATGCCCTCTACTTTACTGAACTGCATTCATGCAAGCTAATGCTTATATATCCTATGAAAAGGATTGAGCCCTTCTCTTCTTGTCCAGTAGATGTAGCAAGAAGCTGAACCATTTTCTGACTTCTGCAGGTTGTTAAGAGCTCCTGAAGATTTGCAAAACATAAAGAAAGGGACATCTGGGCCTTGAAGTTGGATTGCTAGGACCTAGCATATAGTGGAAATTTCAGATGTATGAGTGGTTGACAAGAAATGAGCAAAGTTTGCAAGAACTCGCAAGAGTGTACACTCTTAATAACTCCTAATTTTTTCTTTTTCATTTTATTGTTTTTATTAAATTTCCTATCTTCTGGCTCCCAAGTATGAAGCTGATTAGTGACCTGGCTTTACAAGTTTATGCCCTTACGACAGCACTTCCAGCAACACAGATCTTCTAGTACTTTCTAGCAAGCCTTACTGTTAGCTTTATGTTAATTTTAATAAAGTCTAAAGCCACAAATCCAAAATTCTTTGCTTTGGTTTTATTTTAGATCTGAATCTCCTTGAGAATATTTTTTTTCTTTGCTGCCATTGGCAGATGAGCTAATATCCCTTCGAAGCAAGCAAAGCACATAATTACTTACATGAAAAGCAAGCTCTTTGGGAGAATTCTCGGCTAAACCCACCCCTTAGAGGAAAATAGGAAGGGCACTGGCAATTAGATAAGCTGCACTTCAGACATGAACAAACACATTTATCAGATAATTAGTAGATACTTTCCTAGGTATTTCTGGCACCAAGATCCAAAAGCAATGCTAAGGCAGGTAAGCTCATCTGATGAAAAAAGCCCTGTGGTTGCAACAGACTGTTAACTTGAGGGGGAGAAATGCCCTGTATTGTAAATCCTTGCATGCTTCAGACATCCAGTGTTCTTCGAGTCTTTAGCCAGTGTTACCAATCCTTCTCTCATAAACTGGAAGGCAAGAACTGTCACAGCCTTCTGTGAACTGTCTGCCTCTTGCAGGGGGGACATCCCACCTTAAAGAATCTGAGAGAGGTATTTTGGACAGAGTGAGTTAATGTAGCAAAGGCACTGAATAAAATTATCCAGAAAAAACTTCTAGTTCACATTTCTTCTTGGGAATGGGGTTTGACTGTACTATGCTACAGTCTCAAAAATGTTATTTTGGCAGAAGCTGGCATATCAGTAAATTTACTACTGAGATGGATGGCTCCAAACAGTTTGCAGTGACCTCTGGAGGTTTCCGGATTTCTCTTTGGACCACACGGAAGCCTTAGAAGCAAGTCTTGTAATGCTTTTTTATAAGTAGAGAGGAGAGTTAACTTGTTCATAATGATGGGAATGTTCTGACAATTGGAGTAGATAATGAAGTTGTTGTCTACTCCTTAATGACAATTAAGAGAATAAAATATACTGCAAAGTTGTTGCAATTTCTATGCTCATGTATGTATATCGATGTACATATAGATGTACATTTATATATATATAAAGAATACACATGAAAATAGTCTAGTCATCTACTTTCATAAATTAGAGAATGATCCTTTTAATGATCAAAAATGTTAAAGGATTGAACCACAAAGTGACTGAACAATTTGATGTTTTCATTCAATAAATAAATAATTCCAGCCCAGTCAATATTATTGTGAATAAATTTATTCTTCAAAATAAAAAGTACTAGTGATACTTCAAGGAACAAGTTTATGAAACACTCTTTGAAATGTTCTTCCCCCAGTGAGGTATATGCTTGTAGAAATTTTTTATAATCATTTATCAATTATCAAAATAATAAACCATAATCTTCTGAAAATTGTAACATGGTCTCCAGTGTTACTGGCTTTCTCCTCTGAATTTCTCAGCATGTACATATATATTTGTAGGCATGTGCATTATATAATGTGTGGAATACATGCTTATCCAACAGCTATAAGGGGTTTTTGGACACATGACATTAAACACAATTTTTACGTAAGTACAGATACAATACTTTAAAAAATATTTCAAGAATAATTTTTATTTTTATTCTAATTATAAATAAATGTTTTTAAAGGGTAAGCATTTCAAAAATAACGGTGGTACCTATTCCCCAACTAGTCTTATGATACACACTCACCATAGTGTAATGTGATGGAAAAGACAATGTCATGTGTTAGGTGGCAAACTTTCCTCCTAACTACCTTAAAAATATATTTATTCATTTGACAAGCTTTTAAGTATCTAAGCATGTCTGATTTTAATCTGCTGCTATATGAAAATTGCCAATCACAGATTACACAAAAATGAGGGACGGTTGTAATTTTGGCACTGCTGCCAAGAGTAATTTCCTCCAGAATCTTTGTTTCATAGGGTGAACATCAAGTGGAATTTTGTCATTCTCAAGCACTAGAATCTATCCCATGTGTGCTACTGTGGCTTCAACAACTACATAGGAAACACAAAAATACTATTTTGCTCACGGGAAGTTAAATTTGTCAGTGTTTGTAAGATGTTCTGAGAGCCACAAGCAGAAGGTGGTATGTAAGTGTCTGCATATGAAGGCAATGAATATTACTCTAGCTGTGTGATTTTATAGATAATATAGCATAGAAATGCTTTACTCAGACTGACCAAAGAAATAAGGATTATCTAGCATTTTAAGGAAATGTTATTTTCATTTTGGAAGTGAGATCACAAGACTTTATGAAATACCTACCTCTAAATATCTATTCAGAGTGGTATTTGTTTAAAGTGAGCTATCTGAAAGCTACACATCTAAATGCACTAGTCATTTATATTTTCTCTATAATCAGCAGGGAAAAACATGCATCTCCTGAGGGCAGTTCTTCCTTGGTATACATCAAAACTAGGTGGGATGAAACACCTCTGGAGATGTCTATCTGCATCCATTAACTATAGAGGGAACCAATTTTAGATTAGCTTTCTCTATCTAGAGGTTAAAGACCTTATGGAGCCAAGACTCTCTCTTACTGTTCCACTAATGAAAGATGCTGCCAACCCCTTCAATAATTTTCAAAAAAAAGAAGAGGGAATGAGACCCTAGCCCTATATAATCACTGACTACACAAACTTCAGCAAGCCTAGCACTGCTGCTTCCAGGTTGAAGTCTGTTTACATGTGTGCAAAATATCCAGCTTCAATCTAGTCTTTCTTCTCCTTGAATAAAGGTTGAGATTGTGTAAAGTTATTTTATGAGCACAGCAAGCTTCTGCAGCTGCAACATACTGATTCTAGGAAGAGTTATAATCTATGTAATGTTTGTACTTTACTAAAGTGAATGTTTACCTACTGCATTTAGTTCTTTGGTTATACAGTTCAAGCAAATGCCTAAATATTTCATGCTTTGTTCAGGTATTTAAAATACTGATAGTCTGCAAATGAAGGCAAGAGTAGACATAGTAGGCAAATAGAGACAACTGCAGCCATCTTTAAGCAGAATCGGAGCATGAGTAGATGATGGCACCTGCTTTGCTGCAGTGAAAAAATGTCACCACCCAATGTATTAAAAAAAAAAAAAAGTCACTTATTCCTTATCTTAAAGCTGATAAATTCAGTTGCACCTCTGCTACTGAGAAACTTTGGGCAGGTCCACAAATCAATGGACACTGATTTGTTTTCTAAAAACTTCTGCATTTGTGAAGGGTGTTGGTGACTGTGAGCAGGAGCAGACAACCTTGGCTGACTTAAGGATGTCACAGACAACAGTCAGACTTATGGCAAACAAAAAGAAGGAGGAAAAGGACTTCTACAGTAGTGGCTTCTCTATCTGATTACCAGAGAAATTTTTATGCCTTTACACATTTAGCCAGCATAGATCACTACTTATATCAGATGATATCTCTACAATGGGAAACATTCTTGAAACATGGAAGATAGCAATGTCAGATGAAATGAGAATTAATAATAAGAAGCTTGGAGAAGGAATTCACAGAAGGAATTGAGCAGGCAGTAAATAACCTCAACAATAAATTGGCACAGGGAGAGGTACACCCAGTATTTCTGAAGAAAGAAATTATGCAATAACATGCACTGATTTTGATAGTTCATTTGCTGTGCAATAAGTATCGATTTATGTACAGTTTTGAACACAGACAAATGCAGACTTCCATGCTATTCTTGCAAATAGAAATGAAGGAACAATAAAAAAGCAGGTAATAAACACTTTGTTCTGGAACCTGACTCCACTGTTGTTTCCTGGCTACTTTCTTCAGCGCCTGGATGACTCAGTAAAAATATTTGGAAAATGCATCTGTCTTCCTCTATTGCATCAATTATGCAGCATACAGTTATTCTTATTTAGTGTTACCCTTAGTCAGATAATGCATCCTTTATTCAGTGTTTTAGAAGTTTCTTGAACCAGCTGCTTTGGTGAGTTTCTGAATAGATAGCGTGTCACAGCAGTCAGGCAATCCTTAATGAAATTGTAGGCAGCTGCTTGTAAAAGGTATACATGTGTCCATGACATAAGCCTCTAGTCTTATAACAAGAGGTACTAGATGACCTTAAAAGTGCTGGTACCAGTTCTATCAATCCTTAAGCAAGATGAAGTTCATAAGAACCACTCTGTAAGTTTTAGATTTATACTTCCTAAAACAATAGACTCTTACTATCTTAATGTGGCAAACATCTTAAGAACAAACTCAGTGCCTGACAAAAAAGAGAGAGCAGGCATCGGTTATTGTAGTTTCTATGGGAGCCTTATTATGTAGGAAAAGCTCACTTTTTAATATTTGCAACTGCTGTGAGATCTCAATAGCAGGGAGTTCATGTCAGGATTTTTTGAGCTGATTTTCCCTTTTTTTTTTTTTTTCTCAGAGTGGACCTGTCTTGTCTTTAAGCAATACCAATGATAACTATCAATTTTAAAGGTGGGATTTACTTTCTATCATCCTCCTAAGCTGTATGCTTTGAGAAATCCAGGGTAGTTATAGGAGTCCCTTCTTGCTTCTTTTGTGTGGACCTTGCAAGGCTCTGTAATAGCCTGTGCTCCTCAGCCGCAGATTGCATGGGGTTGGGAAGGTCAGGATGATTTGCGATCTCTTCGTTGTGCGACAAGTTAGTTTTGGCTGCAAATACACTCAAATACCATATTATGCGTTGATGGCTTTCTAAAGTTGTTCTGCCCCCACACCCTGAAGAAGATGGATTGTTCATGATCTGTGTGTAGGATGCCACTGCTGTAGTCTGTCTTCAGCTCCAGCTCACATATCTCACCTCTGGGCAACATCACTGTGTAATTGATGTTCAGTACGCCTCAAGGGGTTAAAAGATTAATGCACCACAAAGGTATCCTGTAAGCTGCAGTTTTAAAGAGCTAGACTGCGATCCGCAGTGTTCAGTTTCATTAAGAGGTTAAAAAAGAAGTTGTACCAGAATGTATATTCAGCCAGCAGCTGTAAATAGTTGAAAATTTTTTCTTTCTGAAAGTTTTTGTTGTTTGGGTGTATGATTTCACCATAAACACTGAGTAGGATTATATTTGGCAGCAATATTTTCTTCAGTACAGATAGTGGATCAATATACAACAATGGCTATTATTTTAAGAATTTCAAAACAATTTGTGTAATTAAAAGAATTTATAAACATAACTGAATCCAGAAACCCTGATTTCCCTTCTTGGGTTGTAGTGACTTATGTGAAGTCTTATGACTTCAGTAAGAAATTGCAAATGTCCAGAGCAGAAAAAAATCATCTCCAAGAGCATATATGCTTATATACATGCACACACATATAAAAATATGTATATATCCTCTCACCCTCATTTCTAATTTTTTTCTGTAAATGATTAGCTCTGAGAACATTTTGTCAAGGACACTTATAATAGGCAGATAAAGTGTTATTTCAGTGATTGTATGGAGAGCTGAGTAACATTAAACTTTGAATGTGAATGGATTTTTTTCCCAGTAACAAGCTTAGATTTCATATCTGATCCAGGCTTAACAATAGCAGTATAAGGCAAAAGAGAAAAAAACCTTTTATGTATATTCTGTTTAAATTAAGTGTTCTACTTTTTAAATTAGACATGTAGAAGTTATTTCACTGAAGCTGGAAATTAAGTTCATTGAAAGCATTTGGCCATTAGCATAAATATCATACAGGATGATACAAAAAAAACGTTAAGAAATGGCATGACCTGAATAAGCCATTAATATTAAAGCTGCAGTTTGGCAGATATTTAAACAATAGTGAACATCACCTTTCTGGCCTGTCTCACTGGAGAAGTCTTCAATAAAAAAGAGTGGTTTTGGTCTCATCTGAATCCAGACTCAGTTCTAACTATTTATATATAACAATATAATATAACAATAATGTGCTTGTATCCAGTGTAATTTGTTCAGCATTTTCAGGCAAGTTGAAAAGGCCGGTTTAGAATAGGTATCCCTGGTCTTCAGTCTAAGAAATTGAAGCAAAGAGTTTATCACATGCTGGATTAAACCCCAAAGTGATTTAATTCTGAGATCGCCCAATAGATCTCTCCTGCTCCTGCTTCAGCTACTGATCTGCAGACATAATCCACATTTATGTCAATGTTTGGTGTGGTTGTAGGCTACTAAATACTTGTACAGTCCAAAGAAGCTGGGGAAATTTGGCAGCTTGAACTGCAAGGAGTTCTCAATTCCTTTCAGTATTTATCAAAACTCAACAGAGCTGGAACAAAATTGAGCAATCAACCTGTGCAGGTTTCTGAAGAACAAAACCACTGTTCTCATGATAACAATTGGTGTTTAAAAGGTGTCATGTTCATAGTGAATCACTGGGGATGCTTTTTGTTCTCCTTTTTTTTTGTACAAGAGTGTGGGATGAGAAGACCACATTTGCCTCTTCTTAAATTGGCTTGAAAATCCTATTTAAAAATTCTTCTCAATGTGTGAATGAATCAGAATGGCTTAGAAAAATGTAGTAGAAACCTTAAGAAAAAATAAATGGGTTGAAAACAGAAGTAAAGAACAGACAATGTGGAATAATATGGAGCCTCTAATATATAAAAAAGACACCTAGAAAAATAAAAAAAACCCCAGCATACTGTGGCATATGCAGTACTTAGTGTTTCTATTTATGTTGAATTTTTCCTAACTGAGAGAAGTTTCCATGTATCTAGAATGTGTTTATTTTGAGAATGTATAAGTTTTTCACAGAAATATTCTGGCTTGGAGGTTAGAGAGATTGCCATTATAAGTAAGGTGGTCCCCCTTAAATTGGCTCAGCTCCTGCAGCTGAGCTATGACAAACCAGCTTTCAAATCCTCCAGACATCACGAAGTTCACAAGTCTTCAAACACTACATGTTTTGACTGTGTCAAAATCAAGATGTGCTGCCTTGTGGTAACAAGGTGGGGATCATATAACAAGTTGCTGGGAACAATGGTAATTACACAGTAAGTTAATGACACAATTATCAGGAGATACAAAAGTCTGAGAGGACAAACTATGGCTATACCTCAAAGAGGTGAGGACCACAGCATCAAGACAAAGGGGGAATTTCTGCAAGATCACAAATTTTTTTTAATCTTGTCACACTGATTGCAAAACAGATTTTAAAGGCATTATTTGGTTTGAAAGACAGGTTACAAATTACTCAGACAATGCAAAAATGAACCCAAATATTACCCAATGGTTAGTGCCTTTTTCAAGCTTTATTTATTAATTAATTTAATTTTTTTATTTTTTATTTTCTCTATTCAGTTTTCTTTGTTCTTGTTCTAAGAATCCATCCCAACTTTCACATAAAATTGTACATTCATATGACATCACCTAAGGGATTAAAAACATAGTCCTTAGTTTGTTTAAAGAAACTAAACTGATCTGTACCACAGAAGAGAGTTTGAATGAAATGTTTGAGGGCCCCTTAACAGATCCCTTGTTAGTTCATAAGGCACTATTGCTTAAACAGACTATAATTCTGTGAGCCACATGAAGCTTTTGCAAAAAAACCTGAAAACAATACAGACTCAATTCAGTGTACACAGCATCAAGTACCTAGCACAGCCTGAACACTTTCACTGCAGTTGCCAAAGGTTTTGCACAAATTCAGCTGTACCTCTGTGTGAAATGAGATAATAAGAATTATGGTACCTGCTTTTCTTATCTCTGGTCTGATTAAGTTTATATGGCAAACTTCATTGAGGGCTGTTTATTATTATGGGTAGTGCTGGTGCCCAGTCTCACCTGGGGCCTGTAGGCTTGATTAAAAGGAAGAAGTAATTACAAGTAAATAGAATATATATTGTTAAAAATTTCAAATGTAATCTGTTGGGTGATTTGGAGTGATTTTATGTGAGTGCCTTCTGAGAACTGGCAAACTTTCACATTCCTTCACAGAGAGAAGTATCACTCTGAAGGCTCTGTGAATTGGAGGAGACGATGAATGAGTGCAGAAAGAGCTGGAAGAGATGAAAGGGAGATCAACATGGACAGCAAGGATGAAAAACATCACCATTTGTTTTGGCAACATTGGGAATGAAGCAGGAAGAGCTAGAGGAAGTTGGAAGGTGTTGAGAAGTTCAAGTTGAGAAGGAAGAGGCACTACAGGAAAACAAATTCCCTCTAAGGTGAAGAAAGCACACCAGCCTGTTTATTCTTAGACCAGTGGTACTGCTGTCACTGACCCTTTTGGTACCAAAATGTTACAGTAGCAATAGGAGCAAAACTAGTTGTCAGACTAGAAACAAAACACAGGACAAAACAACATCTTTCATTCCTATCTCTAGAGTTGCCACCAAGCAAAACTATTCTGTTAATATTTTATTATTAGTCATAAGTACAGCAAGGGAGCTATTACAAGTGAAACACTAGAACAGACTGAGCTGACAGTAAGCTGAAACATGCCTAGGGCAACCAACTTCTTTTTTTAGTGTTGTGACTTTCTAGCTTCTGCTTGTGATGAATAATGTGTCAAAAGAATCCCTAAACTCCTTTACTGATTTCTAAAGTTACTGAACAAATGATCTGAAAAAAAGCCAGATTTTGGGGTGACTATTTGTAAGTCACTATTTTTGTTTTTTTTTTAAATATCTGTGTTAACCTGTCCTTTCAGATCTTTAATTCTTCTACTGCCTATATATTTACTTTTCCAAATGAGGCTGAGCTTCCAACAAGAAGAATGCCTGTATTTGGAAAACTCAGTCCTGTAAATGTCAATAAACCCCTTTTCCCACTCTCAGTCATTTTATGGATAGGTTCATTTATGAACCTATAAATAAGCTGAGAGAGTTGGGGTTGTTCAACTTGGAGAAGAGACAGCTCTGGGAAGACCGGACTGTGGCCTTTAAATACTTAAGCAGCCTTCTAAGAGAGAAGATACAAAGTTTTTATTAGGGCCTCTTGCAAAAGGACAAGTGATAATGGTTTTAAACTGAAAGAGGACAGGCATAAGGAAGAAATTCTTTACTGTGAGGGTGGTAAAACACTGGAACAGGTTGCTAACATATGTGGATACCCCATCCCTGGAAGTGTTCAAGGAAGGTTGGATAGTACTTTGAACAACATGGTCTAGTGAAAGATATCCTTGTCCACGTCAGGGGGCTTGGAAGAAGATCACCTTTTGAGGTCCCTTCCCACCTAGACTATTCTATGATTCTGTGCTAAGCACAATGCTTATGAATTAAACTACTCTGGGAATGCTAATCTGAGACTCATCCTGATGACTGAAGGCCAGGTACCTGAAGACAAGAGCAAGTCAAAATTTTTTCAGGCTGTGTCTGAAAATGTTGTGAGCTTTAGCTCATTTGTCTACATGAGCTGTAAAGTTTCAGTTTTCATATGCTGTTACTTTCATTATTAGATCCTTGAGTTGGTTGGAAGTGGAGTTACATCCACTAAAACACTTTTGGAAATCGAGAGCTCCCTCACCTCATCTGATGAAGGACTTAAGAAATTTATTTGTATTTTCTAGCTACCCTGGCTGACCTCATAAAAGATAATCTCTGTCCTTACATATATTGCCTTACTAATTTCTTTTGACATGACACATAATCTTAAACCAACTATGTAAACTCCTTATAAAGTCTTTTTTAACATCTTTATTTTACTGTGGTAAGAATAGCAACTGACAGGCCACAGCTCTCCAATCTTCTGGTGTTACTGCATGTTACAATTTCTTTCCAGATCATTTTGGTACATGTTGCTCGCATACTTCACTGCAGTTACTCCTCTCTTCAGAATATTGTGCCTGGAAGGGACGAGCAGGCTGACATTAGTGGGGATAAATGACTTTTAAAAATTAATAAGCAGCAGAGACTTGATGTTTACTTGATAAAGAAGGGTCATGCATTTGTCCAGTTGGAGGAGCTGCTGTTCTCAGTTTAAGCCATCACCTTCTATGAGTTTTTAGGGGAGAATATAGCTGGATATGTTCCTGTGTTTTCACTGCTGTGAATGTTATCACACAGTAGAGTTCTTGTGGAGACTGAAAAAGACTTTTCTGTGAAGAGTGAAGTTTGCATTCTGCATCAGACAGCAGTGTGATTACAAAAGACGATAAAATTGTTCTTCAGAAACTGAGGACATTTGAAGAAGAATTTTCATATGTTACTGCAAATCAGTCATGGCTGGGCTTCGCGAACGAAGATTTGGGAACTGCAAATAGTGAGCTATTTTCATAAAATGAAAAAAGGAAATAATGAATTGTTAACTTAAGAAGGGATTGAAAGCAAAAAAATGAAAAGTCTATTAGGCTTATTTTTACATTGTATAATTTTTCAAAGCAAATTAGGAAATAAATTTATGTAGCTGTTTTTCTGGTTGAGTTGTTATGAAAGCCATTTTCAAATTTTATGAAAAATACAAATTCTAAATCATCCATATCTAAGAAGAAGCTGCTGCTGAACATTTCTTCCAAGTGAGGTAGCTTTTACACATTCATTTTGGTTACTCAATGGTACAGAAAAATTCATAGTTTTAGAATTTTTTTTTGTGCAGTTGGTTCAGGAAAGGGAGAAGGAGAGAAACCTTCCGTGAATAATGTCAGATAGTCACAGCTATCCTAAATACATTCTGTGTGATTCAGCACAGAAACAGGTATAGGCAGCTGCTTTATTCTTCTAGCACTCTTACCATGTTAGCAGACACTCACAAATGAGTCAACAAATTAGTCAGTGTTTACCATTTAAAAACATATTGCTCAGTTGCTTCTGTTTTAGGAAAGGTTTGGTTACATTTAATCCTTCTAATCTTTTGATTGTACAGAATTATTCTGAGGCACGTTACCTTCCTCCCCACTGAACTCAGACAACATGACACTATCTTGTTTTTCCTGTAATCAGAAGCTAATGGGGACTATCCAAACTGCTCCCTTCCCTCTACCCCATTCTTCTCCACCTCCCTCTGAGGCAATCAAACTGTGTAATCATTAGAGAGACTAATCGAGACAACAGGATTAAGATCCAGAAGCTCACTGTAAGCCTCTGCTGAATAGTTATCTCTAAACAGGCCAAGAATAGAAGCATGAGTAAGTCAGAAGTTCTCTAAGAAAATCATAGGTCAAGTGTGAAAGAAGGATGTAAACTTAGTTTTTGGTGATTACATTAGGCTGTGTGTGAGGTTTCTGCTACGATACAGATAGCATGTGCATTTCCTTTTTTAAAGGATACATGTTCTTTTTAAAACTCTACCATAACTTATATTTGGGAGTTGTCTGCCCTGTGTTTCTTGGCTGATTCATAGCATACACAAAAATCCTTTTTGTATGTGCTTGTAGTGATGACCTGGCAGTAAGCTTTTGTGTATATGAGTGCTTACTCAGCAGAGGATGTCTCAGAACCTGAAGTGTAAAGTGTATTAGAAATATTCAAAAGCTTAGCGACAAGTAAGAAGTAATGTATATAGAGCACAACTCGAGAAGAAAAGGACAATCAACTCCTAGTTCTCTATGTGTCTGAGAGAGTCCATCCATGTAGGAATGCTAGTCTTTATAAAAATATTCTTTAAGCATGAAGAGATGAACTGTGCAAAACACCTGAAGGAATAAAAAGAAAAGATCCACCAAGGCTGAGGTAAAATAGTTTTCAGCTGTTCATTGTCAAAGATATTAGAACTAAATAGGAGGCTGGATTGCCAGAAAATCCTTATTAGTTTATTTATTTATTTATTGTTAGGAGAAGACATGTTTATAGTTGGTGACAATTCTAAAACAAAATAAATGTGCAGCAGCCTTTAAGAGAAACCAAAGTGTTGATTTTTATTCTTATTTTAATAGGCCATAGTTGCATACATATGCATTTATATATAAGTACTTAATTCTAGAGAGAGGGAGAAAAAGCATGGCAGGCATGTGTGTGTCTGTGCGAAATATAAATACATGTTATGTGAATGGAAGATGGACTGACTGTGCATGCAGTACTTGGTAATGGGCAGTGGTAAATGTACTGGCCAGACATCAATTGAAAATGCAGAGTTATTTGCTTTTATTACAGTAATTAACTGATGATTTATTTAAAACCCCCCTGTCATTGTAATTCAATAAATTTGCTAATTTAGTGACAGGATCTTTATTTGTAAACATCAGTTTTGCCAAGATGCTAATTTTTCACTCATATCAATAAATTTGTTACACAAGTAACAAAAGGAAAGCGAGCTTGGGATGTTAGGAAACTTTAGAGTTGCTGTACTAACATGCATAGACAGGAGTGAGTATTATAGGCTCTGCTGAGCATTCCTCAGAGGTGTTAAAGACTTTAAGCCTGTCAAGAATGTCTCCAGCTTGTACAGCAAAGACAATTCAACAGTTTAATGAAAAGGTGTAACATTTCCTACAGGTAAGCTCAAGTGATCAAAGGCTATAATAGGGTTTTTGTTACTTCATTCAAAGAATGCATTCTGGAGTTTAACCTTTGCTTTTGATGTAATGTCATCTTTGAATGCGAACAGCCTTTTCTAGGAAGAATTAAGTTGTTTGAAGTGTTTTTTGGTCTTTATTTAGGACCTGGCTTTGAAAAGTAAAGAAAGTGTGGAGTAATGTGCTATAAATTATGGAAAGGCTTCAAACAGTAATCTCTAGAAGAATAACTAAAATTTACGAAGGAGAAGGTCAGGACTGGATGCTTGAATTTGATCATATTGTGTTTATGTTCAACATAGATATCTAAAGTTTACTCATATGAGAGAACCCTTTTGGATGATAAAATTAGTGAAACGTCACCAACTGATCCATTTTTGTGGATAAAGTACTTGCAATTCCATCCTAGGATAAAACAGGATAGCACAGGAACTGGATAAACAACCAGGAGTAGATAACAATAGCAAAGCTGAAACTATACAGGACCAATATCTCCTCTAACTGTTTGAAAGATATTTCTGTTATTGAGGCAGAGAAATAACATTTCTCCTAGACCCTCAGCATTTTTGTTAATATTAGCAAGCCTATGACTGTGGCTGCTGATGGCCTATGTCAATAATTATTTATTTTTGGGGTAGTGAATTTGGCAAGGCTGGCAAGGAATAGTGACTTTTGCCATCTTATTTTAATCCTGCTTCAAATATGTATTAGAGTCCACAGTCACACTTTCAGCATACCTGCAAATACAAAGGCAGAAGCCATAGCCTCTGGATGTGGCCAGTGTTCCTAATAAGCACTGCTACTTCCTCTTTCTCCTCACGAAAATGCAGCCCAGAAAGCAGAACACCTTATTTACTTATGCTGTGCTGATACAGGGCAAAGCAGAGATATTGAAAAGTAATATGAGACACGACTTTTAAATAAATTCAGATTAAGCAAAATATACAGAAAAAGTGAACAGAAGTGACAGCAGGAAAGACATGCTGATGCTTTGTTTCTTGAGTAATGAAGGCAGATAGGCAAGGCTGATTAATCTAGTAGTTATTACCAATTAATTGATTGTCTTGGCCTGAAAGTACTATTATACCTCCACCCTCTGATATAAGGTAGCTCAGGTTGTCTTTAGGAGCAGCTGCCCTGATAAAGAAACCAGAAGATTAGTGAGGATTACAAAATGGTTTTAGGCAAGAGTGAAAGTTGTGGGAAAAATTCAGAAATGGTTTTCACAATTTGAAGCAACAATTTGAGGCAGGCAATAGTGGTCCCAGATTACTGGAGTATGTTATACTTTTAAATCCAAAATAGAAGGCCCTAGTGACAGGTAGGGAATTTGTGCCTTTTAAAAAAGCCTCCTTGCCTGATTTTCAGTTTTCCACTCCTCCTCTCTGCTGCACCTCTCCAACACTAGAGAACAGATGCTGAGCCTAGAAAAACAACTGTAAGAGACTCATTTCAGATTGCCAGAAACAACAGCATTGTGGCACGTTTTTAAAGTTTACAGTGAGGTGCCCTCTCTCAAGTCATTGCCTTTGATGAGCATCTCAGTTTTGCTACAAAGTTGGCACTGGAACTTCAGTTCAAACTAGTAAGTTCCTGGTTGTGCAAACCTGTCCATTGTCACAACTCCGCAGTGTTTCATAAGTAAGCAGCGGAATTTATTTGTGCCTTTGAAGTTTTTGCAGACAAACGGAACACAGATACAAGCCTCTATTCACCACTGCTGACTGTAGGCTGCTGGGTCAGGACAACATGAAAATCTGCTGAAGAACTGCCATTGTTGGAAGGTACACCACAGAGATGTTCTGGGTGAAGGTCACAAGTAAAACACAGTCCTATTCAGATAACAGAACTCTTTGCAAATGTGACTTTTAAGTCTTCATTTCTCATGTGGCTTCTTTTTCCAACCTGCAGCTTTCCTTTGGTGAAAGGCTCTCTGTCGTTATGATAAAGATGATCTCCAAGGATGGTCTTCAGGTTCTGGCTTTTTCAGACAACTCAGACTAGAAACAAGTGTCAAGAGGACTGGAAGAGAGAAGCAAGGGCAGTCCTCTGGTGCCAGAATTATAAGGCTGCTCAGATACATGCATTTCATCTCTTGGGGGGACATTAAAGACAGATGAGGTAAAGGGATCCAAAAGAATTATGCCATGCATCCAAAGGCTCTAAATTTCTTACCCCCTTTTCTCTGAGTGATATAAAATAATATAAATAAAATAATGGCCAGTCTTCGCGAACGAAGATTTGGGGAAAGGTCTTTTTACCTTTCCAGCCTGCGCAATGGATTTTTTAGGTGAGACACAGCCTGCGCTGAACTGAGCCCACCCTTTAATCCTAAGGTTCATCTGCCGGGGCCAAGCAAGCCTGGACAATGGCAGTGAGGTCCTTAGGACGTAGGTTTGTTTAGAGTGTCCTTCTCATAGATGGATGGCCTCACAGGGCTAACGAGCTACCATCTGCCCGGGGGACTTGGGATTCGAACCCGTGGTCGCAGCAGTGAGAGTCCTGCATGCTAACCACTAGGCCACCAGGGGTCCCCTCTCTGAGTGATAACATGAAACATTCTGCCTTGGCCTGCCTTAAATCTAAACAATGTTATACATCTTTTTTTGTAATATTTTTAATGAATGACACCAGAAAAAACATTCTAAAAATAAAATGTGAGGTTTTTTTTTCAGGGAGTTGGAAATTTTGACATGATGGACATATTGTAACTGAATATAGTCATTATGTATATTATTTAAACCATCTATATGTACCTACAGAAGAGCATAAATCATAAATCTGTTCAATAAATCTTTGTGCAGGTAATGTTGTGGGGGGGTTTTTGTGGATTTTTGGTTGGTTTTTTTATAATGCATGTAATTTTTTTTTTTTTTAATTTTGTGATTTCATTTCTGTTTGTTCAGCATTTAGATTGAAAATGGCCTTCCTCTGTATAGATATAAAATATGTCTTGGGTCCACTGACTCAGACAAGAGCAGTGGAATTTTAGGAGGGAGGACTGAGTTGTACATTTAAGGAAAAGAATTCCCCGTTTAGGGTAGAGGCATATGTAGACAGATATTAACATGCAAAATAGATTTGTAGTATCTCTGTCTACAGGAACATATAATTTTCATAACTGATAGGAAAGATAAGGGAAAATCCTATTTCTCCTGAAGCCAGAGGTTGCAGGATATCACTCTAAAAGACTTCTCCATACCTCTTTTGTCAATGTCAGATGAATTACTTGGCAGTACAGATATAGTAAATACCAAAGAAAAACACAATACCTACATAAAAACATATGACTGATTATGTCATTCAAGGGAAGGAATCCTACTTCTGCAATTCTCAAAAAGTCTCATTTGTTTTTATTTACAAGGTGTATTATTGTATACTTTTTAGTATGCTTATTTTTTTATATCCCAAATACATCTTGCACAAAATATGTTGGGTAACTTATCCAAAAGTACTCAGTTGAAATTCTTGGTCTTTGAAGAAGAAAAATACAGTATGTACATTTTAGACACCACTTCATTTCCATTTCCGTAACTATTAGAGAAAATAGACTTCTAGAGGATTAGAAATAAATTAACATTTATATCACTGTTAGCTATGATTCTAGTTTTTGGGTAGTGCCTGCTAACATGTGAGTTTTAGGACCACATATTAAAATTCGTTTGTTTTCTTCTGGTAATACTGACAAATCCATATAAATACTGCTCATATGAAACAAATGATTCGTGCTACACAACTTTCAGGATTTATGTTGTTTTAAATTGAGACATTATTAACCAGCATATGTAGTGATTCATTTCTATGAGCTCTGTGTGTGTTTCATCACTAGTATAATTTTTTCCCCATTTTATTATGAGAAGAGACTGGTGATCCTGTGAAACTGTTTGAGGAAATAAAAAAAGGCATATCTTGACTGAATGTGTTCTTTATTTTATGAATAAATCCATGCTATAATTTCACTTATAGGAACATCTGTGAATACTAAGCAGTATTCTTCTTTACATCTTTACTCATAGAGAAATGGCTGAGGTTTCTGACCAGACAATGAAAAATCCTGACAAATAATTGTAAAAACTTCCCAGCTGAACAAACTATTTGCTGCTTTTACTAAGAAGCACCTCCATTTGCTGATGAGAGAAAGGAAGTTGTTTTATACGTTTATTTCATATGTATTATGAAAATGAATGTTTTACCATAGTAGTTAGCCTTAAACCATGCCACAGGGATGTTTTTTTCATAAATTCCTACTCAGTGGAATAGTAAACGGTTTTGTATTATGGAAATTCAGATAGCTATGGTTCCTGTAGAAAAGCAAATTAACTGACTGGAATGTCCCAACTTTTACACCAAATGATCGTTTCATTGTCCCTTTTGCTAGTTCTCCTGGTCACACATTCTTTTTCTTTCTACAATAGAAATAAAGTGTAAATAATAAAATATGCTTGGTTACTGGACAAATCTGCATACCGCCAACTGTATCATGCAAGAGGAATGCTTAAAAAACTGATTTAGTATCATGCAGTGCCTTATGAAACTTCTAAGGTAGAATGAGGATACTGCCTTTATTAGCAACGAAAACTATGGTGTTTGTTTTGTTTTACTTATAAATTGCAAAAAAATTGTAAAAACATTTTTTCTCTGAATGAGATTCTAAGGAAATCTAATGGCAAAATATGTTTGTTTAGGGAGGAGAACTGGTAAGAGTTGCAATATATGTTCTTTGTCGATAGGAAAAAAAATCCTAGAATTTAGGTGCAAATGTGGAATTAGAAAAAATTAGAGCTCACTTTTAAAATTTTTATAGCTATTAGACAATATAGTTCTCTACACACTTGGAAAGGTAGAAACTTTCTGGACAGGTATATTATTAAGGTGTGCAGAATCACATCTGAAATATTTTCTCGTTGTAATTCCAACTTTCCATGGACTTCTCAGTTGGATCCATTTGAATCTGAAAACATGAAAAAAACCCTAGACTCATCTTTTAGATTTTTACGGTTCGTGCTGTACAAGTAACAACTTACATGTTTTCCTATTGCAAGAATTTCTTCCGTATCATAACCTTTTCCAAATAATCATCTTACATAGGAAGTTTAGCCTAATTTCACAAAATTAAATCAACTAAAATTGTTTCTGGACGTTGAATGGGGGAAAAAATAACACCTCTAGATCTTGTTTTGTAGTTTATTTTGTGATTAAATATTCAAAATTTGACAATATGTAAAATGCAGTGGTCTGCTTGAGACAAGAAACATACCATGTGCATTTTGGCATTATGCAGTGCTTATGTATGATGAGTAACAGTTACGTGTCTGTTTCCAAACCTATCCTTTTCATTAGAGCCAAACTTATGTCAGTTTGCACTTCAGTTATGGTCTGAGGTTTTGCATCAAAAGAAGTGTGGTAAAAGAAATAAATAAGGTTTCTGGAACCTTGGACTTTCTTGGACTTCTTACATTTCTTTGTGTATGAAGAAAAACTGACCAAATTGTCAGACAGACTTAGTAGCATTAAATTCTCTCTCTAGCTTCTGATGTTCATGTGATTGATGTTCGTCTTTCTGTGCTTGTTTTGTTTGTTGCCATTCTGTTCGGTCTCATTAATGTTCAATTTGCAGCAGGAAAACATTAATTCCCACGCACTATCAAAGCTGTATTTGAAAACGCAAACATTTAATCTTATATGTGTTAGAAAATGAACTCTAAGTAAAAAAGATTTAGCATTTCTGTTGTTAAACATTTCAACTCACCTCTTTGGGAAGAGAGTGACATAAAAAAAATTACATTTTCGATCTTGCTGGGAATATCATAGGTTCAGAGAAGAGACTGCAGATTGAGTGAATGTACATAATAGGTTATCCTTTTCTTCCTATAGTTTGCTTTCCAGGTCAAAATTAGTGAGGTATCACAGGATGGCTCATACTCCCCTTGTCTCGACTAGTACTCTTACTATACAGATTCGGTGGTCAAATTTCAGTTTAGGTTTAGTATGTCACACACCTTGGACATGCAATAGATTTTCTTTTTCCTGCCCATTTCTGGAATTAAAGGTATTAGTTATTCAGTTGCTTTTAAATCACGATGTTATCCCACTGTCGTTTGTATAAAAATGTAATTTCTTTTCAGTCAAATTACTCCACTGTAAAACTAAATAACAAGAGAGGAGTCAGACCACATGCTGACAAATACTAGAGAGGAAAACCACAATAGAAATAAAGCATATATATATATATATCTGTGTCTGTATGTATGCTCACAGCATGTAATTGTCCACAGCAGAAGACTGGCAGAGGAAATATTAGGACAACAGCTTTACTGAGATAATGTCCTGGGAGATAACTTATCCTAAAGAAGTTAAATGAGAAATACTCTAATTGGAAAAGCATTTAACAGTTGGCAAATGTTGTAACAGCCAATAAACAGACACTGCATGTGCATCTAATTCAGAAGTTGCATATATGAATGAACAGGTTTCTCCAATAAAGGTGGAAAGAAAAATCATTTTCTTAGCACTCAGAAATTAAAGGCCATAGTATTTTTTTGTCCCTTTTCTCCTTTTTCTACAATGGAAAATTAAGCAAGGAAAGACTGAAATTAAAATTAGTTTAACAGTGTTGCTAAGATCTTTGATTTTACTGATGTAAAATGAGCCAGTGATGTCATTAATTTTTTTCCACTGCTAATTCTGGGGAGTCTGTGGTGGTTTCAAATTGATTTTAACCTGATTTATTTCATCACTGTATTATTTTCTGGAAAAAAACCCAGTGTTTTGGAAGACATAATTGTACAACAACATCAGTACTTTGTCAATTGCCAAAGGGAAAAAAATATGTACAGGAGCCCGATCTGCGTTATGTCCCATGTTACATTTAGTGTAGTGGAAATAGTACCACTGTTGTTTAATAGATAGGCTCTGCCAAACTTCAGATTACAGAAAATGTAATATACTGACTTAAGCCTGTTTTGGGTCATTGGAAGAATACGTCATGAAGGCAAAATAAGATGACCGTGTATTTGTTATACTAAATTACAGAATCACAGAATCACTTAGGTTGGAAAAGACCTCTGAGATCATCAAGTCCAATCTTTGAACACCTTTGACTGAAGACCTTTGAACCCTTGACCACGTCGACTGGACCATGGCACCATGGACCATGTTCATTCTGAGAAGAAATTAATCCTAAACCTCCTCTGCAGCTTAAGACTATGTCTTCTTGTCCTATCCTGGTGGCCACAACCTCCTTTAATGTGGTTGTAGAGAGTGATAAGGTCTCCCCTGAGCCTCCTCTTCTCCAGGTTAAACTACCCCAACTCCCTCAGCTGCTCCTCATAGGACTTGTGCTCCAGACCCATCACCAGCTCCACTGCCTTTCTCTGGACTTGTTTCAGCACCTCAATGTCCTTCTTGAATTTGGGGGCCCAGAACTAGACACAGTACTTGGGGTGCAGCCTCACCAGCACTGAGTATAGGGGGACAATCACTTCCCTAGTCCTGCTGGCCACACTATTTCTGACATAGGCCAAGATGCCACTGGCCTTCTTGGCCACCTGAGCCAATTGCAGTGCAACATTCCTTTATATTGTTAAACAGTTGTCCCTCTGCAGGCTAATGCTAGCTGCTGTCCTAAAATAAGCAGACCACTACTTCACAAGCTGATGATGCCAATCAAAATCCTGGTAGCATTAATGGTAACAGGGTAGCTGATAAACTTTGTAACATGCTTGGGATCTCTTGGGTTAAAAAGCAAATGTTGAAACTCTAAGTTTAAGTAGTGGTTTACAAATTCACAAATCATTTGAGGTCTGTGTTTTTGCTCAGCTGAAACATTTTTTTCTAACCAGTGCTAGCGCACCCTTGGAAAAACAATAATTTGAAAGTAGATGCCTATATACTGTTTCATCTCTTGTTAGAGAAATTAAAGAGGGAGGCATTCCTTCAAGTTGGGTCATTCTAAGGAGTTTTTCATCACAGCTTCTCTCTGACAAAGTAAGACAATTATGGGCAATGTGAGGATAAGGGGAGATGAGACAATATAAAGCTTTTCACCTGGAGCAGAGGATTTTTTTTCTCCCAGAGTTGCATCAAAATATGTTTTCATTTTTTACTAATCCTGTATGTTCCTTTCAGCTGTTTCAGCATGCAGAGCATGTTTACAGACAAGATAATGTAGGCAGGATCACTAGCTGGTTATAAGAGTTATTCAAAGCTCTGTGCATAAGTAAGGATAAACAGAAGAGTTTATTTTCTTGACAAGATTCACTGTGTTGTAGTTAGATGGAGTAGGTTTAGTGTGTTGTCCTAATCCAGCTCTTACAAACAAGGTATTTATTCAGCAAATCCCTTGCAGTGGATTAAAATCTTAACCTTCTGAGTCCCCTAGCAGGAAGATAAAATCACAAACAGAGAAAGTCTTGAAAGTATTTCTTGGTGGTATATAAACCTTTGAAAGGATGTTTATACATCTTAAAGCAAGATAAAAAAATCTTACAGTATAAAAAATTGAACATAATGATAGAAAGTTTTTATTTGACTGAAAAAATAACTAGTAAAAACAGGTATTAACAAATTGTTCTCATACATGGGCTATTAATTGAGTCTTTCCAATTGAGATCTACAAAAGAATATTCAGTTAGGACTTTTAATAGGTCAAGAAGAGCTACTAAAACTCAGGGCAGCACTTCCTTGTACAGAAAAATGACTAAACTAATCTTTGGTCAAACTCATCTTTCTACACCAAATTCTGCTTTTACAATGTCTTTAATAATTAGATTCTCTCCTGGTGAAATTTCTTCTTGTCTTTTTTTTTTTTGTTTTGGGGAGGTGTTCTGTCATTCTACATGCTACAAATACATTATTGCTTTACACTGTAAATACCAATTTTTCTGTAAATACCAATCGTAGTTATGCTTACACAATGAAGAGTGAATTTCAATGAGATGAAGTGTAACTGTTAGTGCATATTCAAGTTTGGAGCCAAAAGTTTGAGATGTTAAGCCATATAGTAGACAGAAGCAAAGCTACCTTTGCCAAAGAAATGTCTTACTATACATCACAATGAGAGACTACTATATTTCAGGAAATAATCCATAATTCCAGAAATTATTTAAATATTCCTGGATGCTAAGTTTCAAGCAGACCAAGACAATACATAACTGAGTTCCCAATGAAGCCAGTGGTAAAACACCATACCACAAAGCCTGGCCAATTTTTTTTGGTGCATCAGAAAATCCTTCTTTCCAAGGCTAAACTAGCCTTGCTTAGATTTTAACCTTGTGGTTACAGAAGCTCTTGCTTTCCTTGTACAAATTATAGACTAATTTCTGTTTTCTGTCTGTTGGTCTCTTCTTCTCTTGTCCAACAAGTGAAAAACCTCTTGATGTGAAGTCAGCAGTCTGGTATGTGAGGTAGTAGAGATACTGTGAGTAGCAAACCACTGCTTCAGAGATGGCATGTGAATAATTGCTGTTGAGCTGTTGGAGTTGCCAATCTGGCACACAGAATGGTGCCTGCTGAAGAGTGCAGCCATGCTAGGAAAAGTCATCATTCCCTTCCGCGTCCTTTCTGTATGCAGGGTGGGGAGATTCCAGTACCCATTAGGCTTTTTGTTCACTATCACTATCACTCATAAGCAGCTGTCACATATCGTATTTTCCATCCTTTCAAGCATCAGATGTGGTACTACTGAATAGCTGCAGCACATTGATTCTGGAGCGGTGGTTATACCGGGTTGCTGAGTGACTATTAGCTGTGGCAGATCGACAGACTTCTTCCCAGTAGTACTCCTAAGGGGGTCCTCAGTAAAAAGGCAGAATGATTTTTGAAGTTTCCTTTTCTATCTGTCTGCCAAGAGCTTCCAAAAATAACCCCTATTGCTCCTGCTATTAGAGCTGAGGCTGGAGCTACGCACTTGGGGAGCATTCGCTGGGCTCAGCATGGATCTTGGCATTTCAAAGCCAGTGCTGCTCCATGCGTAATTCAAGCAGAAAAGTACTTACACCCCTTGCCCTGCAGTGGGCTAGGCCAACTGTCCTGATGAATTTACAGGCTTTAACGATTCACAGCCACTTAACATTAAGCATGACTCCATCTGACCCCTAGCCCTCCCAGGATGGAGTAACAGGCCATTCAGTGCCTTACCTAATTGGTAAGGCAAGATAATAATGAGAGTAAAAGAGACACGAAGACAGATCATGCCTAAATGAACACAGGGGAGCTTAACCAGCAGGAATAAGAATAACTAAGATCTTGTGCCTATTGTTTGCATAACATCCTGTTTTTATAAATGCAGCTTCCTATCAGCGCTTCAATCACACTTATAAATGCAAAGAAAAGGATGAATGCAGATGCTTGTGACACAGTAGGGATGACTGCACAGCATAAGTTGATCTGCTGTATATCTTTCCAGAACAAGGAAAAAAAATATTGCACAACTTTTTTCCCCAAAGACCTCAGTACAGCACTGCATTTTTTTTTTTTTTAACAAGAGTAGCCAATTTAGCAACACAAAGGAAATAAAAATTCATCTTTGTACATCTAAATTTATTTTAAAACTGGCTCTGCAGAAACAAGGTCTCTACAACTTTTATAAAAGCAATATTCTAGCCTTTTTTGGATTCCTTAAAAGTGCTTATCAAGATGAATGAGAACAGTGGTGTGTAATTTCAAAAATGTAATTGCTTTTCTCTTTAGCTTTCTCTAAGCATTTTCAAGGTCATCCATAAAAAGGGACAGATAAACCTATAATCCAAGTCTTCTCCTGGTGTTCCATGCCAACATATATTATTCTCTGAATAAAAGTTTTACAACTTCTTGAATTGTTCATTTCTACTTTCCCCGTTCTCAAAAGAGAGTATGAAACTCCTACTGGTTTGCGTACCATGACTAAACCTCTGAGTGACCATGAAGTAAAGTTACTTATGTGTATTTTGAAGAACAGATGCAAATGGATGAACAAAATTTATTTCCTTGGCATCTGCAGTGTGTATCAATTCTGGTTTAGTTCTTCAGTCTCACACGTAAAGAGTGGGCCTGTTCAGAGAGGTTGCAAAATTTGAGCTCATGTCCTCTGCATGGTATATTCAGGCCGGCTTCAGGAGGAGGTTGCCTGCCGGTGAGTTTGTCCTCTCCTCTGCTTGGGCCACATTCGAGCAGCTGCTGTTTTCATTCTCACCACAGGATTCTTCTCTGAAGGCTATTGAGGGGAACAACATCAGTGCTGCACTGTTCCTATAACTGCCTACATACAGTTGAAAAGTTTCATGGAACAACATCAGTTGGTGTGCTACCAAATTGGACCCTCGTGCAGGACCATGAGAATGGTGGTAGGATGCAGTAGGAAAGGTGCCAAAGTGGACATTCTTTCTGTGTATATAAAATGTGACAAAAACATCCTATAAATACTTAGCACCATGCCATGTCTTTTCTGGGGCTTGTAGTTCTAGAACCTGGTTAATTTCAAACATCACCCAAGGAAATGGTAAATCTCCTCACAGGGAGAGTACACACCATCAGTATAAATCTGTCATTTTCAAGATGATCTTTTTAAATCTTAAACTGTTTCAGCATTAGTTTCCTCAACTCAAGAGGATTTGCAGTATCTTGAAAGGGATATGAAGAACCAAATTCCAATTTTTCCTTGGTATCTTTATATCACAAATTAACGCTCACACTGCTCTGACACTTCAGTTTTTGTGATAAAGTTACATAGGAAACCTGAAATATTGTCTAAAAAGCAAACTGGATAGAAATAGAGAAGTGGAAAGAAAGTTGATATTTTTCTATTAAGGTCGTTTTGGAGATTTACTTCTTTGACTGAAAGAAATGTTGCAGAGTCATATTTTATAGCCAAAATTTATGCTCAGTGCCAGAGGTCCTCTATATCAGCTGACATTTTCATCATCATGTGAAGGGTCTATGAGGACGAAGCATATTGCTATCACTGAACATTACATCTCTTGTACTCAGGAGGTAAAAGAAGACTCAGTACCCTACATTGTGTCAGCTCAGGCACTCTAGGCTATGCTTCTTGATTGTGTAGAATCTAATGTGCTGTTCTTGTATTGGTGACCCTTCTCCCATTTATCTTTTTATTCTGGATTTGCATATGAGCTGTTATTTCCAGTGTCCTCCTGTCCAACAGAACAATACATATGCACTCTTACATAAAAAAATTATTTCTTATTATTTCCTTTGGGACACATATGCACACATGTCAATCCAACAAAAAGCTAAACAGTGTTACCTGGAAAGATATCCTATTTTTGGTGTGCTGTCATGTAGAGATGCATGAAACACAGAGATATTGGAATAGCTCATTGTTCTCTTGCTATTACAGAGTATTAAATCCAATTCATCTCTCCTCTGTCTAGCACTACAGGGCACAGGCATTTTCTCTTCAGCTATCTGCATATACATAACCAATACCATATTAAACATCTAACTATGTTATAGTCAGTCATCAATTTCTACAATAAAATAAACAAATTTATTTCATTAAGACAACATATAATGTCTCAGGATTGTCATTGGCTACTTTTTTCATCTTGTAGTGCACCTGTAGTTTCTACTCTCCTCTAGGAATCTTAGAAGTGCTAAATGTTCTGCAGCTTAGGTACATGCTTCTGTTATTGTGATCAACAAAAATATTCCAAATGGAACTCCAATGACAAAATTGACATGTGGGGACAGGCTACTGGTGAGGGTTCTTCCAGAGGACTACTTGCTCCTTCCTTATTTAGTATCCCACTCTGATCTACCAGAAATCTGATTCATTAATCTTCTAGACATACTGGAAAATCCCATCTATTTTAGTAACCACAAGAGAATAGAAATGGTTGAGGGTCCTGAGATTATGATTGATCTTTGTTAAGTAATCTATGGAAGACACTCTATTAAATTATGTTGATCGACACTATTTGAGTTTGTAATGTTCAATTAATTTTTTTAAGGGTTCCAAAGTCTGGATTGCTGTCGATTAGTATTGTTATAAATGGATATAAATATGTTCCACAAACCGTAGCAAATTGAACTGTGAGATTTTTGTCAGTGAAATTATTCCTAAATCAATTATTCATAAGTCGTTCAAATGATGATTAAGTTTAATGCAGTGCCTACTCAACAGAAGTAGGAGAGCTATTGAGAAAGCCTTCTTTGAAGACCCAGTTTGCCTTGTTTCATGGTAATCCTAAATTGATTACTGACCAAATAGCTCTGATTTTCTGTTATATTTCACCGAGTTTGTTTATGTGTCTTACATTTCATTTTCTGCCATAAATTTCAGTTATGGATTTCCATGAATTTGGGAAGGGAAGCCAAAATAATTCTCTTTTATTGTTACTGTAGCCAGGGGGATTCTTAGAAATTGAACCTGTCAGTAATTGTTAGCATTGTTTTCCACTTCTCTGTGGAAAAACAAACAAACAAGCAAACAAAACTATTGCTCCTTCTAAACAGAGGAGATTTAGGGATCCGTACAAGACAAAACTTCTGTCGCTTGCTTTAGGTGTAGGTGTGAGGCCATCATCTGGCAACCAACTATTCTTTCCAAAACTCTCTGGCATTTGGTCTCAATCTCCACTTTGAAGTCTCTATGATTAGTATTTCAGAAAGCATCATTAAGTTGTCCCTTCTCTGTCTCACGGCAAGCACCGTAATGATAAAATAGTGCCAGTGGATCTCTGTGGGTAGGGGATAAAAAGATAAATATTGTTGCAAGAAAAGAGGAAGGCATCATTGTAGGTATCATCCACTCTATCCCCGGTCGTGTAGAAATGAGAACCTCATCTGTTTTGTCTAAACTCCCGTTAGCAGAAAATGGGGATTTTCTAAGAACAGCGGGGTTTTCAGGGAATCTCTTCAAGTTTGAACAGGGATTGGACTGTTTACATTTCACGTTTTTCAGAACATTCAAAGCTATTTCCAAAGCATGGAAATTCTTTCTTGTCCAGGACTGGAAGAAACTGAAACTTCCAACACCACTCAATCAGCTCTGCTAAAAAGGAGCTTTTGTCTGAGATGTTTCCCACATTAGCTGGGAGTATGTGAACCCTAAATCAAGAAGGAAGACACTGATATTCTGTCTCTTGGATATTTGTCTACCTCCAAAATCAGATGACACAGTGCACCTTCACAAGCCAAATTAATCAATTTAATTATGAGTACCTTGAGGGGTTTCATTCTATTAGAAAAAGCCTGCTTACATCATGCTTTTCCAAAATAATCCTATCAGTGCGTTTACTCAAGCAGATGAATCTTGAGCTGTCCTCTGGGCTTCAAAAAATATGTAATAACTTGCTGTAATAATATTAACAGAGAAGTGGGGAAAGGTTCAGTTACTAACACTACACAATCCACCTCAAACCTTGTTTTTTTAAAATGTTTTTTCAAATCAGAAGCGTAATTTAAGGATAAGACATTGTTAGCTATCCTGCCTTGCTTGGGGCTTTGCTGCAGAGTGACAGGTCTTTCTTCCTCTGTAGACTGAATGCTCTAATTACACCTACTGCAAGTCAGAGCTACACTACTATAGCATTAATGCAAATGTCAGATGTCTTTTCACTTTAAACTGTCTAATCTCTAATAACAGTGTCTTATTTCCAGGAAGAGTTTTTAGGAAATTTCTTTATATTTAGATACCCTTTATTTGTCTCCTTCATCTTTATGTCACTAATTGTGCTCAATATCATATTTCTTTTCAGAGGTCTGAGTGTAGAGCTTTGAAAGTTTATATGTTAATTGCCAAGGTCAAAAGAAAGAGAAAACATGCTCTGATTGTTTAATGACAAGTAGTGTGATTTGAAACAGAAGTTTAATGGAGTATTCTTTGTCTCTTAATAGAAAGTACTAACTCAGGGACATTGAACATCAGCAATTCAATTCGAATCCAGTCAGTATACTACAAAAGGTTTAAAAATATTTTTTTAAACACCATTTCTGTACAATTCAAAAACTTAGTAAAAGCCTCACAAGCAAGTTGGCCTGATCATGCAAGCCTTTGTTCAGGGAAGTTGTCTATAATGCCGCTCTTGCGTATGCTTGTAAAGCTGTGCTCTTTGATATCTGTTTTTCTGCTCCTAAAAGCCAGTGTCTAAAGCACATGAATAGATTTCCTTGCCATTTCTGCATCTTTGCCAAAGATGACAACTATCTTTGGTAAATACAGGAGAACTGAGAATTGGCTTGTTATCATTTCTAACTAAGAACCTGATCCTGCCTCCACTGAAAACAATAGTGATGTACAATACCTCAAGTAGAAGCAAGATCTGTATGGCTACGTAACATTTTATTAGATTACATAGTATTGAGCAAACTTCAAGCACTGCATAGAATCAGAGTGTCTTTTGCAGAACAAGAATATTTTTGATCACAGCTGATTCTCTCCTCGTTTTACTCCTGCAAACCAAACTAATTAATCCAGTTTGTTGACTTATTTCTATCTGGTTTTCAGTAATAACTATGTGAACTTCTTTTAAACAGTACATAGATCACCCATAAGGTATTATCTTACATGTGTCAGAGATGAGCAACTAAGTGCTGTACTTGCAACTGGGTGTAGCGTTTGGTTTTTTAATGGACATATCATCAATCTGTCCACACAAAAGGAACGGTATGGTTCAGTTCCAATAAATGGCATTCAAGCTCCCTACATAAAATGTTTCCTCCTGTTCAGAGTTATAAATGTCCATGCAAGCCTTTTCCTGTGTAAGTGTAGTAATGTGTATGTTAGAGGACTGTATCTTGTTCATTTTACATTTGTGGCATCTAAGTTTAATTTCTGGAAAAATAAAATAATTTGCTTATTGTGCTTATCCTTACTAGGGCTATGGCACAATGCCACTCTTCTGTTCCCTATAACTGTTATGCTACTTTGGCTTTCAAGTAGTAGTGTTTGGAAAAAAATTAAAGTAATTTTAATTTTTTTTTTTTTTTTAAGAAAAAGGGACCATACCCTTGGCTTTCAGCCCAAGAAAATATAAAATACAGTGTGAATTCTGATATGTAAAAAGCATTGTTGATCTGGTCTTCCACCCCCCCTATATAATGCAGTAGATGAACAGTTCTAAGCCTTAAACACCTGACAGATGTGCACCATTTATGTACAGTAGATGTTACCAATTGGTCAAGATACATCTCTTACTGCCTTCTGCTGCAGTTGTGGCTTTGGAAATAAGTTGCTTCTACTTTCTTTCTGAAGAAGAAGCAGTACTATGCCTGATTTTGAAGTTCTTATCTGTTCCTGATGGATATACCGGTGTGCATTTCTTCAAGAAAGAGTCATATTGACATTGTGACAGAAATACACTGACCCCCTCACAGCTCACTGTATAAAAGCCTGCTCTTATAAATTATTTTGTGAAAGTGACTTTCCAGTGGTCATGACATAGCTATAAAATATTTCTATTTTCCAGGATTTAAAAAAATACAATTTTTTTTTCTGCATTTCTTTCTACCTGCAGCCATGTATTCTTTGTGAGAGGTCTGCTTAGCTGCTAATGGAGTCCTTAGGCCTATTTATTTCATATTCTTTTCTACTGAAATTGAAGCTCTTTGGACAGCTACAAGTCCGTTATCTTGGGTAAAAGGGCTACTTCCACATACCTGCTTCCCTTTGTTATCTTTGCAAGTATCAAATAAATAGTGTAACACCAGTAATAAGCTAAAGGCACGTCAGTCAACACATACAGGGGTCAGGTTCTTTTTGAGTGAGGAAAGTGCTTTTGAACTTTTAATTTAAATTTATTTTGTTATTGCTGAGGAAGAATTCTCCTTTGCTGAAAATATATATATTTTTAATTTATTTTCTTCTTTAAAGCAACAATTTGTTTTTTAACAATTGAAAACCAGTTTATGTTTTTATCCTGAAGAAAGTCCACTTGGAGACAGTTTGACATATGCTTGTTGTAAGATGTTTCTTGCATATCATAGAAGCTGCATTCTTTTGGTAGTCAAAGTAAAACAATGTTTCTTATTCAGTTTGCAACTTCTCTAGGAAAAAACATGAATTTCAATACTAAATGAAAAGTTTCATATTACAATAATCTTGGCAGCAGCTCAGAATTCATGGTAGCAAAGTTCTCTTTGTCAAAATGAAATTGGGAGGAAATCAAACAGTTTTCATTTTGAAAACAACTGTATATTTCCAAAAATATTATGTTTTTCAGGTTTTTGTTAATTCCACTAGTTGGCAATTTCTTGAAAGATTATTGATCATTATCATTCTTCATTGGTCTTACATAACTTTTAATAGACGACAGGAAACCTCATATTTAAAGAGAGGCAGTCTTCTCAGTGGCCACTGTCTTTAATTCCCTGAAGCACAGATAAGGGATTATATCTGACCTTCCTCTAATTTTTAATTTATTTTCTAGAAAATATCAGTTACCAAAAATAAATACAAGTAGTCAAAAATAAGTGCTTTGCAGTCAAGAATTGCAAGTTTTATTCTTACATTTTCATTTTTAGAAATGGGAAATGCCATTATAATTCAGCTTAGAGTGGGCTTCCATTCCTGTCCCATTCCTCCCAGCAACACTTCTTGTCTGGAACTGGGATGAGACCTAAACACAAAATTTAAACTCAGAGTTGATCTCACAAATCAGTCTTATCTGATCAAGGAAATATTAAGTTCTGGACTTCTGGTCTGAGTCCTGTGTAATCTTTAAAATCAGAGGCAAGGGAAGCCATATCTTTCCATTTGGTATCGTGGTTGTCAAAGTAGATAAGATTCGTGCCAGCTGTTAGTGGCTCAACAACATTTGACTAGAAAGAATTTTGTCAGCAAGAAAAGAATATGAACACTCCCTTCAGCACTTGTGGATGTCAAAAGTTGAACGGTATTTAAATACAGATTTTAAATCATATGTAGTGGTGCTGAAGCTGAAGTGCAGAAACCTACTGTAAACAGTTGGGCCTAGAGTTCAATTAAACAATTAGGATATATTAGAAACTAAGTAGGGGGTTGAGAGAATTGGTATTTTGTGGGTTTTATGTTTGCTTTTTTTTAAAGAAAGAAAACTGCTGTATACCTATATTTATTATTATTATCGAATAAATTTGTAAACAATATTTAGTCCACAAGTTCATAACAGCAGCTGAAGGAGACCTTTAAAGACTGGTATTGTTTTGGTGGCAAATCTTAAGATGCTAATGTGTGTTATAGGTATAAAATATTTCTTTGATAAAGCACCATGCAGCCCACCAAAGGTTTATATGTGAGTGAAAACTGTGAGAGCTACTGGAAAAGCATGCCTTTACATTTTAAGTGGACAAGCAGTTCCAGAGAAGAAAGCAGCTGGCAGAGAGATTCAGGATCAGCTAACCTGAGCAGCAGCTCAACTGTGCCATTCTGGCATTTTAATTGTGCTGTTATGTAATTTTTAAACAGCTGCATCATTATGCAAATGTTTGTTAAAATGCACACCCTTAGGTACCTTAGCTAACCATCAGGGCTTGTCCAATGCTGGAATTGTTACCCTTAGTCTATCTATCTTATAATGATTAAACATAATGTAAGAAATTTAGTGGTTCAGGCCAAATAATTGCTACAGAAGGTCCTCCCAAGGGCACCCTCTCTCTGTCTCTTTCTGTGTACTGGACACGATTTTCTCACAATTAAAATTCAGGTGCAGAGTCCTTAATCAGGCACAAATAAACAAGAATTATGCTTGTGCTGGGCTGACAGCGTGGGAGAGATGATGGTTTTGCTGTGAGGGCAGGTAGTGTTGCCACTACCACATGCTTCCTCTGGGCTTTGACCACGGTGGTCATCACAAGCCTACGCAAGCATTTGCACAGCTAAAAGGAGCTTTTCCTTCACCTATGGAATTGTAGAATGTCCTGAGTTGGAAAGGATCTATGAGGATCATGAAGTCCAAATCCTTGCCCTGCACAGGACCACCCCAAGAATCACACCATATGTCTGAGAGCATTGTTGAAACACTTAAATTCTGGCAGGCTTGGCGCATGTAAAGATGGGTTGGATCTTGCAGATGCTACAAATTGAAAGTACACTGTGACTTCGTGCTTGGCTAGCAGCACAAGCAGGTGTGATCATGGCATGTGCAACATCAGAACATGAAAATTCAAACAAATTTGCAGGTACAGAGCTAAATGAAAATGCGGTATGTCATTGTTCTAAGCAGTCTCGCACACATAATTACACAAAATCAAGATTTTGAAGGAGAAAGGACAAGGTAGTCCTTCCAAAACAAAATATGACACTTTTCAACAGCTTCTTGAAAGCGTGTGAGTGTACCTGCGCACGTGTGTGTGTACCTGTACATGTGTGTATGTGCATGCTGGGGAGGAGCAGCACACACAGGACATACTTAGCTAGTGAGTTAATTTTGAAAATTTTACTGGAGATCGCCCTACTCAAACAGTTGTTTGGAAAGAGCTGCTTCTGATTGTTCTTTATATAGACACCACCAGGGAATGTGGACAAACCCCCGCAATGGTACTGTAAAAATGCAGAAATGGCCTGAGTGGGGCACTGCAGAATGCAATGTCCCTTACAGCCTGTAGTGAGTATGCTGTTGTAAAGTTTCCCCCGAAACAGACACTATTTAACCTAACCTGAACGAATTGGCAGAAAAAACAGTAGCAGGAGGAATTCACAGAGGACACATATTTCTTGAATATGATTATGTTATAATGTTTTTAAAATGTTTTTATTGATTGTACTTTCCCCAGTAAGTTTATGTGTGCATTTTTATGCATTTATACATGTATTTGTGTAAATTTTATAAATAAGACTTATTGCTATTACAGGCGCTTTCATTAAGACAGCTTGATGTAGAAGTTTTTGTGTATTTATGGGAGAAGCATTTTTGTAAGAAAAACATTTTTCACAGTCTGAAAACTAGGGAATAAGGGGCATGTTGGCAAGGAGTATGCCATAGTCTACAGCAATATAAATGCTAGCAGTGAAAGCTCTGTTTAGAAAAGGATACTGTATTTAACAAAGGCAAGTAGTAGCTGTCTAATTTATTTTTGCTTTTCCAACAAGTGATACTGAAGTTGAATGCAGGACAGTGGACACCCAGCAGAGAAGAATAAGCCAGATTGCTCCAGGTAGGTCCTAAGTAAGTGTTATAATCTCAATGAGGCGCTGGAAATTCTATCAAGTGATGAGAACAAAACCAGTGTAAGCTATCTGCACAAGGATCGAGGCTGGGAAGCAGGAGCAGAACCTGGAGAAGGATCTCAGAGGAGTGTGAGACATCGGCAGGTGGCAGCATCGCCACAGCCCTGGCAGGACCGGCGGGGTGACAGCCCCCCCCATCGCTCCCACTGCAAGTTTTACATATGGAAAGTTCTTTGACCTTTCATAAATTTATTGTCACCCTGGTTGAGTGGCACTAGGTGCAAACAGTCCACCCCTCCTTCAGTGTTTGCCTGTGACTGGCTCTGGTAATTAGAGATTTCCAACTCTCCGAGCTGCGCGGCTCATTTGTTCCACTCATTGTTTTTGCTACGTGACACAACCTAAATTCTCCAGCTTGTATTTACATGAGCCGGTTCTCAGCCTCACGCAGAGAGGAACCGGGCTACAGTCCACTATAGCTGTGAGAGGATGGGTTTGTGCAAGGGAGAGTGTGGTGGAGGGGGTGAGGTTTGGGTTTGTTCATGGCTGTCTTTAATGAGCATGAGTTTGGTGTTCAGTACCATAGTTAAAATCAGCAACTTTGTGCAGAATTTCAAAAGCAGGCTTCTAGAGGGATTCCTAAACTAATCTGAGTGTTTTGTTTCTGCTAGGACTTCTAGCTAATAAATGCATACATAAATATAAGCATTTGTTAGTGGTAATATTATATGTGCATACATACAATGAGTGAACCATCCTGACCTAGGCATTGTAATCAGCAACGTAGTTCTGATGTTAAATAGCAGCATTCAAGGAGTTTTTCCTTTTTTTTCGTCTTTCTCCACTCCCTGACCCCCCATCTCCCCACCTCGCATATACAAAATACACTTTCTGGAGAAGGGTCCTTCTTTTTAGGTTTTATCAGAATCAGGAATCAAAGGTCAAGCTCAAGATAATGATCCTTCCCCCCAAATTTCAACTGGTCAGTTCACAGTGAAGTTGGTTTATCTTCAACTTCAATCCAATTAGACTTTCACCCCGACACTCTGGTGAAGTGATAATATTATTTTTTTTGATTGTTTTTAATCAAACTGCTACTGTAGACACAGCATTATTCAGCCTTGATTAAACATTTTCAAGCTGTCTCACCAAGCCAGTCATGTGCACATACATTTTCACACACGTTTCTCACAATAAATTAGTAACAATTAATTATATGGTTAATAGTTCAGAAAATGAAGTTCTCCCTTCAGAGGTGTATTCTACTGCCACAATATACACCCCAAATTGACACTACATAGTTGTGTATGCAGGTTCTACTTAAAATGATGGTAGACTGAAACACCAGGATTCATTAAACTGAGCAGAGTTTCTCATTAAATGTGTAGATTGACACTCAGAACTGACTGTCATTTGGGGTTTTTTTGCAGCTGTTTTTTTCATACCATCAATGCTTTATTTAGAGTAAAACTTTACCACCCAGTGGCTGAGAAATATCTGCTTTGTGAGGTGAAAAAAACACACAGAAAAATATTTTGCATTATTATTTTTCTGGAAAAGACGACTGGAAGCTTTTCAGATTTAAGTTCTTGATCTTGTCTTCTCCTTATTTTTTTCCCCTATGTCTAACTTATACCCTGAACAATGTATGTTACCTGGTTTGCAATGTGCAGAGTATACATATACATTTGTTTTCTAAAGGGAACTCAGTTAGTTCTCATCTATTTTCTAATATAAACTCCGCTGCAGAGGTGTTAGCAAGTATATTTCATTTTAACTGTGCCCTATAAATCCTTCATGGAAAATTCCAATTAATAAGGCTATGCAGCAAGCTGGGCCAAAAAATTAACTGATCTGTTCTTGCTCAGCAACGTGACTTGATGAATACAGGAATGGAACATACTCAATACAATAATACTGTTTCTCCTTAAGGAGCTGGAGTCACCGGGTGCCACTGTTTTGCATCTTAACATAAAAATCTATAAGACTGCACCTTCTGGTATTAAAAGATAACACCAGAATGCTGTACCCCACGGCAATTTGCTGAGATGCAAGATATCAGTGCCCTGAGACTCTCAAAAGATTTTTTACTTTCCATAAACATGGAACCTCAATCACTGAAGAGCACAACTTGAGGAGCGCTCTCACCATAACTCAGCCTTCAGGGAGAATGTTGACCTCAGGAACAGAAGTTATTAATGGGGGACATTCATGAGCTGGAGAAATTGGAAGGGACATCATTCTGAAATGGAGGGAAATCCTCAGAAAGCACAGTCCATTTGTTAAGAACATAAAAAATATGAACTCTGTGGAACACTGAACACAACATTGTAAATAATAGTCCTTGGGGTAGGGGAAAGCAAGGCCATGCTGCCTCTACCTCCCATGTTATAGCCTGATGGCCTCCTGGGTGAGTCCAGGAGAGGTGCATACAGCGTTTGGGTTTTGTTACATGTCCATACTCCTGACTTGGGACATATTTCACAGTATCGCAGAATAGCTGAGGTTGGATGGCATCTCTGGAGGTCATCCAGTCTAACCGGTCAGCTCAACCAGGGTCATATGCAGACCTCTTTTGAATGTCTCTAAGAAGAGATACTGTGCCAGTGCTGGACCACCCTCAGAAGCAGAACCTCCTGTGTTTCTTTCAGGTTTTCATCACAGGAGAGAGATTCTAGTCTCCACATCATCTTCATGACCATTTGCTGGACTCCTCCCAGTATCTCTATCTCTTTATTGAGGACAGACGTGGACACACAACTCCAGATATGATTTCCCCAGAAGAATGACTTTCCTCAGCCTGCTGGTAGCACTCATTGATCCCCATGACCAGACAATTTGCATCACCAAGTTGACAGAGGTGGACACTAAGCAGCGCAAATGAGCTACTGTTACTTGCTCACATGAAACATTAGGAGGGTTCTTGCTCCTGCTCTTGTGCAGCTAATGGTCCTGGCCAGTACAAGGGCTACAAATTCAACTTTCTCGTATTCAGAGGTGCTCAGAGTCCACGTGGATGGTGAATCCACACACATTTTCAACATTATAACTATTTCCACACACCATTTTCAGTCCAGAGTCCTGGTTTAATTTTTAATAGATCATCATAGTTTTCTGACTTTTTGCATTATGTTCTTCTTCTAAATATTCTGAAAAAAATTCACAAATTGTACAGAATATCCCCAGCCAAGTTCCCAAGTACAGATACCAAAGTCTTGTATGCTTCTAATGGTGAAAGAAGTGTGTTGAAATTGTGGTCAAGTACTTTTTCTGGCACTATTCATTACAGTTTTTAAATTGGAATATTTGCAAAGTCATTCAACTCCATAATAAGGAGAGAAAAAAAACCCCCTTTTTTTTTCCAAAACCTTTCATATAAAAAAATAATAAGACAAGTTACAAAGGAGTAAGTTGGGAATATATAAAGCAAATTTCCTCAAGAATATTTTAGTAGAAATTTTGTTCAATTTCTTAATTCAGACCTCTCAGAATTCATAAACTTTCATAAATTAAGGTTAACTGGATGTTAAGGAGTCCAATTAATGTTTAAAACTGTTCCATTGATATTAGTCATGTTTTCTCCTACCACAATATTTATCTGCACAAAACTTAATATAAATGCTACTTATGTGTTTGTATCTTTAAGACAACAAGGATAGTAACATACTAAAACCAATATGTTCCATGAACATAAGGTGAAGAACTGAGAAAATAACATTTATGGGTCATCTTCAAAAATATGGTCATTGGGAAGTGGACATTTTGGATTGAATATAGTTATAATGAAAAAAATTGCAAACGGATTTCATGACATTGCAACACATTAGGTAAGTACATGAAACTAATTACTTCAGGAATAGATTTCAGTGTGTTGGTTTAGGTGCCTGAACTTCTTCTACATTGACCAGGAGTGTTTTAATTGTCTTGATTGAGCTTTAGAAAAAAATTGACTGAGCTGGACCAAAAGGTCACTTGGCCTGAAAGGGTTCAAGTTCAAAGCTTTCATGTCATATGGGGATGCAGCATAACAAATAGGCTCCATGATCTGGCTGGAAAGGACTGTTCCTCTGTTTTCTTCTTGAAGCTGGAAAACAAGAGTAGTCATGAATGCAAAAGTTTTGCGTTTAAAGTGAATGCAAGAGAGTACTTACCTGGTAGCACGAGGTCAGAGAGCTGTATTGTCAGAGGGGAGTTGCTGGGATCCTTGTGTTGGGTACCCAGGGCTCATCATTCTGTCCAGGACTGGGTGCATCATGGTTCTCACCATTTCTTACTGGCTAGTTCAGATTCTTCCTTGTTCAGTTTCTAGAATTTGTGAATTCCTTTGTAAGTAGTTGATACAATATTTTGCCATATATACAGGATATATAAGCCACTCTTCTGATTCTGAGGAGCGGAGTGGTTCAATTTTGATTTACTCTGCTGTACTTTTTGTAAAAATTATCTTTAAATGATTGTGCAGTTCCTTTTCTTTCCCCATAGGAAAATAAATTTAAAAGAAAATATTTACTGAAAACCTGGAAAGCATTGATATTTAAAAAAGAAAATCTAATTCCTTAGTTCATTCTAGCTGTAGTCTGTGCTGTGGAAACAAATCTCAGGAGTATGAGTAGTAGAAATATCACCACATTTTTACATTGACTGAAAAATTCTGGAATATCTTTCTAAAATGCTTTCAGATATGTAGATGGTAACTTGTTACAGCATTTTAAGGTGCCAATTAATTAGAGTTAGCTAGAAAATCATTATCATGTCTTCATGACTGAAAATGACATTTGTAAGATAAATTTGCAAGTATATTACCACACACAGTTTTGTTCATCTGTGTAAACATTTTCATATCTGCCAGCAGTTAGCCTACACTGGATTCTGTTTTGCAAATCAGCATATGTCATTAGCATACTAGAGAAGATAAGGTAGTCCAGGCATTTCTAACAATAAGAAACACTTGTTATATGGACTCTTAGTACATATCTGTGCACATATTGATCATATGTTGTTTATTTTTGAAGATTCTGTTCCTGTGAAACAAAAAAATACCTAAACATTTTTTTAAAATTTATTTTATCTTTCTGTTATGCTCTTTCCTTTGTAAAAGCCGGTTCACTCTGTACTTTGTGTTACTCTTTAGATTACTGAAAATATGACACTAGAGTCATTGTAAGAACTCAACACTTGTTCAACATTTATTTAATGTTTTACTAACAGTTCTCTGTTTGGGTACTTTTGCTGTAAACACAGAACACAGTAGAGTACTTGGAAAAAGGTGATGGGTCATTGGTCAGCAGAGCTGAAACAACAGTCATTTTCTAACTTCTGCCTACCAGAATTGCAAATTCTCTGACCGAAAGGACATCCCAACTAAAGAAATTCTGGCAGAGATTGTGTTCACCTTCACAGCTCAGAAACACACAGAGCTTGGAGGTCACAGAGATCTCTGTTCCTCTATGCATATCTGAATGCGTAGCACTGATTTACCTGGATTATCTTAGTGGCCATTATATTTCTTCACTAAGTCCCTCTCTGTTTGCTCCTGCTCTGGATCCAGTGCCACCTGTGAAGGTACTGGTTTCATGTCCTTTAGACAAAGTCAACTGCAGAGGAGGAGACTGTATTGTGCCAGGTAGTGGTTTATTTCACAACTAAGAGTACCTTGTCTTCAAAACAAGCATGGCTGGTTTATTTTATCTTCGGGAGTTACAACTGCACAGAGGCCTGGTGAAATGCATCTGGTGACTTATGCTATTATCACGCTTTCCTTAAGAGTTATTTGGCTAGACAGAATATACAAAGAAACCAATTTACAGCCTGTCGATATTGCCATATTTGTAAAGTATCCTGGAAGTCTGACTGGCTTTCTAGGCCTTAGCACATCAGCACATCAGCAATTTGCCTCAGGATCTGGCTCCTTAAAGATTATGGTGATGACTACAGCTTTTAAGTAAATGATCCCACACTTACATTTCTAGATGCAAGCTCCAATTTTGTGATAAATCAAAGCACTTCATGCTCTGCTTCCTGGAGGTCACAGCAAAGCTAAAGCGGATTTGCTTCATTTATGGTTACTGAGATATGTATTTTGTGAATCTCTTTATTTTCCCTTTCTGCCCCAGTGTAGCAGCACAATCAGTGGATGCATTACTTGTAGGCAATGCCTGCATGCTATTTCAAGAGAGATCCCAGTTTACAGGAATTATGTTTTTATAAATACTATACTGTTCTAAGTTGTCTTTTTTATATTTGAAAATATGAAATTTGAAAATATGAATTTCCTTTGTCGTTTCCACACACGGTTTTTCTTGAGCTTTGAAAGAAAAAGAGGAGGGAAAGGAAGTGCGTGGCACGAGAGGTATTTAATCTCATTTTCCATTCATAACTGTTCTGTCCTACCCGTTGCCCAGAGAAATGAAAGTCTAATAGAAAAACAGAAAAACACTGTCCAAGAGGACAGGATTATACCTAAGTTTGCATTATAATTCAAAAAGGGGCAAAAAGACTTAGACAGAAAAAGCTCAAATCTTTCCATTGACAGGGCAAGAACATGTTTCCTCAACAGATACAGGCTATATGTGTGAAGTGCATAAATACCTATTTCTTATTACTGAAGAATTTATACAAGGCACCTGAATGATTCTCTCTAAGGCATATTTTTTTCTTTCAGGGTTGAAATGCTATATGGCTTCTCCGAGGGAAAATTAATCTACAGTTTTCTATAGAGTACCATGGGATAACATAAACAGTGCTTTAATATCTCTTCTAAAGGACATACTATAAAAATAAAAGTGACACATTTTTTACTTGTTTTGAGTGCACAATTTTTCACACCACAAGTAACTATGTAATTTATTGGAAATTACACATTTACTTTATTCATTAGTACTTGTAAAAAATAATTGAATTACTTCTAGCCTATTCTAGTTTTATGGAAAATGAAGAATGACTTGATTCAAACATTATTAACTAAATTAAGTAATTCTTTATGAGGCATTTATTTCTAGACTGCCAGGACTTTCAGCTGCAAATAAGCCCCTTAGACCAGGGTAGACATTAGTTCAGTGAAAGCACAGAGCTTCCCATTCTCACTTTATAACATTCATCTAATTAGATTGTGCAAGATCTATAACTCACTATAACAGACAGAGGAAAAGAAGTAAAGGAAGAAGGCAGACATATGGAAAGAGAAAGAGAAGGAAGAGATTTCATTTATCTGTAAGAAATATATCAGGCCAAAACCAGGAAACAATAATGTAAAAAAAAATGCTTGTCCATTAGAGTAAGTTGAGCATATTCTACTAGTTTGGTAACACCTCTTTCTGCCACTCTTCTGTGTTTTCACTGTTTGCAGATGTGCTGTAGCAGGAAGGCTTCTGGAAAGTATGGCAGCATACCACAAGGCAGTATGCCACAACTTTCGCTAAAAGGTTTGCCAGTGATCATACAGTTAACGCTGACCAGTGTCTTGGTGAAAAAAAATCAGTCCACAGCAGGGAAAGAGCAGCTGAGAGAGCTGTTCTGTAGGTGCTGTAAATCATGTGAGCCAGGACAAATTCACCCTGTTATGATCACAGATCGGAATGAAGCAGCTGTAGACCAGAAGCCATTTTCTCTGTGACCTTGTGGAAGTTCTGAGCTGGAGCTCGGAAGAGGTCCAGAGAAAAAGAGAAAATGCCAAAGAATGTCTTCAGATATAAACAAGAAAAGTAGGAAGAAGTAGGAAATATAAGGTGGTTACAGAAACTTCCATTCCTAGAAAATACATTCATCTAATAATGAAAAAATCTGCAAACACCTGAGTGATAACAGAAAGGAATAAACAACCAACAGGGATTTGTGAGTGGTAAATTATATCAAAACAATTACATGACGGGTGAAAAAAGAAACTGATAGCATACATCTTTTGGTAATACATTTTGCACTGTTGTCTTATAAGTAAGCTTGGTAAATGTAGTTTAAATTAAATTGTTACTAGCACAAAACTGATGGGAAACCATACCCAGTTTATAGCCATTAACAGTACATTTTCAAAATGGAAGAATGCAGTGAACGAGACTTGACAGAGATCTGTCCTGGTTTTAGTTTTTCACTAGAGAATTGGGCAAAGGACTTGTGAGGGTGCTTAAGGAAGCTATTAGATTGGCTGAGGCATGAAATGCAGTGGTGGACATGATTAGAATAGAAAAACCATTTCTGACAAGTTGAAAAGATAGTGAATGAGCAGAGCACTATGCTTAGATAAGAATAAGTGCTGGCAAGAAGAAATACAAGCTGACTAAGCAGGAGGGATGAAGCAGAGAATGTTGGAAGGGTTGTAGTGGACCCCAGCCTGAGTCAACCATACCAGTTATGTTGCAAATAGACAACCACCACCTAGGGTTTTCAAGAATATACCCTGAAAAACATGTGACCTAATGCTTCTACCCTGCTCAGTGTTGGAGTGACCCCAGCTGAGACACCATTTTCAGCTTGTTAATACCATCTTTTAACAAGAGGAAGATCAAATTAGTAGAAGAATGAAAAAGATCAGAAGCTTAGAAAATGTGAACTGTTAGAACAGGTTGATTGAAATTATGCTATTTAGCTTAGAGAAAGAGAGACATAACTGTGGGAGGGTTTATATGATTGGAATAACGTTTTTCCTTTTCAGTAAAAGACATACTTTTCTGTATTAAAAAACAAACAAACAAAAAAAATCCTTCTCTGAAAGTTACAAGTACAATATTCTGTCACAGGGATCTCTGTCACAGGATTTTCATAAAATAGTTGGAATATGTATCTGTCATGAATGATGCAATTTGAGGTGGTCCTGGGCTGATGGAGGGATGGGATGATCATATAAGTTCCTCCTTTCCTACTTCCTGTGACTTGTGTAGGTACAGTAAATTGGTGGCTCATGAATCAGTAGACTTTATCACGACATTCATGATTTCTGAAATCAGAAAACTACTCATAGACAGACAGGAAGAAAGCCCCGAGGCCTAGTTACAGTTTTTGTGAGACCTTTCATACCATGCTGATGAAAAGAATCCATAGGAATGTAAAGAAACTATGTAATCAGATTGAGTTCCACCCTTAGTATCTTACACCACGGCAATGCAAAATGTAAGTATAAAATTTTGATTAAACCTATATTTTTAATTAAGAGTCATCAACTGTTTACAGTTTCCAAATAGGATCTGTTTTTCAAAATCAGCCACAATGCACTGAAAAATAATGAAAAGAAGGAAAAAAATAGCCACAACTGATAATGTTAGTCATGTGTAATATACAGCAGTCTGAAAAGCATAAAAAGAAGAATGTTCCACTCTTCTTCACTACAGAGATTAAAATACCTAAGGAATCTGGTTGTTTTGTTTGTAGTCAAAATGTACTTGTGTAATGGTCTGCATACATATGCAAAACAATCTTTAAAAATGCATTACAAAAATACATTGCAAAAGCCAAAACTTTGCACTAAGACCGAAATCATCTTTTCTTGGTTAAGCGAACTTACTTAAGACATATCTTCAGGTAAAACTTGAACCCATAAAAAACTCTTAGGTGGACAAAGAAGATTAACAGCCTGAGATTTCATGCTATTCAGAGCTGAAAGGCCCTAATCAATTTCTCTCTCATGTACAATCTCTGTTTTTGCAGAATACACAACATAGTTTGGGTTCCAAGCTAGAAGGAACTGAATTTTAAATACAGCTGTACCTAGGTGAAGATTTCTGGAGGCAATGCCATGGATTCATGGATGTTTTTCATGCCTGTGCTTTTCTTGCTCTACTGTCAATCTGACCTCAAGAGAGGTTCAACTGAAAAACCTGTTCTGCTTTTTCTTTTTTTTTTAATTGTTATAGTTCTAAGGGGTAATGGGTTGATCCCCGCATCGTCAAGCATTTTGGGGTCACCATGTCCACAGCAAGATGTATTTTTTTAGTTGGTACAAGGCTTGTTATTTCAGTAACTGTAGGTATTGCATGCTCCAGACCACGACCAGACTTCACGACCCGTCTCACTGTGTATGTGAGTTTTATATTGCTGAAACAAATTTAGTGATCGGAATATTTTCTAAGACAGGACCATGCCCATCATCTTACTGATAGATAAGAAATAAGTCATAGTAAAAGATGTTGTAGCATATAGTTAAAATATAGCACTGGAAGATTTGGGAAAGATTGTGGGTAGGAAATGACACATTGGGAAGAAAGTACACCCTCTAAGTCACCCTATGAAGCACATTGTCTTATGCAGCTTGAAAATTAATTCACGTTATTTCTTTATCTTACCAACGGAGGAAGAGGAAATGGGGATTTTTATCAATAATTGTTGACCCAGAGATTATTTTCACTTTAGCTTTGAGCAAACTTTTAATATCTGTAGAGAAAAAGGGGAAAAAACTACATTATTAGAGTAGTATGCTATCTGTCTTCTGGTATGTTTGCAAAGAACAGATAGCTAAACAGATTTTAGCAGAAAGGCTGCCTTTAGCCTCATCTGCCCTAAAGGCTTGAATCCATAATTTGTGCTCTTGAGGTCACAATTTCTACTTGCATTGTCTAAATCATTTTGCTTCAAATTATGTTGTTCCTTAGGACAATGGTTTTTTTGAGAATGATTGTGCTCACCATTTGTGATTTCAGCATCACTGGGTTAGTGTCTGAGCATCAGATTTTCTTGTATGTACACATATTGAAATCATGAGAATCCAGCCTAGTATTTTCTCTCTATAGGAAACACTAAGGCAGATAAAGTTGGAAAATGGTTATATGGCATCATAAAATTAAAACAGACACTGACCATATTTTTGTACCCCAGCCACTCGTGTCCCCTCAGGAGATTCCACAACAGTTTCCCATTACTGCACTGAAACGTTACAATCCTGCATATGAGAGCTGCACAGGGAAAGTGATGGGATCCTGTCTACTTTGTGCTTGTTCATCAATTTTTTGATCTGTTATAAGAAAGCTTAAGATGGTGAATACAGGTGGGTTTCTTAGTTGAGCTGCAACAGATGCCACAGGAAACCAGACCAGCATGTCTGTCTCATGCTAAGGCCAAGCATGCAAGCCAACAAATCAATCTACCTGCACATACTCTTCCTTATAGGTTTTCCAAGGGCAAAATGACTGACATTACATAATGATTGTGTGTGTAACATTTTAATGACATCATAAAATTTCTTTTTCAGTACAAAGGTTCACTTTATGATGGGCTCACCAAAGGAAGTAAAATATTAAATGAAAAATAATTAGGCTTGTGTCATGGTTTGAGCAGGCCCAAAATCCAATTCTGATTCCTAGCCCCCCACCCACATCTCAACCCCATGTGAGATGGGTTTTCCAGACAAAAACACGAGACTCAATATGGGGGAAGGAATATATTACAAAGACTATACACATAAATAAATACTATAATACACTGCATACAATCTTAACTCTATATCTATCTCTACCATGACAATAATATTTACAATGGGCCCAATCTCTTCTCCCTCCAAATAAAAGTCCAGGAGAGAAGAAGAAGAAAAGACCCCTTCCAGTCTGTCAGCAGCAGGCTCTCTCTAGGCAGCAGGCTCTCTTCTTCTCTTCCAGGCAGCAGAAGCAGTTGCTGGCTCTCTGCCAGCACACACGAGGGGGTCTCCAAGCCCCTCTCGGCCCTCCGTCTTCAAACGGGGGTCTTTCCGTGGACTACGTAACCCCAGACAAGGTCGTTCCACCACGGTCATATCACGAAGCACGGGGGTCTTCGTGACAGTCTGGTATCTTCAGGGGAAATCAAGCCCCTGTGCAGAGCTCCCATGCTCTGCCTCAAAGATGGCTGCCAGCTTCTCTGAAGCTGGAGCAGGGGGGGCCACGGTCACCCCCCACACACACATTCCTTCGGCCGTCCTGGCTTATCTCTCAGGAGGCCATGAGCCTCCTAGCTCCTCTCAGCAGTGCATATTGCACTTTAGGACTCCTCTCAGTCCACCACCCCCTCCTCTTTCTCGGAGGGGTCTCTAGTGAGTTTGGAGGTTTTGGTTTGTCCAGTTCTTACCCTCCGAAACTCTCTTCCTGCTGCTGGCTCGGGTCTCTTGTCTTGTTGCTACTTTTCCTTCTCCTCAGACACCTCTGTGTCTGCCTTAGCTGCATACCGGCTTGTGTTGCTCCTTTTGGTCCTTATCAGTTGGCTCTTTGCCACTGCTCTTCGGACGCTGCTGTCTCCGCTGCTGCTCCGTCGTTACTCCCAGCGTCTCCCACTTCTACTTACAGGGAAGAAACTCCCCCAGCTCCTAGCTACAGGCACTCAGTCCAGCTTCAACACCATTCCGAGTCCCTGCAGCCCCCCAACCGGGGGCTGGGGGGGGCAGAGGCCCCAAGGGGCCGGAGCCCCTTCTCCTCGTGGCCTCTACAACATGGCCACCCTTCTTCTCACAACAAAGTACTACTGCTTCTCTTCCGGTCTCCAGAGATATGTTTATATTTTGCAGGAGCATTGATTGGGTCAAGCCCCAAGGGTCACCACCCCCTGGGGGTTACCACTTTCCTAGTTTCAGGGGGAGAACCTGGCTCAAACCACTACACTTGCTATTCAGTATAAATATTACACTGACAGTATTATACATTTTCTGTTTGTCAAAGATTGTATTAAATGATAACTAGCGCAGTATTCCCAAACTTCATCAATCTTTCATCTTTGTTAATATGGTAGAAATCCAGAAAGATCTTGTCCCAAATTTGCAAGTCCATGTTATAGGCTGTAAGTTTTTATAAATTAGAACTGTACAATCACCCTAAACTCCCTCAATTTCTTGTCTCAGGCATTAACATTTCAGTGATAATACTCTTTTCATAAATCTTGGCATTGCTGTTAAATTATTCATATGCTGTTATATGAAAACACATGACAACTTTTTAAAATGTATTCGTCAAGCATCTTGCAATCAGCTGAGATGCCACTCTGCCAGTTATTTTTCTGAATCTTGCCATCTGAATGCTCTGAATACATTTTATTTTATTCAATAAATTTCAGTCTTGTTTCCCAGTGTTTCTTTTGATTTCTATGGTTTCACTTGTATTACCCTTCTATTTTACTTTTTCTTGTCTTTATTTCCCTTTCTATCTGCTATGCACTCTATTTTGCCATTCTTGCAATATATGGTTTTAGCATTGAAAAGATATTCCCTATTATCTGATCTTCCCTGGCCGTACTTAACTTTGTGACCTTCTTCTTCTCTGAGTGACCTTTGTAATATAAACTTTCATTGCTGCCTCCTGAAAGTGTATTCTGACAGCAAAGTCTGGCACACCTTTAATTCTTAAATATAGATGTCACATTTCTTGACATTCCCATATCCCTCTCCAGTGCTTACATTTCATCAATATGACAATTGTATAATGTTACTAAGTTGCATTATATCTTTCCTTTTTCCTTTCATGAATTGTCATACATTATTCCTCTGGTATTGATCCAGAATGTGATGAAATACAGAGTGGATTTTAACTGAAAAAATAATTCAAGGACAATGAAGCAAATAAAACTCAAATTCAATAATAATAGGTATCTTTGTTAATATGGGGTTAAATTGCAAATATCTTTTGATTTTTTCTAGCTAAGAAGTCTTTAGAGTGTATTATCAGGGTTATTCTCAAAAATCAGAAATCATTTAAGGCACAAAAATGACATGGGGCAGTTTCAATTTGTCAAACACTCAGAACATCACGAATATGGAGAAGAGCAATTAAGGTAATCCAAACAATCTTAACACTCTACTTGCTACATCACTTTGAGAAAACTAGTGAAACTTCAGCAAACTCTATCAGAATGCTACTAGTATACACCCAAGTAGCGATCACAGGCTAGTGTTAGTCCTTATCTTAATAAACCTCTCCAGGACTGCATAAAATAGGAGCTTGATTTAGTTTCTGCAGGACTTACTGTAACAGTCTGTGGCTGTTTTGCTGTTTGCTTGAAAGTTCAGGGGATCTCTTTACTGAATTCACTGAAGTTTGGATTAGGAAAAATATGTTGGTAAAAGGAAACAAACACAAAAATAAAAACAGTTTAAAAAAATTTCTAAGTACATTTCACTTTATTCAATGATATTTTCATTGAAAGAACAGAACCTTCAGACTAGATTTTCCGACTATTTTAGAGGTGTGACAAATTGGTCTGAAAATCCACAATGGTGATCCTTGTATCAGAGTTTGTTGTGTTTCTATTAAACATGAAGTTAGCATGAGGGAAGCATAGGTTTGTGTATTTTATAGAAGAGGATGAGTGGAGAAAGAAAAGAAAAATTCAAACAAAAATAACATATTATTTCATTATGCTGATCTGAGTCTTGTATAAATCCTAATGAACTTTTCAGTAATTTTCTTTGAAATACCACAAGAATTACAAGAATTACACCAAAATAATGTTAAAGGTTAGTTTATATAAAACACTTTTTTTGTCCAATTCATCATGTTTACAATATCCTGAACTTTAACAAAGACACAGATCTGAGCCCATGAACATTAGGCATCTTAATGATTTCTCTAGGTTGGGACAAAAATCCCAAGGTATTCAAAATGTCAAGTCAGAATAGAAATACTGACAGTCTGTGTGTATGTATCTTCTAGCCCTGTCTACATCAAAATAACCTGGAGTTTTCCCATGGACATGAGATGACCAAAAAATAATTTATTCCTGCAAACACCTCCAACAGGTTATAAAGGAAGAACTGAAGCTCTGTACAAATTTGCTCACTCCATGCCTCCCCACTTCAGTCTACTATTATTTATTTGTGACCTATCATTAAGCTGAGATTTATAGCACATGTTTATTCAAATAATGTAATTCAATTCAACAGTGCTATTTACCTAAAATATCTACTGAACACGTAACAGAAAATGTTACCTTTTTTCTCATAAAACAATGATTAAATTGTATTGATTAAGTAATTAATTTCAATAACCATTTTCTAACCCTTGAGAAAACACATTAAAATATTTAATAAGAAGGTTATGAAATTTTGAGGTAGTGCAGAAAGTAAATGAAAAGTCTATTTTAACTAAAAAAAAAAAAAAAAAACACAAAACAAAACCCCTGAACCCAAACACTCACTTCCAAGAAAAGTGATTTTAGGGGAAAAAATAATATTTTGAGTCAAAACACTGTAGACTGTTTTATTAAAATTATATTAATTGCATGCATTATGTCTTCCTCTAACAGGCATCAAAAACAAACTAAAATTTTCAGTTAATAAGTAGTGGCAAAAGTAGTAGTAATCATGCCCTTAGACCGAAATTTATGTTTCTTAATACTGGGGTTGACCAGATGGTTTATGATAATTTAATGTAGAAGAGCTTTGCAAATCTCACCCTAAAGTTTTCAGGTCAGGCATTATGACTTACCGTTATGCATTAGATATTTTGTGTTAATAATCTCCTTTAAGTCAAGGTCCTTGAGATAAATTGTAACACAACACCTTAAACATAGTTTTTATTTTTATAATTCAGTTAACATTAAAAGATTGCAAAAACTATGCCAAATTATAAAAATATGTTATACAATATATAAAAAAGGTTAAGTTACTAGTTTCTAAATCTAAACAAACTCCTTTTTAAGGGAAAAGACTAGTTCCTTTTGATTCAGAAACTACTCAGAAAAAAATGCTATAACCAGATAGAAAAGGAAATTATTTTGGGCAAACATAATGGCTCTTTCTGGCCTTAAAATTTAAAAATGTATTAAAAATGCCTCATAATCCCGATCATAACCCAATTCTTTTGCAAGTCTCTAGCAAAACATGACTTTACAGCTTCCTCAGAAGCTAACAAATACTTTCTTGGCATTCAAGGAAAGTGCATAAGAGCAGGTGAGAACACTCTGACAGCAGAACATTCATTTTATAACCTCAGAAGATAAGAACATGACATTACCATATGAGGTAAGGCTAAGTGTTCACGTAACTCAGTATTCCAACTTCACTGGTGGCTACTATAGGACATTTAAAGCCTCTTTATAAACTTTGGCCTTCTGTTCACTTCATAGATTACATATCAAACTTGGAAAAAACCCCAAACAAACAGTTTCTTGTTTTGTTATTATTTTTTTAATGCTTTAAAAAAGTTATTCCCAATTTTTTTATTGTACCATATTGTGTGTGTGTGGTCTTTTTTTTTTCCTATAATTTTTTCAATTTTTGCTTTTTAAAAACTTCTTCAGTTAGCTATGACTAAGGATGATAATTTCCATATTTACCTTTTCTGTTCAGCTCTACAGTTCCTATGGAAACATATGGGAAATATTTTTTGGTGGTAGGAGTGATTCACTGTTACTGTGACCACCTTATACATTCTCTTTAAAAACCTTTTGTACCACCTGTAGTCATTTTATCAGTTTGTTTTTTTTCTTTTTTCTGTTCTGTGTAATTTAAACTAGCTGCCTTCTTTTTGGAAAGCTGAATTCTTATTCTGCTGGTCTCAGCTGCAGCAGAACAAGTTCTCCCAAGTAAAGGTACCTCAAACAATGTGACAGTCTGCTAAGTTAATATTGTCACTTTTAAGTACCCCCAGAAAAAAATAGCTCAAGAAATCTCCACTTTTAGCTATCACCACAAAACTCCTAGCAACACTATGGTTTGCAGGACATCGCTAAAGTTTTTGTGTGATACACTTATAAGCTGACTACCTCATTACCCATCAATTTCCATTTTTGTTGGGTCTCAGCATAAGTCTTGAGTGGCCAGTAAAAATGTTCAAAACCAGAACTTTTATTTATTTTCTGAAACCCCTTGATTTGAGATGTTTTTATTTTAACACTAGAATAATGGCAAAGGAATTTTATCATGGACTATGGTAATAGATTCCTTAAAGTAGAAAAAAGTGGTTAGGTCTTGCCTCTTACCCTTTGCTCCAGCCATACAAAAAAGATTTATGTGGTCATCCAGAATTCCCTAAGGAACTACCACCCCAGCTACAAGGCAATCTGAATACCAGAAATTGCCCCAAAATAAAAATTACTTCACACAACCACATGTAATATGGGATGACCCAAAAGACAGATGAACAAATTAGAGTCTTTCCTAGTTTTGGGTCTCCCAGTATACCCTTGACAGTATTTTCAATTAAAACTTGGAAATTGTGCAGTTTCTCAATGGTTGTGTTAAAATACAGGAAAGAACATGACTCTGCCATGTGTTGACTTAGAGTGAGGTAGGAGTTAATTGTATCTGTGAGTTCAACTTTCAGAACCCTTTCTCTCATCTGAAGGAAGGAAGCCAGAGTGAGCAACTTAGTAATAATCAATACAAAACATGACTGAGAATGCCTGATAACTGACAGCTTCATTTAAGAATATTTAAAGCAAAACCTCAGGGCTGGAGCTGATAAGGTTCCTGATACATTCCTGTCCAACTTCCCAGTCCATTGAATTTTGTTCTGTTTCATCCCATTGGTGATTAACTGTTGTGGAAAATTTAATAGTGATGTCTTATGCAAATAGTGTGCTCTACAAGTAAAACAAATAAAAATGAGGAAATGTACACATTGTACCTTTGAAAGGTTGCAAGCAGTGGCGCAGAAGACTTGGGTTACAATAACATCTGAAACGAGCCTGGGAGTGGGAACGTAGCAAGGCTTGTTTCAGAGGGGAACCAGTTCACTAAACACCAGAGTGATTTAATGCACCATCAATTATTTCCTGCTTGTCACTTAAACAGGCTGCACATATGCATGGCAGGTCATGAGTGCAAAGAGAAGGTAGAAAGAATGATTTATTGGCTGGGGCAAACACCTGCGAATTAAGCAGCTCAGAAATTAGCCACAAGTAGCATATTAGTGCAGCTAATCAGGCACAGTTCAGTATTTCAGTTTCTTGATTTGCCCATAAATAAGGCTGTATGTGGCTGCCCTGGGGCGTTCTGGTGATTAACAGCCCTGACCTACAGTAAAGTGTGCAATCTAAACAATTTAGTGGGATCTGCAGGTGTATACTGTAAGCTTGTTGCCTATAAGGCTGCTACATTCAGTACGTAGAAAGCTCCTGGTATATGGATGTCTTGTTCATACATTTTATCACACCATTTAATGATCAATTTTCTTTTCATTCATTTACCAGGGCCCGTTAACATTAACGAGTTTTAAACTACAAGGCACTGATGCGCAACTGTGAAACCCAGTTGTCTCCTTTGTCTTATTCGGATGCCAGAGAAACAACATCACCCCTCTTTGCAGTGCACCTTCGTATCTCACACCACAGTAGTTGACTCTCATCACAGCTGAAATGACAAGTTGCTACTTGATTAATTCAAGAACTGTGATTGGCTAGCCTACCTGTTGATTGCTGATGTAAAGGTGCTGTGCAGAGGGGACTGTACACAGCCACCAGCAAACTGCTGTTCTGGTTTTGCAAAATGCTAAAACAGAGACAGAAATGCCTGATCACTCCGTACTGACACGTTAAGCACGTACTCTGGAGGAGGTTTGAAATTCTCTTCAAACACTAAATGTGAGCTCATATAAAGCTCAGCAGAAGCCGTATCAACTTTGACAATTGGAAAAATGGCACTTATGAGAAAGAAAAGGAGGAAAGATATCCCTCCCAAAAAAACATCCTGGTTACCCAAAGTCCTCACAATAGCCTACTAATTCCTCACCTCCAAAAGAACATGAGGACATGGACAAGGATGAAGATAAATGACTGGTAGAAAACTTATGTTGTAGCATAACTAGTGAAGGAATGACATTGTGTAAATCTAGAACTGTCCACATTTCCATACAAAAAAATGCTGGAAGGAAGGAAGCACAGAAGAAGAAGAAGAAGAAAAGATACATGATTAAGAAAAAAAATCAAGGTGACCATTGCTATTCACATTTTTTCCTCCCATATGAACAACATGGTAGGGCTTCTTGGACCACAAGGCAGCAATTTGTTTACACAACAAATGACTAATTACTTGAGACTGAGAACCCTGAATTATTTGAGCAAAAACTATTAAACATAAAAAAGTAAGCACACTGCTAGCTCTAGGAAAGCATAGACAGCATGTGCCAATCCTCTCACTATGCCACCCTGTGCCTTGCATAGGGCAACTAGAAGCTAGAAGGACTCAGACACTTACAAAATTTTCTTCAGTTTCTTTCAGATTTCATATAACCTTACATTGGAACAATGATAGTTATAGGGCTGCTTTCCATCATCCCAGATTTCTACTTCAGTAGCATGATGCTGAGGGTATGTACCATATGCAGACAAAGGTGGGATGAATGTGTTTTTGAATGTAAGGTGTTGGAGGACTGGAATGGGCAATAGAGCAAGCTATCTCATCCCTGTACCTGCCTACCTAAGTTTTCATCCAGGCCTGGGTGCTGTCTGGGTAAAGACCTTATTGCTTCGTCCCAAGAAATATCCAGCACTCCTGAAGTGTGACCTGTCAAAGACGCAGGAACTCAGAGTGGAACTGAGTCATTAAATCAATGGCATAGGCAAACCTTGTACATTTTTCTGTTTTGTTTTTAATGTTTAGTTGTAACATAAATAAAATGAGACAAAATTGTTTTGCTGGTTGACGTGAAAGATTGTTTTTTTGGGAATAATTTAAAAAAATACTCTTTCTTAGTTCATGTCATCCTCATAACAGTATATTATAAACTTCTCATGTATATATTAAGAGAGGTAAAGAATTGATAAAAAATGAGAGAAGAAAACAGAAATGTACCAGAGAACTTTACAATATTGCCATATATTACAATGACATATGGAAGAGTTATAAGGTGTGTGTGAAAGAAAACCATCAAGAGTCTTTGCAAGTATTGATAACAATAAAAAATGGTCAAAATATAATGCATAATCTAGAATAAAGATGGAAGTGCAGGGATAGAATCAGATCTATTAAGATTCTTTAGATGCAACCCAGAATTTCAGACTGTCTTTGGAAAAGTTGAAGAAAGATTTGAAAGTGTGTCTATGATTTTGAAAAAAGTGTATAGTTTTGTCAGATCACCAAAGCGTCAGAGCTCTTGTTATAAAACAGGCTTTGCCTTTTGGTAAAGGGGATGCTAAATTTCAATTACAGAAAACTTAAAATGGCTACATAAAACCAGGCAGAGGTTAAAAAAAAGCAGATTTATTGTGAGAACTCTGAAATGTTATCTAGGTGATCCCCCGAGCAGCCCTTGAGATGTCAGAGATGATAATACAGTAACAACATTTGGGAAGTATTTCTAGTTTTACACTTAGCCTTTTGGCAGGAATTTATTAAGACAGAATAAGCCTGTGACTTTTCAATTCCAAGTACAATTTGTTTCTGTAATATATCTGCAGGAGTAATGTGTGATGGAATTTTTCCTTTGCTGGGCCAAGTAGTTGTGGGTGATGATGTGTTATAATAGGTTCTCACAAGCCATATCTCAACAAGATAAAACACAACACATGTACATCTGTGGCCCAGTGTCAATGCCTTAAATGTACATCAGAAATGCATTAAATCTTCTGATTGCTATTTTGTTTGTACAGCTTGTTGGTTCAGAGTTTTCTCTGTAATGTACCCTACTGATTGCCTTGAATTATTGGCATATTCTTGGTAGAACAAGCACACCTTGTTCCGAAATTCAGAATTACAGATGTGGCTTGAATCTTTTCCTTTATTAGTAGAAACAGAAGAAATGTTCTTCAAGTTATTCCAATATGCTTGCTGAAAGCACATATCTCAGAATCAACTGGGTCTAGCAGTGCTTCGGACCAAAAGGAAAGGCGCGTGGTACCACATCAGAAATTCATCCACACAGTTGTTTGTGTGCATCTGTGCTTGTGTCTATATATAATGACATAAGAATCTAGAAAATAAATTATTATGGACAGCTATGGAAAATGGTACACCAGAAGAGGCATTTTTAGTTTTAGACACTCCTTCTGGGCCAGATTTTCTGCTGGTTTAAAGCTGTGCATCTCACACCAGCTTGCTTGCTCAGATGTGAGACTTTTCTTTGTGAAGAAAGCAAATGTTTTAGAAGCAATCTTGAGCTAAACGTTTATGGAAGCCATAGTGTCTGATAAAAATGAAATAAATATATACAAAATAATATTAATTAACAGACTCTTGTGTTCCCACAACAGCATTTCTGAGCTAAGACAGCCTGTACACCTGGGCACAGAGATACAGGGATGCATCCTTGGGGTTTCAGTTTGTGTCTAATCACTTCATAAGGTATCCAAGGCAAGGTGATGACTGCTTTTGTAGATGAATTCTCCCTTTTTTTCATTTGGTCATCAACTTTAGCTGTTAAGATTTGTGTCTCTGTGTCTGAATTAATACTGTGAGACCGATAACTAATCCATGAACTGCACATCTCGTGACCTTTGGACTGACCAGAATGGAGAGGTTACTGGAAGGGCTCTTTCCTCATTGACATCCCTGGATGTCTTTTCAAAGGAGTATCATAGAGAGTTACTCAGAGTATGGCAGAGGTGTTTGCCTGGGAAAATACACTCAGCCACATTGCTGAGCTACACAGGATTTGAGGCAGAAGATTTTTGGTCAATTCCACATGGTCCATACACAACACATCTTCTTAAAGTAAGTTTCAGTCTAGGGGAATGAAAAGTGATGCTCTTCTATTGTCTGCTTGAAACAATTTTTAAATTTTATCCGTGGATGTTAAGTATACTTATCACACGTGTGGCACTTCTTCACTGGAGTTCACAACTTCTCACAGGTGGATGAAAAAGTCAGAGTTCTCAGGCAAGGCGTGAGTACTGGCTAGTCTGTCACTCACTCCCAGCTGAACAGTTGTTTTCCACAAGGCTATGAAGTGGTCAGATCAGGCTGACATTTCTGCAAAGCACATTTAGTTCATATTTGTGTTTAGAGAAAAACTGGTCTTTGCATAGATTAATGTATTATTGCTGGTGTGGCTATATTAATTGCTGCCTGTAGTTCTTTAGTTATTCAGTTGGGAAGGTGAAGTATCATCATATAAGATAAATGTTACATAGGAAAGTCAAAACATATTTCTTGGTCATTCCTAATAAAAATTATTTTGCATAAACTTTTTGTTGCATGTGGATGACTAATTAATATATTCCTAGAAACTGAAATATGCATTTGTTCTGTATTTTGTTACAATAAATGGGACTGTTTTTAGGGATGAAAATTACAGAAATGATATCTTGATTGTAACAATTGTTCTGTTAATTATAATAAGCAAGACTTGATATTTCTGCAGGAATTGAATAATTTTATTGATCTGCCAGATCCCACAGTTGTCAAAGCTGATTTTTATGTTGACTTCAGTAGAACTAAGAGGCTAAGGTTATATGTAAAAAAAATATACTTATGTATTTTAATATTGATAGTGCATATTGAATTGCTGTATAAAAACTTGAAAAAATACATCTGAGATGGCTTAATTTGGAAATACAAGCTTAAGTCTCTCAAATGTGCTGTGAAGTGAAAGCAGAAAGGGCATTACAGACGTTTGGGTATAGCTGACATTCGGTAAAGGAATGGAGGTTAGGAGAAGGCAGGCATGAATGTCAGTCTTAGGTTAGGGTCAGAGTTTGACTTCCGTTGCAGTGATCCCTGCAAGCTTTATTTTGAATGTAAATAACAATCCAGTATGTCGTAATTTTATATTAAGGTTTTATATGAAGTAATTTTATTTTTTGTTCTTTCAAAAAGTGAACAATAAAGAGTAAAAGCAGTGTAGTTTTGTATTTGTAATGAATATATGCTATAGGTAAATTTTTTTTTATTCAAGTAAAATGAAATCCATTGTAAGATTACCAGCTCCAAAATGTAAGGCAGTCTAACTACTGAAAATTTGCCTATCCTTGGAGTTTGTACAAGGGGTACAATTGCACTGCAATATCAATGGGCAATAGAGAATCTTATATTGAACTTGCCATGCCATTTTGAAACCCGGCTTACAAGCCCAATAAATATAAAAAATGGTTTTACAGAATTATCTAATGCTTGATATGTTGTTATTAAATAAGCAAGGAATATATGAAGTACTGCATCTCACCAAAGAAGAATGCTGTATTAAGAGCCACAAGTGAAAGTGAAGGAAATCACCAAACAGTCTGCTGGACTACTCCAATAGAATTTTTACTGACCAGACTGATTTAATGAACTCTTTCCCCAGATCCTGGTTTTCATCTTGCCAGGAATTTTTGAGACTCGTGGGGTGGGAAACAGTGACTTGCACAGAGTTTCTATGCTAACTGAACTCTTGGTTTTGCTTATTGAAATAGCAACTGAGCTCTACATGACTTCTCCTATACTCTCCTCTTTCTCCTCTCCTTTTTCTCCCTCTGTCCATTAGGTTAAGATCCCACTGCTGGCAGTATAGAAGAAAAAAGTCCAGTTAGATCTGGTCCTAGTGATTCTTCTGATCCACAGGATGGTGTGAGATACCAGATTATTAGATTAATTATTGGCTCTGATCAAGTCAAGCGTGTGTACGTAGGGAGAAAGGACATGCCGAATTTCATGGAGGTGAGATAATGCCCTGTCCCACACCCCCACCCCTGCGAGTCTCCTGGGGCAGCCCCAGAGCAGCTATCAGTCAAAGACAGAGCAGGACCACTCCCCTACACCACACCCTGGGGCCCCAGACCCAGTCCCCAACTGGCTGGCTGGCACATGAGGTGTGACCACAGGGGGGCCAAAGCAAATGAAAACAGCAACATGTGTTCAGCATGCTTGTTCAAACCCTGCTACCTGGACAGGTAGAAGCTGGACTTGCAGAGGACTTCAGTGGTAGCTGTAACTTTGTCTTTTTCTCTTTCTTTACTTCTTCTCCTAATCTCCTTTCTTAATATTTTGGGTAACTTGAGACCAGATGGGTTGGATTTTGCTAAGCTGTATGTGTTATCATGTGCTAAATCAATGCTTTGGGGAATGCTTTATTTTGGTTGAAAGTTACTGTTTAAAATTTTGCCAAGTACTCTTATTTTCTAAAATTTACTGGTAAAAGTACCCTCTGAGAAAACAATGTGCAGCTTTTTCTCCTTTGCATGCTCTCAAGGAGTTAAAAGAACTGAAGGCTCTTCTAATATGTCCGGAGGGTGGATACTGTTGGAACCTTGTATATTTTTAAAGTAAAACCCCTCGTAGCTTGGGTTTTGGGGTCTCACACCCATCCCTGGAAGTGTTCAAGGCCAGGCTGGATGGGGCTTTGAGCAACCTGCTGTAGTGGAAGTTGTGCCTGTCCATGGCAAGGAGCATTGGATTCAGATGATCTTTAAAGTCTCTTCCAACCCCAACCATTCTATGATTGTATGAGACCACAGTGCATTTTTTAATTAAAATTTTAATTTCTTTTTGGCTTCAAAAGTAGATTTTCAGTCTTCTCCATACAAACATGTGATTTCAGTAGAATAAATTCATTTCCACAATCCATTCAACACCTGATTAATTTGTATTATGAGGCAACAGACATATGATTAACTTATTTGTGTCTCACAGTTCATAAACTGTGCTACAGATAACAATGTGAGCCAGTGCTGATACTTTGTGCAATAGACAAGCTTTAGGAACGTCAATAGAGACTTGTTTTTTCATTAAATATAGTCATTAAATAGTTTTAAATCTAATTTAGTTGTTAAAATCAGTACATTTCTTGAAACTGGCAGCATATGTCAAATAAAATGGAGCTTGACAGCAGTTTTTTAGCCTTCCTTGAAGAGCAGAAGAACAGCTATGGTTCTGGCGCCCTTTTTAGACAGGGCTTGTGCTTGCACCCTTGATTGTGCTGGTGCCCTTTTTAGACAATGTTCCAGAAGCTTTTCTACATATTTTAAAGTGTGTGAGGTATATGACTCAGTGCACTCCTCTGGTAATTCTTCACCAGTACTTCATTACTGTGAAAAAAAACCAGTGTCTTTTATCCCAAAGATGCTTTGTAAATACATTCTTCCTCTCAAATTACAAAGCACTCATATTGGAAAATGCAGTGTCAGTGCTTGGTTACCCTCACAGTAACAAAGTTTTTCTTGATGATCAGATTGTGTTTCCTGTGCTTTGTTTTGAGTCCATTGTCTCTGGTCTCTGGTCTTGTCACCGGACACCATGGAAAAGAGCCTGCCGCTGTCTTTTTTGCATCCTTCCATCAGGCATTAACACAATTTGATGAGTTCCCTCCCCTAACCTTTCATGTCCTTTTCTTGTACAGTCATGGTTGACCCAAATGACCTGTGGTTGACCCGTAGGATTGATAAAATCCTCAGGTCCTTCTCCATCACTGGCAGGATTGAGGGGAGCACTAGCTGGGCCTCCATGCTCTTGATCATTGCAACCAGAGTAATGTAGTCACATTTGACTCTTCAGGTCACCTCTGCCACTGTCTTTGGTGCATATATGGAAGAGCAGCAAGGGTCAGAGAATCTGATAAGCCTTCATAACATCTCTATAATGCTATTAATGCAAGGCCACGGAAAGCAGCAAACTTCCCTGAAGGACAACTCAGGTCTGGAGATGAGGCCCTCTGTCCCCCACAGCACAGTCTCCTACCACTGTCACTCACCACTTCCTCCTAGTGGTCCTGAGAGGCTCTGGCTCAGATGGCAAGTATGCAACCTTGATGGCACTTCCAGCTCCTCGTGTGCTATGAGGACACTGTACCTATTCTGTTACTGCAAGTCTTCAGGTGCAGGAGGACCTGCTTTTTGAAGTCACCAGTTTCAGCTTTTCTGATGATGACAGTTTCCACTTTCCAGCTTCCTGGGCCTCCACTACAGTTGAAAGTTCAGGTTTTTAAAGGTGCCAGGTCTCTGAGAAGATACAGATGATCTTTTTCTCATCATCTCAGCACAGCCTGGAGACCTCCCCTGCAACTCTTTTACCTGGTACTATAGCTCATTGACAGCCACACACCACCTTGCAGGCTGGAAGACCAAGTGCACCAGGCTGAACAAGTGTGCCAGGCACTCCCTGCAACTTGAAACTTGAAGAGCTGCATCATTCTCTGAAGCTCCATCTGGGTCTAAGCACCAACTGAAAATGAAGGGACAGTTCCTTCAGTTGCTCCTGGGGAACATGCTCTGTGGCACATCACCACCATAGCTAAGGATGTGCATCCTAGAGAGAGAAAGTTTACTGTCTGCTCCTTTGTACCCTGTTTTGCTGAACTAGCGAATAATTTATACTTCACGTTTGCATAAATGCGGTGTCATTTCTGGTACTCCAAATGTTTTAGGAGAATAACTTGTTTGGAAAATGAGAAAGAATTATAGATGAGTTGAATATAATCTGAAAACACATGAGCGGACAGCTGGAGAATATAGTCGGTGATTCTGAACACAGAGACTGGTAAATGGTAGCTGTCACCTAAAGTGATCATAACAGTACTGAATCTCATGTCCAATATACCTGGTCAAATATGTCACTGAAATCATGCTATCTGATATGGAAAAACCTTGAAACTAACCTTTTTCACTAGCATGATCGGAAGTAAAGCAAACCAAAATGAATTTATCGTAGACCAAACAAATTGTCACTTCTGGAATGGCTACTTGACTCTCCTTTGGGGGACAGTCATTGTCCACTTCAGTGTTCGATGGTTGAAGTAGATTAGCAGGAAGACCCTGCAACCCATTACCTAGATGTAATGAAGAAATTGTTTTGGTCTATTTGTGGCATTTCTGTAAAACCATTTTAGGCAAAGGATAAAACTGGTTTTTTTCCGGTCAAATATATAATGAAAGGAAACTGAAATATAGGGACCTTGTAATAAGGTGAATGCAGTGATTAGAATAAAGTGAAAATATAATTATCGTGTAGTACATAAAAGTGCATGCCAAAATTAAAATAATTGCTAAAGTTATGAATACAGACAGGCAAGTGTATAGCTACAAGTTGTACAGCAACCAAGAAGCCCATATTTTTCTAAATTTAGGGAAAGTCAGTCTCAATGTAGTGAACAACAGAGATTTTAATTGATAAGATAGAATATGTAATGAGGAAAAATTTATTATTGAGATGGCAACAGCTTATTGTAAACCATAATAATATAATATAGCTTGTTTAAAGAGTTGGAGTATTCACCACAAATAATAACAGTTGTCACTTTTTTCCCATTTTGGCTTGTAAAGAATTCACAAACTGTGTCTGACATCTAAATTATATTCATTTACCAGAACTATTTCACCTTAACACTTTTCAGGATTATTTCTGAAAACATTCTAAAATGGATATTTTACATATAGTTATATACATAAGTATATAGTATATAGATAGTATGTATAGTGTATACATATATACTATATATGTATAGTTGTTTTGAATACGAAAACAGAGTATTGTTTTCATTTATAGAGAAGAACAGAGCTAATGGAGTAATAAACAGGAAATATTTCTCTTCTGGTAAAGATGTTGCTGAACAGCCACATGTTCCGGGATTGTAATTTTGGACATAGGATGCTAAAGTCCACTTCTTCATCTTTAGTTCTCTTTGGATCTGGCCATGAGATGGCAATGTCTCTGGGACACAGGTATTTTTCTGCGTGATGATTTTGTGATTCATGGTTTGTGGATTTTTGGAGATTATTGCTAAAGTGGTCATACATAAAAAGAGAATAATGAGCTTCAGCAGCCATTGTGTTCAGCTCTGAATGTAACCTTCACAAAACAGTGTGGTTTGTATAACCCCCTCAAAACATATCTCAGTTCCCTTTTCAGTTGATTATGCCTAAATGCAACAAAGTGCAGATGATTAGAGTTCACTATTTTGCACAGTCCCTGTGAGGAATATCTGCTTTTGCCTGTGGTACTACTTGGTTACTGGCTGAAGTTTTCTTACGCAAGCAACTAATTTCCTTTTAATACCCTCATTCTCTCACAATAACAAAAAAAAAAGCTCCCTCTTTTGTAGAGGTTCATATTTATATGTCAAGAAAAAGTCCTCACAATGAAAAGTCAGTTGAAATGAAATTCAGTGTATATGTAATGTTAATAATTTAATTCCATTGCCTTCTATTATTATTATTCTTTAAACTGATTTATGAGACTCTATTTGCAAATCTCAAAGTGCTCTATGAATTACAAACTGTGGCTCTTAGCTAAAGTCCTATAACTAGACCCTATATTACTGCACAAGAAAAACTTCAATTACAGCTGAAACGTGCCACTTAATGGTAATAGAACATTGTAGTGATAACATAACTATCCTTAAATCAAAGAAATTCAGAGCTAAGTTGCACTCAAGAGAAATCCAAAAGTATTAGAGTACAAACCACCCCAAAGACTTCGCTTTTGAATTCTGATGATGCCTTGCAGTGGCCAAAACCTTATGATTACAGAGCACCAGCCCTGCAGATCTAAATTACATTAAAAAGTTTTTTAAAGTCATTAGATTCCTTCTGTCTCCTTTTAGTTCCTCCTGACTGATAATCTCTTTGTAACTAAGGGGAGGGCTGTATCGATTCTGATTCTAATAGAGGCTTTTTCTGTAGGGTCAAAGCATTTTTACAATTACAAGGACTATAAATGAAGGACATAACTAAACCCAGTAAAGTAATCAAGGTGGACATTGACATTTGTCTGTTTCAGATGTATGAAGTTTCAGACAGCCTTGATCTCAAAAAGCTTGTGGGTTTGGTGTCAGCAATTTAGAAGAAAAAACAAGTAATACCAGGATTGTACGGTTCGTTTGTTTCTAAAATAGATGCTCCTACAGTGAGCTTGGATGGGTATATCAAAAAGATATGCGATAACCTTCCCTCCCCCCTTACTCCACCCAAGATGGACATAGAGCTGTGGTGAGAGGGACTGCATTTGGCTGGTCTGCAAGATCTCTGTGGGAACCTCTGCTGCAGTCCTGTATGCATTCCAAATAAAGCAATTTGGTTTAAGAGCATCTGCTTTTCCCTCTTGCAAGATACTGCTAATCAGCCAATTGACATTGTTTTGCCTCTGTAATGCCAGGGGCTCTTGAATAAAAACATTAGTGCTGCCATGCTGGATCAGATGAAAGAGTCCATCTTATCCCAGTTTCCTTTCTTCATTGGTGACTAGCAGCAGATGCCTAGGGAAGCATACAGTCATAATTCCCACAGTGTACCCTCCTAGTTGTGAGCAGCGTGTGGACTCGGTGAGTCAGAGGCAGTGTCTCTTTTGATTTTTCTTCCATGAACATATGCAGGACTTTCTGCTTTTACTTTTTGTGTTCATTAGGTGGTATAGTATCACCCCTTTGCACACTATTTTGATTCACCCAGACCACTCTTGATTTTATATCACTTTCTCATATATCGATTTATAGACCATTATTATCTTTCTTCCAGATAGTTGTTATTATCTCTCTAACTGTTCTTTGTACAGAAACTGTGCCACACATCATCCTCACTGCCTCTCCGAGTGCTGTTTTACCCACTGTGGGACCAGAATGTCACCTGGTCTGACTCTTATTTTCCCTAAATAGTGGTTAACGTTTGTACTAGACATTTCCATTCCAACTTGAGAACCTCAAACAACCTAGTAATGAGAACTTATTTGAGCACTGCAGATGCTAGTGCAGGTTCCTAACAGTCTCCATTATTAACCTACCTCTACAAATCACAATTTGTCTTTCTTTTTGTTCCATAATATACAAATAGGTATTTGTGTCAACCCTTTAGAGTGTTAATTTCATTTAGAGCCTACCACAAGAGATGAGGCAGATAACTTTGTAAACATAAAAAAACATAGTATTTCAACTGGATCACCCTCACCTTCAGTCCTACAGAGATCATTAATAAACTTTAAGCACATTGCTTCCCTGTGAATACTGGATTATTTCTTCTCCACTGAATCACGTGTCCTTGAGTCCATAGTTTCTACTGGTTTACTCAGATTTGGTGCCATATATAATGATCCCAGATCCTTCTCTCCACTGGAGCCATTTTAAAAATTTGGTATCCTCTTTTTGCAAACAGTTACACTTTATAGAAATTTATTTATAGAAATATTAGAAATCACAAATACTGAAAAAACTAACATAAGATAAAAACAGATGTGTAAGTTGATGTTTAGAATGACTGCTGTTGACTTCCCAGCAATTTTTCATCCTTTTCTATCCAGTGCACTCAATACTGTCTATTTACAGAAAACACTTTTTTTTTCTTTTTCTAAAATGTAACATTCTCATTACAAAAGATAATATGTTCAACCAAATTCCCCTGTGTAAATTCTCGTCTGGCTAGAAAAAGTAAAATAAATGCTGTTTTAATGGAAGATCCCACAGAAATGTTCTGTCACGGTATTATAGTCAGAGATAATTTTTGAAAAATAAAGATGAGTCTATAATATTATTTTTCTTTCAGATTTTTTTGGTAGGTTTGTCTCTTGGACAATATTTGGTAAATATGATATAAAACTACTTAATTTCCTTTAATTATTTGATATTTTTTCAAAAATATCTGTCTATATAAAAAAAATGGGTACATGCTTGTTGAAAATTAGAGTATTTTCTGACAGGGAAGGGGAAAAGAATGTGACATGCTTAACCCTAGGTTAAATTAGGTAGTAAACCAGACACTGTGTGGATGCGAGGAAGAAGAAATGAGTGGCTTAACCTTTGCCCAAAGCTCTTAGAAGAGTAGTGCCACCTCAGTGTGTGGAACACGTAGAAATCTGTTAATACATTTTGCTGATGATTCCTCTCTATCTGGCCTCTTTCTTGGAGCCTGTTAGACTTAATGGGGTCATTTGGTCAATTATGTCATAAAGATAGAACATAGTTGCCAAATAGCTGCAGTGGTTTTGTGGTGAATATATAATGGCTCTCTAGAAGTTGGCGTCTGTCAATGAAGCTTGGAGTTAATAAAGAAGTTTGCGTCTTGAGAAATGTGAAAGTTGTTTCAGCTGAAGCTCAAAGACTTCCTCAGACCACATAGTCAAACCCAAGGCAAGATGACTGAAGAATTGAAAAGATTTGTTATAATCTTATTAACCCAATCTTGCAGCCCAGCTAAAGCTACTTTAGACTCCTTTTACATTCCTGAAAGAAGACAAAGTAAATAAGTATATCCATGAAAAAGAAGCCATGGTGGCTTAAGAATGAACAACAGAAGCCTGTGGATCAGGAATCCTCCCAGCTTCACTCAGTTCTTCCACTTTCGGTTTGGAACAAAGAGAGTCTTTGTTGGGATGATGCATATTAATAGTCTGTGACAAGTTATAAATACATTGTGGTTGAATGGATTGTTTTTTACAATAGGTTCTTGTAGTGTTTCTCTATCAGAATTATATGCATGGATTTTAAACAATCTGAATACATTTTTGGAATTATATCTCTGAAAGTTGACATGATAGGCAATAATGCATATTTAAGACGATACAATGTAAAGTCATTTGGCAAGTCTATGACCTAGTAAGGTAGAAAAGAAAGTATTCTTAATAAAATGATTAAAAAAAACCCAACTAATTTTTTATTATGAAAGAGATTTGAGAAGTTAAAAACTGTCAATTTCACTCAATTTTCGCTACCTTTTGTGGCTTGAATTTAAAGAAGGAAGAATAGCTGATAGTATCCTGATTTAATATTCTGTGTTTTCAAAATATAATGTCAGTGAAAAAAGATAGTATTGTCATATTTCCTTGACAGTTAACCCACAGTTGTATCTTTCTGTAGGGACAATAAAGTTTCCTTCACAATACCCTCTTATTTTCCCTTTGGAGGAAGCATATTAATGGTTGAAAAGAATACTGTACATCTTTTATTAATTCCTTATAATTAACAGTGGATATTTCTAGTGAGACTTATTTGAATCATTTGAAAAAGCTTAGATTCCTTAACTCCTCTATAATCTCAGGGAATGACTGCACTGATCAGTGTTAAGATGATTTCATTTTTTTCCAAGGGAAAAATGTGTGCCTGCAATTTGAATTTTATGACATCCAGAAACCAGGAGACTTTGCATATGAAAACCAATGAAAAAACATTAAATGAAAGCAACTGGTTTTGAATATTTTCCAGTGATATAATTTCCTGCAAATATGAAAAAAAGAAAAATGCAAAAGTTCTTTTAAATCCTAAATAGTAAAATTTAATTCTGTCCTCTGAATGGAAAAAAAAATATTTCATAATTAATAAGATTGTGACTAGCATTCCATCAGAAACCTGGTTTTGAGTTCTCTCAAAACATGCCCCTGGCTGAATACTGAATGTATTAAATGTATATTAAAATGCATGTTACTTGAATGCACCCATGGTGCCATGTGATCTGGATGTCTCTGAATAAACGGCCTATTCGCATCATTATTTTTAGTCAACCAATCTCTGTGTCTTCAATATATCTGATCAGTTTTTCTTACAAGTGATAGAATTACTGAATACACTGACCAGTCTTATGCACCAGAAATAATACCAACTATTTTTTTCAATGTGTTTGGTTACAAGATCTGCCAATGGTTACTTTTCAATTCAGAAAACACCTAGTCTTTTCATTTTGTATATTATAGTTATTTAAATAGAGCTAATATCCAACCACAGTTTTAATATCTGACAACAAGGGAAGTATGTAACTTGATCACCTTATATTTTTATGGTCATTTTCAGCTGTCCATTTATGTTTAATCATTACCAAGTAAGTAGAGTACTTCTGAGGATATTCTAAAAATAGTTGATTTCATTTATGGCCAGTTTTTTCAAAAGTATGTGAAATACCAACCTAAAAGAATTATTACTTACAAGGCCCATATGCAAAATGTAAAACAACATCTGTTGAAGGCTTTAATTTTAGTTGCAAGACTGCAAATCTATTGTGGGGCATTTTAAGGTCAATGAAGATTAACAATACATATAAATATATCTATTTATTATTTGGGAAGAAAATGTCCATAATCACTTCAGTACATATTAATGTAATAGTTGGCCTACTTTAAAAACAAAAACAAAACCTCCAAGAATGTTATTTTGTTACTTACTTCACTTACTTTGAGGAAAGTGGAAGGGAAAGAGGTTGTTGGCTTATTTTACTAATCTTGTTCTTAACCTGTTGAAAATTTTAGCCCTGTCTGGTAGTATTTAATATTTTAGCTATTGATTCATGGTTCCCACAGATGTTATGGTGGTTTAAGCTTTTCAGCATGAAATCTAAATTGACTGCTAAGGAAGGATCTGCTGAGAATTAGCCTAGACAGACATGCTAGAGCCTATGCATATGACCGTCTTTTTCTAGACTCTGGGAATCTTATCCACTCTAGAATCATAAAAAAAGAATGTCAAGCTTTCTTCTGGAGAAATATATTAGACTTACTCCTTGAAAACATAGTAGAAATGCATAACTTCACGGTTAAAACCTTTGCACAGTGTGTGTGTGGCCTGGATTCCTCAACCTCAAGCTACTAAGACCAAGACAGTGTGCTCTTTAGAGTGTACCTGAACCACCTGACTACAATGATCGCCTTGGGCTGACACTGTTCCTCTACATGGCAAAACCTTGAATGTCCACAGGGTTTAAAGAGTGAGAGAGAAGACAAGAAAGCAAGTTCTGTAACCTGGCACTTATGTAGGATATTTTCATAGAGTCATAGAATGACTTGGATTGGAAGGGACCTTAAAGATTATCTAGTTCCACACCACCCACCATGGACAGAGAAACCACCCAACAGATCTTAAGTACTAGTGCCAGTGCTAGTTCCAGTACTGGCAGGCTACTATAAGGTTTCCCATGGCCTTCTTTTCTTCAGGCTGAACAACCCCAAGTCTCTCAGCATGTCCTAATAGGAGAAGTGCTCCAGCCTGCTGATCCAGCCCTCTGTAGCCCTCCAGTATTTTCAAATACTGTTTGCCAGTCCTTGCTTCCAGGTTTCTTTGCACTATCCAATTGCATTCTATCCAATGACCTTATAAAAGATGACCAATGCTGTAATGGCATTTTATAGTACTATAGGAGTTTTCAGAGAATTACAGACTGAGAGTTGTAAAAATAAGTTTCATGTAAGGGAATTATGAACAGACTTCTGAACAAAATGTGATCAACTCATCAGAAATGAAGATCCTGAATAAATGGAAAAAAACAAAACCAAAACTGACAGTTTAAGGGCTTATCCCTAAAATGCATGAACAGTTCTTACAGACTAAGTGTTCAAAATTAACTGGGGAAGAGCCACTTTGACTTTGTGCCTTGTTTTTAAAATACACCAAAACCCAGTTTGCATATGAAAGTCTGTCTGAGACAGAAGACTGGTTTATTAATTAAACAACCTATTTTTTTTAACTTGGTATTTGATTAATTTCTAAAAATTGCAAAAACTCAGCTAATGTACAATAAGTTTTCTTTTTCTATATCAAAAATAGTTTAATAACTATGAAATTCTGTATTTTCTGTTGGCAATTATGCATTAATACAGATTTGGTTTAGAATGAGTTTGGATTGATATAAAACTTGCCTTTGAAACTTGGTCATGCTCACAATAGCTTTTGAGGGAAGTGCAGCAGTGTTTTGAAGGCTGGTAAAATACATTTTTGGCACTTTTTTCCCTGCTGTTGGCATACTAAATGCTTTAAGAAATTGGTGATATTTTTACAATGTTTTTGTTTTAGCATGAGAAATTAAGAGATATTGTAAATTGCTTTTCAGTTGTTCATTTACATAGGAATTGCAGTGTGGAATCACTTTCACCATTTTGGATCCATTTGCCTCTTATAAAACATATTTCTTTTCTGGCAGATTTTTTTGGCCAGTGTATGTTTGGGGTTTGTTTTGGTTTTGTTTTTTTTTTTTAATACTGAAGACTGTCACTTCTTTCGGATCTTAGTTATGACCTACAGGGCATGTGGTTCCTTTGACATGAAGTTTATTTTTCTAAACCCACAGCTTGATATTCTAGCACTTAATTTCAGAATGCAGCTTAAATCACAGAAACCATAATATGTCAAATGATCCTACACTTGCAGGGGAAAACAGTAAGTAATGAAAAAGCTATGATTGCTTTTCTGTCCCTCCAAATGACAGTTATCACCTCAGTGACCTGCTCCGGGCGGACCCATCTAAACATGACACACTAAGGGATAACGTCATCTAACAGGGTAGTTATAAAAATCAATACAAAACCCATTTCAAAGATACTGTGTGTAAGAATCCTGGTGTAACGTTTATTTATTGAATAGGCCTGAGGAAAAAACCAACAACTTTCTGATAGATATGCTTTACCTCCCAAGCAAAGGAATTCTGTAGGTAAGCAATAATTGTATTTTTCATTCTTATTATTCAGTCTTGCCAAAGCCCAGCCTAGAATCTAATATATGGATGACTGCTATAACTCAGTTATGAAACCTAAGCAGAGCTCTAATGCATCTGTAATGCAAAAGGAACATAACAAGACAATTGACTGTACTTCTTTTAGTTGTAGAGTAGCTGTCTGTGTTTGTGCAGGGATGAACAAAAACAGGGAGGGAGACTGTTATATTGTATTTTTCACTGAAGGATTAGGAGTATTCTGTCCTTATCTTCACTCATGAATATCGAAGGTATGGTTACATAATTGAAACCACTGCAGTCTCACAACTGACTGAAAATAGGTTTCTATTGTTTGCTTTTTCAAATGACAATAATGCTGAAGCCTTGAGCAATTTTATCCAGTTATATCCCATATACAAGACATGCAGTTTGATTGGCTAAAAAGTCAGTTAAAAAAAAGCTAGTAATTATTTTCCTTATCTTTATCAAACTATTTTCAAATTTTTGTGACCTTTATTCCTCTCAGGAAGTAAATAATAGATATAGTATTTATCTTCAGTTTTGATTTCTTACAAAAAGATGCAGTATAGCTTGATAATTTTAAAAAATATCATAAAGATCATATTGCTGGATATCAACGTGAAAACATGTTTATGTTTGAGGAAATATATGGTTTTAGCAAATATTGGGGGGTTTTTTGTGTTGGCTTTTGTCATCAACATTTTGTTTTGTAATATAATGTGGGATCTTGCTTACCTTCACACTTAACATAATTCTGGCAATTCCCTACTCATATTGAGAAGTGATTGATCACTCAGATTGTCTCACTGAAACCATCTTGCAGACTTTGAAACAGAAATGTAAGGGGAGGATTAAGGAAACAATGTAACAATTTCTATGGCCACTCAGAAAAGTGCAATGAAAATCTGAGCTTTCTGGTATACAGAAGTTGCCCTTCCAAAGTAGGAAAACATCCAGTCATCCATCTGCAGACCTAAAATATCACTACAATTCAGAAATTAATGTCTCTGATAGTTGAATTTGAATGGGAATGTTCGGAAATGTTAGCTAAGTTTTTCCTGAAGAGTTGATCTGCTAAAGAGCTGATCTGACGTTCTTTATAGCCCTCCCAAAAACCAAGCAGTTTTGTAACAAACAACTCTCTTTGCTGGATCATTTCTACTTTTCATTCCTTGCTGTAGATCAGCTGCCATATTGCATACAGAATGAAACTTGGCATCTAAAATAAAATTTACTGAAGCAGACTTTCCTGTGAAACGTGGCCAGTGTTCTCTTCCTGAGTAAACCATACCTTAATTCCATACTGTGTTTCCTCCAAAGACATGAACTGCTTAGATAATTTGTGGGCCTTGGCCCTTTGTATTCAATTCAGTCTGAGAAGGTCTGAAAAAAAACAGCTCTTAGAAAACAGCATCCCTTCCAAAGTATATCCAAGTGTCGAAGAAAAGGTCTGTGACAGTCTGTGTATATGCCATACAAATGCCATGCAGAAAGGTACTATTTTAATTCTTTCTAGTGTAGTTTATTAATTGGCACAACAGACTCTTCTGAAGCTTTTTTTTTAATAGTAGTGTTTTAATATTCATCTAGTACATATTCAAGTTATGTCATGGAAAACCAGAGCCCTAATGCAATTGGCAGGGTATATCTAATACTGGGACATGTGAATATGCATCTCATTAACAGGTGCTAATGAGGGGCAGGAAAAGACTTTCTCTGAGAACAAGAATAATATCTGACTTTCCTTTACAAAATTAAAACTGGGAGAAGGGAGAAATTCCATTGCCAATGATCATTGACTTGGAAACAGCAGCTAACAGTGCCCTTCAGCTTAAAGGCTGCTCTGTGGAGCTTGATTGCTTGTGTTGCCCAGTTACAGATGTTGATATACATTTTTTCGGGTTTAGAAATAGTGATTGCTTGCTTTCATCTTCCAGTCCTTTGTTCAAAGCAGTACATAACTGCCAGGAAAATCTTGAGCATCAGCCATGGGCAGGGTGGGGGTAGGTGCCTCAGGACACTGACACTATATGTGGGAAGTGATCTTTCTAGCTTGCCGTGTTTGCTGTCCTAAAGGTAGATACCTGAAAACATCATAGAATGGGACATTTATGGGACTATTGTTTTCCTGAATAATAGTTAGATATCTACTGGAACAGGGAGGGCCCATCTGGTGTTGAAGATGCCTTTAATTAGTGCATAAAGTTTCTCTTCAAGCAATTAAAACTAGAATTTTGGTTTCATGAGGTATCCATATTAATAAAACTCTTATGAATAAAGGATTATGGCAGTGTGCTTGCTGAAATGTCTTAAACCACAAATATCCAGCTGGAAATGATGTTTGGAAAAGCTGTTTGCAGGCTGTACCAAATTATGAGGTCAAGAGAAGAGTCATTATTGTGAAAATGCAGTTAATGAAAAACCAATCACAGTCCCTTATAGCTGGTGTCTCAAAACCCCTTGAAGGAGCAGGGTCAAGAAAAAACTTTAGCAGCTGTTTTTGTGATGTGTCAGTGTGTCCTTTGAGAAGAGTAAATTACTTTTTAGGAATAAGCAGGGACAGTATCAGATGCTGCTTAAGACAAGGAGTATTGCTTTAGAGAAACTCCTCTGTAGTCCTTCTGCACTGCTGTAAAAGAGAAGCTTCTTGTTGTACAGAAAACTATCTTGAGTAACCTCTCTCCTGAACCTCTCTCACCATGGCTGTAAACAAGAGTCCTAATTGAAACTCCAAGATATGCACTGATGACTGGAGGCACAGGCTGCTTAGCAGATCTGCTTTCATCCTTTGAAATAACTCACCGGAAGTAGTGTAATAGTCTTGACTTTGAGGTGGATGTTGTCTAATGAAGTGACACCAGGTTTGAGGAAGAACGGTTTTGGTTTCACCTGCAAATTGCTTTATGAAGTCTAAATGCTCTTGGAGCACCTTAATAATGTCAGAAGGGTGGCATGATAGAGTCAGATTTTGAAAACTGGAGTCCTTTTTATTTGCCAAAATGGCGTCATTTGTTTCCACAAAGCTTTTAAGGGGAACGCTTGGGAGAAAAATTGTGAACTCTAAATAGTGTTGACCTTTTCAGAGAAAAAAATTCACCAAAACTTCACCAAAGAGACTTTACATTTCTCCAGATATGCAGTCAGATGCTACAACTGTCAGGTTACTGTGAAGCATAAGGGTTTAAGGGGAACAATTGCAATTGTACAGCTGAAACACTGACATGGGTGTGCAACCAACTTGGAAAACTGCATGTCCAAGAGATCAAATTGCAGCAATATTAAAATTCCCTTTCTGTTCTTATTAAAGTTGAGCTGAACCTTGCATCCTTGGGTGTTATTCTTTAACTTGATCTCATTATTGAATTGTTGTCTTATTTTGGCATAATATTGTTGCCTTTGATCAGTGTGAAGGGGATGCCATACTTGCTGGAGCTCTCACATCTTTTTTATAATAAGCCTTTTGATTTCTATATATTAGTATTAGCATGTTTGTATCATAAGGCACATTGTAGAAAACACAGAGAATATTAGAAATTTGAGAAGGCATTCCTAGTTTTCATCTTTTTGTAAAGATAGTCCATACTAAATTCTTCCTTCTAAGCCAAGCATTCTGTTCTCTGTCCCCTGTCTTCCTGCACATTTTCTTTCTTTCCTTTCAGTTACTTCTGAATCTTTGCATGACCATGCACACATACACTCTGACCCTCAAGAAAGTGATGCCTGCTCAGCTGGTGCTAAGAAAAAAATCCAGGAGCCGTTAGTTGGGGTGAGATAAGGAAAGGATTTAATAGTGCCAAGGCAATAGATGATAAACGATGCGCGCCGGGCTGTGCCCGAGATGTTACATTTATAACAATGTCTGGCCAATCCCAAGTGTGTCCACCCTATAACTTTTGGCCTGGTCCACCCCCTGGCCCACCTCCTGGAATTGGGTCGGGGGCTTTTTGGGACCCCCTCTTCATCATCCTTCACCATCTTCGGGGTACAGAGAGCAGAGTCACCCAGTTCCTTGACTCTGTTCTGCAGTTTAGGCCAAGATACAAGTGTTCCCCAAACAAGACAGGCTTGCCTTGACTAAGAGACTAAACATTTTCTACTGGATACGGGAATAGGGTTGACATGGGGGGTATGGAATGGGGTGAGAGGATTAAGGAATGTATAAACTAAGGGGTGCTAGGGGAGGAGGGAGAAAGGGGTTTGTTTCTAAAATCTACTTCTATTACCTATAAAACTTGTAAGGCTTACAAAATTAGAAAAATAAAAAAACATTAGGGGGCTTAAGGCATCAAAGTATGATGTGGCTTTTAAGGATCTAGTTAATTTCTTTCCATCAAACACTTTCCATCAATACCTCACTCATACCCTGAAAAGTGTTGCAGAAATATTAAGTACCACACTTATAGTCAAAATAACAACCACATTGTTTCACAGGACTGACCAGCTCTGCGTGACTACAGTGAAGCCAGTGTCATTTCCTGGGAAGTATGTCAAGATATCTGCAAAACATGTCCTATTAAAAGAAGGGGAGAAGCAACTGCAGCACATATAGAAAGCCCAGGATGTCCTTAACCAGAAGTAGACAATCAACCAGTAAAATTAAAACTAGTTGCATTAAGACGTGAAGATAGTTTCCATGTCGATATTTCCGGTGAGGGAACATCCTGAGATTTTTCCAGTATGATAATGAGCATCTGGCTCACATTCATGAACCACAGTGTGTGTTTGCACTTTTGACTTTATTAGTTGAAAAGGAGGTGATATTCTACAAATAAGGTGAATAGCCTCATTAAATTAATCACGAAGTATTTTCCCTCTGCTCTTTAGTGGACCTTTGCATTTTTGAAAGGCAAAATTGGGTCCAGATCAGCTATGATCACGTAGGGCAGGAGGGATGTGAGAGGACTATGCATTTGAATGACAGGTCAGTGTCATGTGAACTGAAGCATGCAAACTGCATTAGGCCATGGTAATCGTGGGGAAGAGATTCAACTCCCTTTGTTTTCTCTTCTCACCCAATAAATTCATGCTTGAAAAATGTCAGCCAGATTTTTTAGCTCTATAGGTATTTTAATGCACTTGTTAATTTTTGATCTAATCAAAGATATATGCAAAATGTTACAGTCTTCTGTGTATTACCAGTGTAGCTGAGCTTGGGTAACATAATATCTTCATATTGTACAGCAGTATTTTATATTAACCTTTTCAGAAATTAGAATCAACCAAGTCAGATCAGGTAATAATGTTAAGTACACAGTATCTTGAGGGAAACTCAATCAAACCCAACCAAACTTTTCATAAGGCATCACAAATCATCCTGTATTAGCATCACATGGATTATTTATGAAAATGCTGTTGCTTGCCTGACAACCTAGGTGACATTACCTCTGGAGGATGAGCATCACCATAGCAAAACAGACATGTCACCATTAGACATTAGTCTACTGTAACTAATTTATAAGGCTGTCCTGTAATTTGTTTTGATCAGGCAGCCTGAATATAGTTGAAGGGGATGAAAGGGAGGAGAGAGTGCAGGAAGGGAGGAGAGAGAAAGAAAATCCAGTATTATTATTAACTAGAGAATTCAAAACTGTAAAGAATAAAACAGGGAAATGTGTAGCTTTTTTTTTTTTTCCACAACTTCTATCTTTACACATAGGCCTAGCTCAGAACCTCTAATACAAGGTTTCTCTCTTGGTTGTGGAATTTTTCCCAAAGTTTTTCTAACTATGCTTTCTATGCTTTAAATTTGTTCAAGATACTATATATGATAACCATTCCCCTGCTTGCAGTTCTTTTAAAAAAAAAAAAGTATAGATATTCTCTAAAAGTGACTGTGAAAATGTCACCAGAGTTAATCATGTTACAGTAAAAGTCATATCAAGTTTGTCTGTCAGGAAGAAAAAGGCTTACAAGCCAAAGCAAACATGTGAAAGTTAAGCTTTGAGCTGTGTCCCTTCTGACTTAGCAAATTCTTCAGTAGAATATTGCAACTTAAGTCATCTTTTCTAATGCTAAAATGTTAATAAACAAAATTAAATAGGGAAGACAGAATCAACGGGCCATGCATGAATATGAAATAGTGAGTATTTCTCCAGCTATAATTGATAACTGCTAAAAAGAGATGAGAAGGTGCCATAACTACGTAATAACATCTGTGACCGTAAATGACCCTGAGAGGATCTAAGTTAGTATAGACCCTGCTTGTGCCTGTGTTGGGATACAAAGCGTTCTTTTGGGCTGGCTCCATCTTATAACTCAGTTGCGAAGGAACATATTTTCCCTAGTGAAACAAAGATTGTTGTTCTAAAAGGAAAGGCATGTGTTCCAAGTCAGGGCAATGAAGGAGGATATCAATGGGTTAGGAAAATTATGAAATTATTAATCTTTAAAATTCCTCAGAAAAGGGTACTAAAGATTTCTAAAGTGTTCCAAAGAAATTTGTTCTTTAGTCTGAGAAGATGCTGCAGTTGACACAGACACTGACAATTTTGGAGCCAGCAGTACTCTGTTTAGCTGTAGTAATAGAAACCAAAAAGAGTCCAATCTTCCTTTTTTTTTAGGCAACATCCACAACTTTTCTTCAACTTTCTTTCATAATATCACAGCTGCAGAGTAACCAATATTATAGTATTATGTTGCTATTAATTCAATTGTTGGAAGTAGACTTAACAGAAAAGCATAAGTGAGCTTTGCTTTGTATGTGGAAACAAGTGCTGTTAGGAATAATAGATGGAAGAAAAGGATCACTCATTTGGAAGATTTCTCCCTCTTCTTGTGACCAGACATATCAACTTTGTTAACACTTTTGTTTTAAAGATTCCCATCAAAATTTTCCTCTCCTCTCCCCCAGCCTTTACCAGACATTATGCAAACCTAAAGGAAAAAGTGCTTCTGTCAGAATGTCTAATAGAAAAATGATGTAGAACACAATAGGGATGAAAGATGGGAGGATAAAAAAGTATGAAGAACAAGGCCTGCTTATATTAATTAGATTTACTTTTTCCCTTGTATTGTGGTTGTTCTGATGAACTCAGGAGGAAAGCAAGACAAATACATGGGCATAATTTGTCTGGTGGTAATGTGAACTTTTGTTCTATAATCACATGATAATGATTTCTTTTTCTATTTTTACCTGCTAGGGACTCACTTTCATGCCGTGGTCTCTGGCTCCTAAAAACATGTGTTTCAGCTCTTTAAAATCTTGATAGGCATATTTGAAAGCGAAAGGGGCTAAAGAGGAGAAAGGCCACATTAGCCCTTTGAGCAGTTTTAGAAAGTATTTAAATAGTACTACAAAATACTAAGCAGAGAAAGGAGCTATCTGAAAGATAAAGGATGAGATTATCACAAGAAGAAAAACATGCGAACTGGCCATGAATAGTGGTTAAATGTAGAAAGAACTTAAAAGTTGAGATTCAAACTACTGGTATTAACGTAGTCACCAAAATCTAAATCATTACGAAAGCACTGGATCACTACATCAAGGGGGTCTGTATGATGATGGTTCCCCATGTGGTAACTGACTGAATTTGATGACCTGGGAGATACTGGATCCACTTTTCTGTTTCAATGACATTCATGGCTAGGCTTCGCGAACGAAGATTTGGGAAGGGCTCTACCCACGTTTCTTGCAAGCGCATTGGTGGCTAAAAAGGCCAATACGAGAAAGGCATGTCCGGTTGCAAAAGACACAGCAGAAAGACTCCTTAGGTGGTATATCCTGTAAGGCTCGATTCTTTCTGCGTTGTCTTTTCTCCTCAAGGGTGATGCTGCGCGCTTTCTCAAAAGCATCAGCAGTGTTATAAATGGTTTGTCTCCAGGCCTCCCGATTGGAGGCCAGAGTAGACCAGTTATGGTGATCAATATGGCCAAGGCTGAGTTGTTGCTTCAGGGAGTCCTTGTATCTTTTCTTTGGGGCTCCTCTCTTGCGGCAGCCAGTGGCAAGTTCACCGTAAAGCAGGATCTTGGGGAGGTGGTGGTCCTTCATCCTAGAGATGTGCCCAGCCCAACGCAGCTGTGTTCTCAGCAACATGGCCTCAACACTTGTGATTGCTGCCTGTTCGAGAACAGATGTATTGGTCACATAGTCTGACCAGTGGATGTTTAGGATTGTGCGGAGGCAGCGTTGATGGAAGCGTTCTAGAAGACGCAGGTGGTGGCGGTAGATGACCCATGATTCGGAGCCATATAAAAGAGTAGATAGCACTATGGATCTGTAAACACTGATCTTGGTACTTTTCTTCAAGTGTTTATTTCGCCAGACACTTTTATGAAGCTTTCCAAAAGCACTATATGCCTTCGCTAACCTGTTGTCTATCTCCCCGTCAATCTTACCGTCCGAGGAGATGAGGCTGCCTAGGTAATTAAACTGTTGGACTGATTTGAGTTCTGATTGGCCGATGGTGATGTGGGGATGATGGGGGACTTCCTGAGGTGCAGGTTGATGGAGAACTTCTGTCTTCTTTAAGCTGACTTTCAGCCCAAAGAGCTCAGCAGCATCTGCAAAGCAGGATGTTAAACGCTGCAGAACTGCTTCTGTGTGGGCAACAAGGGCAGCGTCATCAGCGTAAAGCAGCTCCCGGACAAGATGGTTTAAGGTCTTGGTGTGGGCCTTCAGTCACCTAAGGTTGAATAGGCTTCCGTCAGTACGATATCGAATGTAGATACCGTCCTGATCATCGAGGTCTGCCGTGGCCCTTTGGAGCATCATGCTGAAAAAGACTGTGAATAGGGTAGGAGCGAGAACGTAGCCTTGTTTCACACCATTCTTTATTAGAAAGGGCTCAGAAAGTGTGTTGCCATATCTGACTTGGCCGTGCTGATCCTCATGAAGTGAGATGATCATTTTAAGGAACTTGGGGGGACAACCTAAATGTTCCAAAATCTGCCAGAGACCTTTTCTGCTCACAGTATCGAAAGCCTTGGTGAGGTCGACAAAGGTTACATAGAGACCTTTGTTCTGTTCCCTAAACTTCTCTTGCAGTTGTCTGAGAGCAAATATCATGTCTGTGGTGCTCCTGTTGGCTCTGAAACCACACTGACTTTCAGGTAGAATTCCTTCTGCTATAGCGGGTATTAGTCTGTTCAGGAGTATTCTTGCCAGGATTTTGCCAGCAATGGAGAGCAGAGTAATACCACGGTAATTTGAGCAGTCTGATTTGGTACCTTTCTTCTTATACAAGGTGATGATGACTGCATCACGAAGGTCTGAAGGTAGTTCGCCTTGTTCCCAACAGCGCACCACAAACTCATGAAATTTAGCATGGAGTGCAAGGCCCCTATGTTTCCAGACTTCGGGTGGAATTCCATCAACCCCAGCTGCCTTGCCGATTTTCACCTGCTGTATGGCCTTGAGAGTTTCTCCTAAAGTGGGGGCAGTATCCAATTCGTATTTCACCGGTCGTTGTGTGATGGACTGAATTGCTGAGTCTTGTACTACACGGTTGGTACTGAAAAGAGTCTGAAAGTGTTCAGACCATCTATTCAGAATGGAGGTTTTATCTGTCAGAAGTGTTTGACCATCTGCACTGAGTAGTGGGCTTTGGACTTGGTATGTAGGCCCATATGCTGTTTTCAGGGCCCCATAGAATCCTTTGTGATCCCCTGTATCTGCACATAGTTGAGTTTTTGCAGCTAGATCGGTCCACCACTTATTCTGGATGTCACGGAGTTTCTGTTGGAGCTTGCTGCATGCAAGACGAAAGGCTATTTTTCTTGCGTGACAAGATGGCAGTGCAAGGTGTGCTTGGTGGGCAGTTCTCTTCTTCCTCAACAAGTCCTGGATTTCTTGATTGTTTTCATCAAACCAGTCCTTGTTCTTCTTGAGGGAGAACCCTAAGGATTCTTCAGAGGATTGCAGGATGCAGCTTTTAATATGATGCCAAATTGTTTCAGGGGAGGAAACTGCAGAATCTGTGGAATGCTTTTCGAGCCTAGTTTGAAGGTTTGCCTGGAATCTTTCTCTTACTGTGGCTGATTGGAGATCGTTAACTTGGAGTCTTCTCCTTGGGATACTGCCCCTTTTGGGTTTGAATTTGAGATTGAAGTTGAGTTTACAGCGCACAAGCCGATGGTCTGTTTGACATTCTGCGCTGGGCATCACGCGGGTGTGGAGGACATCGCGGACATCTCTCCGACGCACCAAGACGTAATCAATGAGGTGCCAGTGCTTAGACCTGGGGTGCATCCAGGTTGTCTTCAGACTATTTTTCTGCTGAAAGATAGTATTAGAGATGGTAAACTGTTGCTCCGCACAGAATTCTAGCAGAAGTCGACCATTATCGTTGCAGTTTCCAACACCATGCTTGCCTAATACTCCTTTCCAGGCTTCAAAATTCTTACCTACTCTGGCGTTGAAATCACCAAGGATAATGATCTTATCATCTGCGGGCACCTTTTGGGTAAGGCAGCGCAGGTCAGTGTAAAATTTTTCTTTTTCAGCAGGGTCAGCTTGGAGAGTTGGGGCATATATACTGAAGATGACAACGTGTTGGTTGTTGTTTAGTGGAAGGCGTAGGGAGATAATGCGGTCAGAGTGACCTGTCGGCAGATTTTCGAGTTTAGGGACAATAGAGTTTTTGATCATGAAGCCGACACCTGAGAGATGTTTTTCAGTTTTGGGCTTACCTGACCAAAAGAGTGTGTAACCGGCACCACGTTCTCTGAGGCTGCCTTCCTCTTGAAGGCGAACTTCACTGAGAGCAGCAATGTCGATGTTGAGACGAGCCAGTTCATGGGCAATTAGGGCAGAACGTCGCTCAGGACGTCCGCTATTCGCAGAGTCGAGCATGGTTCTGATGTTCCAGCATGCTAGAGTTAATTTAGGTACACCTTTGGAGGCAGGTGCATGCCTTTGTCTTTTGCTCTTTGTGCGACCGCATTGGAAGAAGATGCCCGTTGGTCTGCGGTTAACCAACCGGGTGAAGGTGGAGATGAGCTTTGTTTAGGCCACCTTTTCTAGGCCCCTCTCCGAGTGGAGCAAGCAGTGCTGTCCTTGAAAAGGCTGCTTGGTCGTTCAGGGTGCTGCCCCAAGAGACTCTCATCTCCGTCATTCTCAAATGACCAATATCCTGAACCCCCTGCATGCAGGGTTGAGTCTGCGGCTCCCAGTGCATCTTTCACCTACCGTTTCGACCCTCGCCTGTCGCTACAGGACTTTTTGCATGTGGGTAAAGCCTTCAAACCTGTGCAATGGATTTTTTAGGTGAGATGCAGTATGCGCGGAACTGAACCCACCCTTTAATCCTGAGGTTCATCTGCCAGGGCCGAGCAAGCTTGGACGGTGGCAGCGAGGTCCTCAGGACGTAGGTTTGATTAGAGTGACCTTCTCTTAGATGGATGGCCTTACAGGGCTAAGCGAGCTCCATCTGCCCGGGTTTGGGATGAGAGTTGTCCTTCTCCTAGGATGACTGCCAGAAGGCTAATGAGCTCATCCTGCCCAAGGATGTAGTTTATCTGGTCCTATGGTTTTGAACTGTCTGGCATGGGCGACCCTACCGAAGGCATGAACCCTCGCCAGCATAGCTCGCAACCACATAGGGGTACATAGAATACGTTCCTGTTAGAATGATTTGGGCAGGTCTTTCATTTCCAGTAACAACCCTTTGTCCTGCCCACTCTTTCAGGGTGTAACAGAGCAAAGCAAATATATCCAGAACATGCTGAACCTGGGCAGTAGCCGCAGGAGAGCCAAAACTAAATAAATAGACAAACAAACAAACAAACCGACCAACCGTTCTGGCCCCCGTACCTATCCAAGGCTGGGGTACCTTACAAGGCCCCAGCCTGGCCGGGACCCCCATCAATCTAAAAGAACCCTCTATCCACCCAGACCTTATCCTTCCCCCACTGTGCTACCACAAATTCCAGGCGCACGGCTCACATGTGATGTGATGTTTCATACGGGAAAGCCCTGTTCTCCCACCCGCCAGTCGAAGGACCCTCACGGCCAGCTCAACACCCTTCCCTCTGCTCCCTCCCCCTCCCCCTCTCCCTCCCCCCCCAAACCTGGAACGGCAAACCTCTGTGTGCTCCGAAGCTGCGCTCTCATCTTCCACGGGGGCGCAGTACTCGCCGGCAAGGCTCCCCCTCTCTCTCCTTTCTCCTGCCACGGCCTCGCCTGGGGTCCAAAACCGTGCGTGGAGCGCGCGCGGCGCGGAAGTTTCCCGCCAGCGCGAGGCCCCCAGGCCGACACAGCGCCCTGCGCAGTGCCTGCAGCAGCCCTCGAACCGAGCGGGGTCCCGCACGGCGTGCGCAGGGCTTCCGGCCAGGGGCAGAGTCCCGTGCGCATGGCGCGGAAGTTTCCCGCCAGTGTGAGGCCCCCGGGCCGGCGCGGCGCCCTGCGCAGTGCCTGCAGCAGCCTTCAATGACATTAGTTCCAATATTATTATCAACATTATTATGTTATTACATCTGCATAAACCAACTTCAGTTAATACTTCTCATTCTTTCTTTAATTCTTCCTATGTTTAAATAGGACGTTCAATCGAGGTAAACCAAGGAATTATTCCTGTTGAGGGGGGATCCCTGGTGGTCTAGTGGTTAGGATGCGGCGCTCTCACCGCTGCGGCCTGGGTTCGATTCCCGGTCAGGGATACTCCCCTGGGCAGATGGAGCTCGTCAGCCCTGTAAGGCCATCCATCTATGAGAAGGTCACTCTAAACAAACCTACGTCCTGAGGACCTCACTGCCAGACCTCACTGCCATTGTCCAAGCTCGGCTTGGCCCCGGCAGATGAACCTTAGGATTAAAGGGTGGGCTCAGTTCAGCGCATGCTGTGTCTCACCTAAAAAATCCATTGTGCAGGCTTGAAAGACAAAAGACCTTTCCCAAAATCTTCGTTCGCGAAGACTGGCCATACTACTACTACTAGGAAAAGATATGTTTCCATCAAAATGACCTAGCATTATTTTATTTGTTGGAGCAAACCATTTTTTCTGGCAAGTTGTTTCCTGATTTTGATAGGTTGAGTTTTTTTCAGTCCCAAGTGAAATATTCTTCAGTCCTCCCAGTGAACGGTTGGCATCACTGGGAATGATGCAGTGTTTTCTCCTAGTTTTTTCTCTGATTACCTAGGTATTTAAACTACACAGCAGCATAGTATAAGTTTGTTTTCTCCCTGCCCCTTCAACTCCTTAAATTCTGGTTTACTTGCAGAACATTTTTTTATTGTATATCAGTCAAATTCTTAAAAAAAACAAATGAAAAACCAAACTAGAAATATCTCCTCTACAGTTATCATCTATTGCTCCTCTATAATATCAATTAAATTCTATAGCAATAAGAAATTAATTAATATTGCCATTGAGTCCTGGATGGGTAGCCCTTCTGGAATATCTACTATGAAAATACTAAAAATTCAAGACATCTTTTCTTAGCTCAGTTAATGACAAAATTCAGCAGGTTTTTCTGTATATCGCACACAAAGTAACATTGTTTCCAGCTAGTTATTGCCCATAGTGATTCTAAAATCCAAGTTTAACATGTACTTTTCAAACAATCCAGTGTTCAGATATCTCTAAGTGTATCAAGTTAGGACTTATCCATGATGAATATATTTACTCTTTAAAGAATATTATTGCATGGCATCACCATTCTAAAGTGACCTTTACATTGCACAGAATGCAGATAGTAGCAGCAACAATATACCTCATATACATACATTTCTGGTTTAGTAGTTTTCTTGATTTTCCTCATATACTGAACTTTCATTGTTACAGCTTGTAAAACTTTAACATAAACAAAAAAAAATCCTTCAGTAAAACATTTACCTTTATGGGAACACATCTTTGATGCAAGCTTTCGCATGCAGAATTCTAATTCCGTGCATTGTTATCTGGTGTTTATACACAGTAGCATATATAAATACACATGCATACAATATTCTTTTTAATCTTGTACCCAAAACTTCAGGAAAGTAAAAGTGTACCTACACTGTACATAGCAAAATTAAATTAGCCTTCACAAAACTCCATGATGTTGCCATGAGATTGATTTCAGTCAATAGTTGAAACACTTTGCTGGGTATTGCTGCAGCTTGAAGTCCACATATAATATCAGAAACCTAGTAAAACTTTTACAGGTCTTATTATTTTCGTTTCCCTAATATCAAGATGCTCTACTGCTTTTTGTGCCAATTTTTACAACAAATTTAAATAAAAATGTAAGTTGCTTATGCTACATAAGTTGTGTTCATTGTATTTAAGTCTGTAGTAAAATTTCTGGTTTATTCAAATACTGGATTGTAGGAAATTTATGTAGAAGTGCTGGGGGTCACAGCAAGGTTGAAGAATGCAAACAATTAATTTTGATAAAGCTACTTGTAGTATGCTATAATTAGCATTTTGAGAAAGAAATTGTCAGAATCCTGTTTATGAAAGATCTCTTGAACTTGAGGTGTTCACAATGTGAGAAGGACTAGAAATGTTTAGCAGCAATAGGACATGAAAGTTCTGCTTTGTTTAGGGTACAGTTTAATAGAAGACACTGTCAGAATGATTCCTTCCACAAATAGGAGCTAGTATGTTTGTCTTTAATTTGAGGCCCTTTCCTAAAACTCCCAAAATAACATTTCTTGCAAAAAGATGTGTTATCAAAGTAATTTCACTAATGAACCGATTTTACAAGTATCAACCCAAGGAAAACTTGTGACTAATAAAAATGCTTATGGAGAGGTTTTTTTTGTTTTACTTATGATAAACCTGTAAGTTTGGAAGATGAGTAACAATATTAATATAGATGCTGGGTTATTTGAAAGCTAAGCTTTTTGTGCTGTTCATTGTCAGACCTGGCTAAATCTTTCAGAACATAAGATTCTTGTTTATTTTTCTCTATTTCAATTAGCTGCACAGTGAGCTGCAGAATATCTCCTCTTACAGAAGATACAGGTTTGTGACAAGAAAACTGCAAATCATGTTTGTTTTAGACATGTGTGTCACAAAGTATCTGGGATTTAACATTCAGCTTAATGCAGGAATTCTGAAACCTGTTTGTCATTTACCCCATTAGAGGGACATGAGCAGTTCCTCTATCCCAGGCATTGATTTGTGAGCAGACATCTCCAAGACCTGATGCTTGTGGATGTAACTACGATTAACTAGTTAGGAAACCTTTCATTAGAATCATCTGGTGGAATTTCTCTTTGCATCCTTACAGGTAAACTGGTGCAACTGACTTATGACCTAATGCTTAGAAAGCTGTCGCTGGTTTCATGGCTTTACTTCATGAAGTGAGGCAGCATAAGGCCTGCTGGGAATGTTGTCCTTGATTCTGCTGTGATTCTCTCAAGTGAGAAAAAAAATAAAATAAAATGTTTACCTTGTGTCTTTAATTTAGACATTTTTTGTAGTTCTTCAGCATCTTTAATGTTTTTAAATTCTTCTGATCCCCTAAACGTCAAAGGCTGGGAAATAATTAATCCTACTTCAGAGGTGTCTTTCTCAAAATAATGCTAGGAAAATGAGGAGCTAAACCAAAACAATGAAGACAAGGTGATCAAATTACTGAGGAATAAAATACACAAAACAAAACTAAAGACAAGACTGTTGTACATTGATGGAACTTTATTATTGCTGCTAACTCACTGTTGCATGTAGGACCTTGGAGGTAATAATCTGGGCTGCACTGTTCCTCTACATGTTCCCCTATATGCCTCAGTTACTATTAAAAGGATACCCAGGCCAAAAAAGCATAAAGTGCATAAATATTCTTTACAAGTAAAACTTGTATCTGTAAAATTGCTGCCATGATTCAATTGCAATCACAAAATGGAGCAGTTTCTTAGTGTCTGGCTGGGCAAATCTATTTCGGGAACAAAACACACCTTCACATTTTGAGCATCCCTCCCTTCACTCCCTCTTTTGTTCACATGTCTGGAAAAGTATAGGAACTTGCAGTACAGAAGCTATGACTTTCCAGGGAGGCAAAATATATTTCTAAAACTGCATATGCTCCACTTTCTTCAGCTGAAAAATTTGGGTAAAAACATTTCTGAATCCAAAAGAGTGCTGTTAGATAATATCTAATAAAACAATGTCGGGTTTTTGAGGTATTGGAGAAAAATGGTAACAAAATATTATTATTTATTAATCAAATAACCAATTATTTATTCATCAAAGGAAATGAACACAGGGTTCCTGTTACCTACATCATGTCTTAAATCTCTGTTTCATATTCTGGTATTTGTAATTAAGAAAGTGAATATTACTGGTTTGTCTAGGAAATGAAAAAGTGCCTCATTGCAAAAATGTAACAAAATTATAATATTCGCTGTTGAAATGATGCAGGATGAAAATTTGAATTAGGTGCAAACCATCATGGATCTCATATTGATGACAATATGCAAAATCTTATATAAAGTGACTTTCAAGACAAACTTTTGTTTTTGTCAACACTAATGCATTTATACCCCATTCTATCTGGAATAGATTCTGTGGTGTCAAAAAGCCATTTCAGCTCAGGGTGCAATTTTCCTTTTAGTTGTGACATTAATTTTGTAGATTGTTTGTATTTGCTTTATCTGGCTGTCTCTTTTCATGAAATTTGGAGGAATTTAACCTTTGAGACCTTAACATCTGAGCTGTATTTGACTGAAATTGGCCAATTGGTTCAAAAGTTATTGTAAAGGGAGGGACAATTGTTTGCCAAATGTACAAACAGACAAGGTAGTCATACAGGCTCATTTTCTAAGAAGTGCACTGAAAAACACTGACTGGTTATTAAGTTGTTGGTTTGTGTCATACCTATTCTTTCTGGCTCCTTTTTTTTTCCCCCAGATAGGAGATGTATACATTCAGTTTGTCTTACATAAAACAAAAAAAGTGTTGATTATTAAGTGTGAGCTTTTCCTGTTTGCTATGCTACTGTAAATGTAGCTGCAAAACAACTTCAAAACACAGAAAATGCTCGGGACAACGCATCACCAGGTTAATTATTTTTCCAACCTAAATGATTTTATGATTCTATGATTGCAAATGCTGGCACTGCTAAATCAAGAGATATGTATAAAAAAAATAGATTCCAGTTTCAAAATTAATACAGAGGACAAGAAAACACATAGGCAGCAACTTGTAACTTGAGCAATTGAGGGATGGAAAGCTGCAACCCAAAGACATTGACCAGTTCTCAGTTCCCAGATAATTAAAATGCAGTAGACAAGAAGTGTTTTCTTTATGTGCTGGGGTCTCCTATGCAGGCAGCTGGTCCAATAGACTGACAGAAACAAAATATTATCTGTCTGCTATATCCCTGTTCTTTTTAGATATTGATCCAACATCAAGGAATGAAACCTACATAGTGAGGGTTCCTACTTTTATCAAAAGTGCAGTCCCTACCAGAGAAGCTAAGGTGGCAGAATGTACATTGGTGTGTTTTGAAGTCCTCCCCGAGGGCAAATCAATGGAACTATACAAGTCTAAGGTAAGACCAATGACTTTTTTAAAAACAGTGAGATCTGTTAATGGTGAGGCAGACAGAGCGTATAGAGATTAATCTTAATAATCACCTTATATATAATCAAGTGATTAACTTGCTAACTGTGCATAAGATGAGAGCACAGAGTTATTTCTGTTACGCGATCTAATTCTTATTACTATCTGATTCTTATTATTTAACCTATTATTTATGTGAGTTAGAATCTTTACATTGCCTCATAGCAGTTTCATTTCATTGACATCTTTTAGACCATTTGGAAATCTGGAGAGATTGTATTTCCCAGATTTCCTTATGCTTATCACAGAATTACAGAATTGTTAGGTTTGGAAGGGACCTCTGGAGATCACCTAGTCCAACCCCTCCGGCAAGGCAAGGTCACCTAGAGCAGGTTGGACAGGAACACATCCAGGTGGGTTTGAATCATCTCCAGAGAGGGAGAGTCCACAATCTCCCTGGGCAACCTGTTTAAGTGCTCTGCCACCCTCAGTGTAAAGAAGTTCTTCCTCATGTGGAGGTGGAACTTCTGCTTTAGTTTATGGCCATTGCTCCTTGTCCTGTCACTGGGCAGCACTGAGAAGAGTCTGGCACCCTCCTCTTGACACCTGCCTTTGAGATATTTATATGCATTAATGAGATCCCCTCTCAACCGTCACTTCTCTGGACTAAATAGGCCCAGCTGCTGTAGTTTCTCCTCATAAAAGAGATGCTCCAGACCCCTAATCATCTTTGCGGCCCTCCATTGGACCCTCTCCAGTAGCTCCTTGTCTTTCTTGTACTGAGAAGCCCAGAACTGGACCCGGTACTCCAGATGTGGCCTCACCAGTGCTGAGTAATGATATGTGATCATCCTTGTTCTTGTGAATTACTACAATAGCTTTGTGAAGCAAGACTTCAGACTTGAGTTTGTTGAACTCTACAGCATGTATCAGATCACCCTGAAGAGAGAGTTTTCATTTGTTTCTTTTGTTCCACATTCTTCCAGAAGTTCAGCATCAAGATCCCCCGATAAGTCTTGCAGAGAAAAGGGGATATTTCGGAGAATCCTTCCTATGCTTACCTACAGCGAAAACAGATGGAAAACATTTTCTGAGTTTTCCTATAATAACTTTATCTTCTCTGATTATTCGTTCTGTGTTTGGTTACTTACTGGCTCTACAGGTGCTTTGGCAAGCCAAGTTTCTTGCTCCTGATGTGTTTAAAATAGGGTTTATTAATTTTATGTCTCACGGATGTTGTCCTTCAGGCTCTTTCTTCTCTGCCTTTGTGTTTTTAATTTTCATCTATTGGGTTCAGTATAGTGTCTTAAGTCTTCACAGAAGTCTGTCATACTACTAAAAGGATTCATATGAGTTTCAGTTCTACAAAGACAAATGCTCCAAATGCATACCTTTCCTGCTCTGTGGAAAAGAGGTGGATGAAAACTGCTGCAAGAAAAATACAAACTTTCCTTCGCTAACACCTCAGAATTATGGGTAAGAAACTGGTATTTTTGTGGCTGAGGAGCAACGACTGATTAATTAGTATTCTTATATTGGGGAAAAGCTGAATGGAGTTGATCACTGGGCTATAAGAACTCTTGCTGTGTGAACTAGAACCATTACATTTTGGACACTTGACACCTCCGTAGCTGTGACACAAGGTGTGGAGGGTAAGAAGACATTAAAAATCTAAATGACAGATCCAACACAGTCTCGCATTTAATCATGGCTTAAGTCAACCTTTTGACTTTAAATGTTTCATTCATGATTTTGAAATTTTAACGTTGGCAACTCTGGTATTTTCATGTTTGAAATGATGAAGTCTGAAAATTTTTTCCAGTTTACCGAAGTTTCTACAATGACTTTCAGGGCTGTGCTGACATATGTACTTAATTGACAGTGCAATGAGGGAAAAACTGTATCTGATCCTAGAAACTATTTAAATATTGTTTGGTTGTTTTTGATTTGCTGTTGGTTTGTTCTCTTTTTAAATGTTTCTTCTTTAATTATTTTCTATTTCTGTATATGCTGAATGTTTTTTAATTCTTGTCATAATGCAGTGCCAAATTCATAACTTTGGGTAGGTTTAACAATTATTTTTTTCACTGTTGATTGTAGTTAGCTATGACCAGTTTTTATTATTTTAAATACAATTAATAAACTATAACATAAAGAATTAACTTTTTTTCATCTGGTATCAAAACCCTATGAAAAGACTTTGGGAAAACACAAGGGGGAGCACAAGGCAGGTAGAAAAATGTCTTTCATTGGCATATATTATTGTGAGACAATGAAATCTGAATATTACCTATCCTGATCCCCACTGGGATCCCTGAGTCCACAGAATAATCCTAATTGAATTTTCCCTGCCTAAATGGAGTATGCCCTGTTGTGAACCTGCTTTGAGCATGATGACAGGAAGGAACGTCTCAGAGCATCACTTCTATGAGACCCAGGGCCTTCCTTCTATTACCTCTATTATCTAAACAAATAACCTTGGACAAATCAATTTACATTAATCCAACCTGATGGTTTAAACCTCTCTCCTTTCCTTTAAAATGTCTCAATCAAGTTTCAAGTGAAATTTCTTGAACATTTATCTCTTAAAATGTGTCTGTGTATTACAAAAAAAATCGGTAATATTTTTTAAAAAAATATAGATATGTTTAAAAGGGTAAAGGAAGATATAGGTCATAGCGAGTTCTTCCTGCTTTGTAACACCAAGCACAGAATCCCCTAGGAACACCTGTATTTTTATTTATGCTAAAATAAGTTGTTTAGTGAGAATAATCTTGGATTTTTACTGTTTTCTTCTTTCATTCATCATGTGAAAAACTTAGTGTTTCAACATTTTATTGTATAAAATTAAAAATCTGCACTCACATTGAGCTTCAGTCATGTTCACTGCAATAATCACAAGGGATTATTTCTCTATGATGCTTCCTATGACAATGCACTTGAAATACATAGCAGTATGAACAATGGTTATTTAAATTTATGGGGAAATTTTTTGAAACTTAACAAATGTTATTCCTTCAATAGCTGATATGACACTTTCAAGTCTTTCTCTTCTTTTAATCTATAAAGGATTTTATCTAGAAAATAATCTAATTTAGTTTTCTCTTGTTTTGAAAATTACAGATCAGTGCATGATTATTTTCACATACCCTGAGTAAATCCATAATCCTGTGTTTGTGTAATAATTCTAGTGTTTTGTGAAAGTTATAATAGCTTTATGCATAAGAATAGTCCTGTTGTCCAGTTAAGCTCTTGTGTATTGACTATTTTTGCTGTTTTTTTTTCTGATTTCATGTTCAATGAATAGAGACTAGGCACTGAAAAGGGATGCTAGGTGAAGCATTTAAGAATTAACATATTTGATGAACAATGAAATCACTATTTAAAAGTTTTTAAATATATCAAATCCTATTCTTAATGTTTCTATCTCCCGAAGTATTTGTACTCAAGATATGAGTTACTAATCATACATCTCCCTCTTTGCCTTTGCCGATATTCTGATATTCTGAGGAATGATAAGCTACTTGAATAATATCCTTTTATATTCTCCTACTTTTTGTTTTCATCTTGTTATTCCATAAAGTTTCTAGGATAACAGTGCAAATAGATTCAATTCTCCAATTCCAGTAGAGATTTGGGTTTAGATACACTGACTTGAAAAGAAAAAAATTGTTTGTAATGCAAATTAACTTCACACCTAGTAAAGGTGCTAGTTAGAAAAAAATCAGCCCACTGACTTAGGACATTATATTCAGGTTATAAGACAGTGCACAACATAGTATTTTGAAGACCTTATCTTTCTGATTTTTGTGTTTAGGGCTTCATGAGTAGCCAGAATTGTTAAGACCACACACACACATCCCCATCCACCACGGGCAGGAACAACTTTCAATAGATTAGGTTGCTCAAAGCCTCATCCAGTGTGGCCCAGGGATAGGGCATTCAAACCTTTTCTGGAAAACCTGTTCTAGTGTCTTACCTTTTGGGTACTGAAAGGTTGCTATAAGGTTTCCCCAGAGCCTTCTCTTCTCCAGCCTGAACAACCTAGAGTCACTCTGCCTTTGTTCATAGGAGAGATGTTAGAGCCCTCTGACTGTTTTTGTTGTCATGCTCTGGACCCACATGGTTGTCTTATACTTCTTGAGTGAAATTGTGGCCTTATCACAAATATCTTTGCTGACACAGCAGAAGTTCAAAGATTTTCTAAAATGTGAAAAATTGATTCTGTCATTGCAGTGTTTGTACTCTTACATCACTTTTTATCACTCCTGCAAGAGGAAGTATTCTTCAGTTAAAACCAAGGGAGTCATGGTTGAAATTTTCATATTAGCTTCAAGTTTTTCTGTTCTCCCTAGTCAGTTTAGCTCTCATTACATTTTGTCAGAGCAACATTAGGATGCTCTTCAGTGACCATTTTTCCCTATCCTCAAGCACTAATTTTGGATTGCATGGGGCAATCAGCAACCCAAATACATTTGGGTACAATTGTTCTGGTACAAAGATAAACCTTGAAAATCCTACTGAAATCCTTTCAGAAATATCTCAGCAGTTAGAGACAATGCATGGAGTGAGAAACGTCCCAGCTGGTTGAGCTGTGATCACTTTGCCCTCACCAGGCTTGGTGTTGCTATAGCTCAATAGCTTCATATATAGCTTGCTCTAGTAGTTCTGCACAGCCTTTCAGACTGCAGTACAGGCATTAGCCAATATTATTATCATAAAACCCTCAGCTGATTCTTTTGTGCTGCACTCAAGTCTCTATAGGGAAATTTTTATCACTTTCCTCACATTTTGATTTCATTCATTCTACAGCTGGTAACAAGATGTCCAAACCAATGACATGACTTGACAAGCCTTTCAAAAGATTGAAGTGATTGGGTTGACTGTATCTATTGGTGTGAGAGAGAAAAAAAGGAGAATAAATGAGATGAAAAAGTAAAAAGTTTCTTCCCATGCACTTTTCTCCCAAGTAAAGCAAAAAGGTGAAGATGGTATAACCTTTCTAGCCTGCTGCCTGTTTATGCAGTAAATCTATACCAGTAGGAGATTTATTAATTTAACTGTGGTCATGTGTATAGGAATGATATGGTTAGTCTCAGAACATATTTATTCATCTAATAGAGTGATTTATTGGAAATGTCTGATAACCAAATTTTGTAGTTTAGATAATTTTTTTCCTTAATATTAACAGTTTTTCTCTGTCTTAAAAAGATATCTCTGTAGACCCAGATAACAAAAAACCCCCTCTTTAGCTGGATGACATAATTTGGCAATCAGCAAATTAGAACAGCATGTAGCTTCTGATGAAAAAAATACTAAATGTGTGTCTCATAACTCTGCTGCTGAGGTTTAGTTAAATACATAACCTTTATTTGAACTTATCTCATTAATCATAGGCAAAAATGTAGCTATTTCACATATGGCACTATGGAAAAAGATAGCATGGTCATTTACCACTGTGGAGTGCTCACTCCCCAAAGAAGAAAGATAATTCCTGTAGGGAGAGTTGGCAAGGCACAGGTTAAATACCCACACTGGCTTTCCTCTGGAAAATTCCTGAAAATTACTACATTTTTTTTCCCCCTAAAAAATTATAAAACACCCTATTAGAGGTTGTGAAAAGCTGTTAATAATATCTCAAATTTTGCAGGATTTTTTTTTCAGTGTGACAGCAGTTTCCTATGATGGATCCTAAAATTGCCTTCTTTTCGTTTGCATTCATTTCCTCATTTTTTTGTACTTATACCTGCAGCCTTCAGTTTCACACAGACAGCTAACTAGTTTCTCAAGCAGTAGGTTTTTACCCAGCTTGGTATCCCACTAGCTTACTGTTTTCTTGTCCCGGGTTTTGCAGCATCCACCAGCCGCCATTTATCTGACTTTCACTGATCTTTTGTTCCTAAGTGTTAGAGGCTTCCTTGTTGTTAGATATTGTTAGATGCTGTGACCTTAAAGAAAGCAGTGCCCCATGAGTTTCAAAAATGACCCTATGCTACTGAAACACTCTTTATATAAACCCTCCCCTGAGGGACCAGCACAGTACAGTATTACACTGAAATGTTGCCATTCCCTTCTGCCTAGAAACACACAAGGTCCAGGATTCTCCTAACATATCAAATCCCTGGCTCAGTCCACTGTGACATATTCAGAGATTAAATTTCATCCTCCTGATGATGAGGGAATTTGGGAAATTAAGATTCAAAGCTTCTAATTATAAGAGGAGTGGTGTGCCTGTCAATTTCAAATGACATATGTAATAAGATTGTGATCTTAAGGAGTTTTGTTAGGAACCCAAAGCAAGTATATTTTAGATATATACAATTAACACTAATGATCCTATCAGGAAACCACTCATAGGCTGTCCTCCACCTGTGAGGACTGTATATTTGGGCTGTAGATAAGACATGAGACTATGCAATCATATGATGGGGGACTATCACTTCCTTTTACTTCCTTTTTTTTTCATTTAATAAGAATGCTGCAAGTGTAAATTTCTCCAGAAGCTTGTAGGACCTTGAACACTACGATCTTTAAGTACAAAATAGAATCATAGAATCATAGAACCACTGAGGTTCTAGGTAAAAGACCCTTAAGGCCATTGAGTCCAACTGTTAGCCTAACACTGCCAAGTCCACCACTAAACCATGTCCCTAGGTGCCACATTTACATTTCTGGGATGGTGACTGAACAACTTCACTGGGCATCTTGTTCTAATGCTTGATAACCCTTTCAGTGATGAAATTTTTCCTAATATCCAATCTAAACCCCCTCTGGAGCAATTTGAGGACATTTCCCCTTGTCCTATCTCTAGCACTACAAAGTACCAGTACGAGTACTGGAAAGATAAAGCTCTTGGCTATGTATCTCCCTTTTTTTCTTTCCTAAGTAAACTGTATGTAAGCAAATGAGGCCCATGCACCCCTGTAGACTGGAATGATAGGAGCAAAGACTTGACTATGAATTATCAGGTGAATGCTGTAGCCAAGATTTGGGATCTTCTGCAGGAATTGCTCCAATGAGTGTCTGGAATTCAATGGTTCAACGCCTAAGTGTCTCTCATTCCAGCTGAGTGATCCAGTTTACAAGGCTGTGGAGTCAACAGCTTTCCTTTGGTCTCAGTGAATGTTGAAATACTGATGGAACATGGCAGAGTCCCAGTGAACCAGAGAATACTAGCTACACTACTCCCCTGGGGTGGAAATTCATGTTAGTCCTCTAAAACAGAGGGAATGCACTTTGAAGTAAGGGACTCCACCATCTCTGGTGACTGTTCATAGCATGGGTCTTTAGCAGCCCTAAGACTGTGCTTTATCTTGATTTGTAGAAGAAGGGTTTAATACAATTCTCACTTAAAAAAAAAAAAAAAAGAAAAAAGAAAAAAAGAAAAAATTGTGGAAGTAGCTGCCTTTTTTTCCTGGTTTTCAAGACAAGAATCTTACATGGTCATGCATGACCATAACACTCTTGCAGTCTACTTCCACGACCTAGAAGGCAACTCCCGGTTTCTAGATAATACTTTTTTTTTTTTTTCACTTCTTGCCAGCCAGAAGAAAATCAGGGATTAATGCACAGTAGTAGAATATTTAAGCTAAGACATGAATGACTCTGAGGGCAAGTTTGAGGCAGCTGCTGCCTTCACAGACTGCCTGGGCAGATGCAGGTCCACAAAGCACCCAAAAGCCACCTATTGAGAACTACATGTGTCCTGTTGCAGGGATCAGTGATAGTCTCTGATTTGTTTTCAATATGTTACCACACATTAATACCGTATTCAAAATAATAGTAAATATATCACCACAAGGTGATGATCTTCCCATCTCATAAATACGATCAGGTTCCTACTCTGAAACTTCCTGCATTTCCACTGAGTGTCGGACACCAAAAGCTATGTGAGCGAGCAAGGCTAAACCATGCAAGCTGTCAAAGGATCTGCATGCGTCAATGACTTCCCAGAGAGCTCTGAAGCATCACTGCAAGCCCAGAGCTGGCGACTGCAACCTGTACATCCTGGCAACTTCTGGAAGTGGCTGTATTTAAACCTGTTCAAGTTATCTAAATCAAGTCAGAAGTGTGGGCAGCAGGTGGTATGACCTGCAGATTTTCCAACATAGATCCGTCTGGGAAAGACTGGTGGTGAAAGGTTCATATCAGCATGAGCAGAGGCTCCAGGCTGCAGAAGAAATGTACTGACATAGCCTGTCCTCTGACTGACTTCACCATCATTCCCCACTTGTCAAGACGCATAGAATTTGACTGCCATAACTGGTGGGAGACTGTTTTGGCAGAGCTGTTCAAACCCACCCCACAGCTGCCTTGAAACTGTGTTTATCCAAAACAACAATTTATAGTGTTTTGAACACCAAATTCCACTTTTTCTCCCTTTCTGCTGTGTCAGGAATCAAAAAGAAAAGCAACACCTCATAGAAGTGTTTAATCAATGGAATGAAAACATTCCTTTCCTTATAATTGAAATTATTCAGAGAAGAGAAAAAGGACATGAAGATATTTTGAGGTTTCTAAGCAATTTAAATATATGTAGTGTTAGAAGACCATAAGTAAATAAATGCAAGATTTTATGGTTAATTTCAGAAGCCCTGGATGGTTTTACAAAACTCATGGAAAGTTTTTAAAATCATTCATAAAAAGGTCTTCCAGTAAGTGGCACTGTATGTGTGAGTGACGAGGAAGAGAGACATCTGAAAGTTGAAAATCACTGCCCAAACATACCCATTGGCTCATAATTTAAGTTCCTTCTAGTCCTGTTGTGGATTTAGACAGACAATTCAAATAAGACAGGTCAATATATTACTCTAGTTTTTTCAGTTTCACCCAATACGACAAGTGGAATCATAGTTTAAGTTGTGGTGATGAAGTTAAAGGAGTTATATCTCACTTCCACTCTCAGGCTAGTTAGATGTTCTGTCTGGTGCAGGAACTCCTTGAAAGGGAAGTTTAAATTAAAGAGCTTTCTGCAGGAGTCTAGGATGTGTATTTACTGTTTTCTTCAGAAAGAAAACTGCACGCTTAGAGAAATATTTGTTTTATTCTTTACTATTCAGCTTGATACTTTTACCACCTTGTGAATAGTGTTTGGGTAATCTTTCGACAAATTATGCTAAACCACTGCAGGTTATAAAGAACACATGTGCTAAATGACCATTGATTTTTCTGTTAGCAATCTTAAGAAGAGAGAAATTCATTAGCAAACAGTGGAATTTGTCTGCTCTACACCTCCTGCCCACTCAGCTTTGAAAATGCCTACCAGGTGAAACTTTTAATTAGTCAAAAGACATGAAAAGCACCAAACGAATATGTAGGACCATGTTTCCTGTCAGAAATATTTCAGTTTTGATAAAAAATATGGTTTATAAAAAGTTATTTCAACATTTAAAGCCTCTGTGCTAGTCAAGTGGTACATATAGTTTAAAAGGAAACGGAAAAAGCATAATTTAGGACTTAGCATAGTTCAAAACCTGCAAATCATTAAATATTAAATGAGTTGCTCTTGAACTTTCAAAGAAAAAAGTAAATCATATGTGAAACATGTACCTATGCCCACAACTTATGTAGTAACTGGCTCTCTGGGTTGAATTTTGTTTATATGGCAGTATGCAAGTAGTTGAAGAATATACATTTCCTTCTACCTTTTAACTCAGTGAAAGCTGATGCTGTATGTCCTGAACCAGGGTTGCACAAAAAACTTTTTGCCTGTGACATGAATGGTCAGTCTTCCTCCAAATGCAAGGACTGGGGTTTTCCACACACCCCGTTTCAGTGAGTTTCAGTAAGGGAAAGTGAGAGGGAATTGCAGTGATGCATTTATGGTGCTCCAGTAATGAAAGAAGAGGATAAAAAGAGGTAAGAATGAGACCTTCACTATCCTTACCTTTTCTGTCAAGAGAGTGCTGAAAATGTTTTATAGATCTGGCTACATAAGCAAATTAGGAGAGGCAATACTTAACTGGTGAATCATGGGACAACAGGGTTGAGCAGCTCAACATAATGAAAAGTAGGTATTTTGAAGCAAAGCTATATGCTTTTAAGACCCTGAGAATCTAATTTTCAAAACAATTTTCTTTCTGTCCTTTTGCCAATTAGATAGAATCTGAATCATGGTTTTAAAATACCTCTGTTGAGGGCAGAAGCAACAGCAGCATACCCTGTCTTAGTCTCGCTGTGGATCTAGCCCAAATGCTATAATTCTTATTCACACTGAAAGGTACCTGTTCACCAGAATGAACTAATTTGAAGCAGACTTTCCCATGGGATAGCTGTAGTAAAAATAGGAAAAAGTAAAAATACAAAGAAAGTTCATTTGTGCTAGTTAAAAAAAAAAAAAAGTAGTAAGTTTAAAACAGTGAAATAAATTAGGATTTATATTTAGTTAACAATGAGTTATCACAAACTATTCCAATATATTTCCTGATGGTTTACCATTACATAACCTGCTCTATATTTATAATGTACATCTGGCATACTGCACTTCTATTCAGATCACTTTAATTAAGCCAGCCTCCAAGCTCCCATATAAAACAATGGAAGTTCTGAAATGCAGGAAAACAGCAGCATGAATTCATGAATAGCCCTGTATGTGAAGGCAGGCAATGTGCAGATTAGTGCAGTGGTTTCCTGTTGTTAATACCATAAACTTGTTGAACTCTGTTAGCTAAATTCTTCTAACTTCAGCCCAGTCTCTGCAGCTACTGCAGAAGAGATGGGCCAGAAGAGAAAAGGAAAAGATGAATAGCTTTTCTTAGATTGGAAAGAAAAAAAATAAAAGGAAAAAAACCCTAGCTTTTTGGGCTTGAAAAGAACCACAGTGCTTTGGAACTCTCTGACTAAAATTACAGTATCAGTGTTCCCTCTCAAAGACAAAAATTGCTTAAAACAAGTAATCAGTAATAGATAGGCATGAGAGTCCAATGTTGAAACAATTTCTAAAAGAGGCTTTATGATACAGACTTAATTTTCAGCAAATGTCTTGCTTAGCCACCAATCTCAGAGGGACTGAGAAGTTCCCAGTAGGTAGAGCTCTTCTCATGAGGACCTCAATTATATGTATTTAAAAATAAATGATACTGCAGTGTTTGGGTGCAGATGGTTATTTCCGGTCTCTAAAAATCTTGACATCTTAACAAGCTATTTAAATCCTCAAGCAATTCACAGAGATTGATTTTTAAAACTACAGGATTTATATAATTTTTAAACCTTGTTATGGACCTCTAACAAATTCTCAATATGGATAAGGGTCATTGTAAAGGCAAAATAAGTCTGCTGGTCAAGGGTTCATTTTTCTTAGCTATTATTAATATATGCTGCAAAATCTGTGAACAACAGTCAGACAAGCATTAATATGGGATAGCAACTGTTAATATGTATATATTGATCTTTATTAAAAATTATTAGTATATTCTACAATAACTTTAATAGAATAATATTCTATTACAGACTCATAGTATCATAGGATAATTCAGGTTGGAAGGAACCTTAGGAGGATGGTAATTGAACCTCATGCTCAAAGCAGGACAGACCATGAAACTGATAGTTCCTCCAACTAGATATCTGCAAATTATAAACTAAAAAACAGCTGAAATCTTCCCACAGAACCTGGATGCAAAATAGCTTAGTGGTTTTAAAGTGATGGTCAAGCTCCTTTTGCCACCAATTATTTAATTCAGCTGAAAGTGGAATTAATTGGTAAAGGTTATGTTATCTAATTAGTGAACAGGATGTGTTCCTTAAGTCATCAAATTCTTAGGACAAATGTGAACTTTACGAATTACTTGATATGTAACAGATCCAGAGTGTAACATCTATTTACAGGACATTCTCTGTTGAATGCTTTGCCAAATGGTGCAGTGCTCGTCTTTACCTCTCTTTGCACCTTTTTATCCTGTTCTTTCCTTCTGGGAGAGTGTTCTAAGCACAAGGCCATAGACCTGACAGTTTTGGGTTTTGATCTCTTAAATAGAAAGGGCTAATTTCACCAAATAAATAATTTGCAGTGCTTAATATGAGCAGTGTAAATAGCTCCATAAGCCACAGGGGAGGGAAGTTTCTCTTTTTTTCCTGCTGCTTCTGTTATTCAGGGACAGATTGCAGTTTTAGACATTATGAAGATTATCCAAAATGACATTAGTCTAGTCACTATTGTAGCAAAATCCTCCCGTGTTATACAAATTAATTTGCTGTGAAAACATGGATAAAGAGATTCTGAACAAATACAGGACTACTGAAATACTACTCTGCATTGAACGAATAAAATTTTTAATTAAGATTTAGGATGGGGAGTTTCTATTTCTGCTTCCGCAGCCCTTCTCTGCAGAGCACTGATATCCCTTTTGTTTAAAGATTCACAAATTAGATCATTATTTCATCATAAATTACAGGATGTAAGAATTAACATCATTAATTCCAAAGAGAAATAATTTTAAGGTAATGATATAATATTCATGTAAGGCAAGACTCTGTATGGCTGTGTGGAGATGTACGATACAAGGGAAGAGAAGGAAGGGAAGAGTGGAAGAAAAAGCAGGAGGCCCAGAATTAGGGTGCTATCTCTATATATAAGCACACAAGGCAACTGGGAACAACAGACAGATAGACATCCAAGTGCCTTACCCCTGCAGTGGCCAGCTGAGCAGGGGTGATACAGTGGCTGAAATGGGAGGCAACTACCATGTTCTGCTGCCAGTCAGAGACACGCAGAATTGCTCCTCATGGTGCTCTGTTCCCTAAACTCTTTGTATGGACTCACCCCTGGTGACATGGGCATTGTACTTCTAATTGTTACCTAGTGAAGAGAATGACTGCAACTGCAATAAAGAAAATATAGCTATACAAGGAAATATGGTTTAACAGCAAAATGTTAATTTTCTATGGCATTACTTGGCTTGTGATTGCACAATTCGCTTATGCTGGAAATTGTGAATCTCTATAATTTCCAGGGAAAAACTGACTTGACATCCAACAGGATACTGTGACAGTCATTTTAATTTGCTTCAAAATTTGAATTCTAACATTGATTATTGCTTTACTACTACTGTTCAACAACCACTCAAGAGCAGGATGAACAATGCTGATGTGTAAGTCCTATACATCATAAAGTCAAAGTGGTATACACAGCTCTCACTGTTGCTGGGTCATCTTGCCAAGTATTCATCAACCAAAGCAAAGAGATGCCTTAGTAAACTTTGTATACACAAACTTTAAAACAACAACAGAGAAGACTTGCCTGTGTTACTAAAGAGAATTCATGAGTCCATGTGGGCTGCTAATCAATGGAACTAATCAGTCATATAATTCTTCTGGAATGGGAGAAACAGGTCCACTTGAGAGAATGGAAGCTGTAACACCAAGAGCCCAGGTATAGAAGTCACCACCAATATACTGGAAACAATAAGACAATGCAGAAGATGAAAAACAAAGTCCAGGTCTATAAAAATAAATGACTCTGCGATCTGCAGTAAAGAAAATTAGGGTATTTCTTCAGATGAACAAACAGTATAGCCCATTTGCAGACATTTTACAGTGCACTTTAAAGTCCAGGGGAAGTGAGCAGAAGAATAGCAGCTGGATGAATAGAGACTGGGACAGAAACTACCAGTGATCAATTATTAGCCAGAAAGAGAAAAGCAAAAAAAGAGACACTTGCAGTGCTGCAGCATTTCAAACAGTGCACTATAAATCTTCCTGTTTTCTCCAGGTATTAGTCTTTCTGTTTTCACAGGGAAAAGAAATCAAGAAAAACATGGAAAGGATCATGTGTAAGTTATGGCCATGTAGGGAACTGAAAGCTCCCTTGTGGATATATCAGTTAATTTAAAATAACTGCAGATTAAGTGTCCAAATTCCTTAAGATATTTGAACGCTTTAGTCACTTTGTTAATCACTGAAGCTAGGAGGGGGATAGGGTGTGCTTGCTTCCATGCAAAGAACTGTAGGAGAGCTTTCTCTGATTGACACAGATGTTAGATGTTAGATGTTAGATGTTAGATGTTAGATACTGAGAAAGTTTTCTTTGGGTTCATTGTTTGTTTAAAAAAAAGAATGTAAAATCACACATTTTGTTTCAACATTTGCAAAATAAATTACCTTGATTTTTGAGGTGACACTTCATTTCAGTATTTCCTGAATTTAATGCATAAAATATAATTCTGCACATACAGGTGTGCTAAAAAGATATGACATTTTTATGGATTGCTGGTCTCAGGAGGTTTTTGGGGTCTGAAAGATAGGTAAAGCACAATGTACTGTGTGGATCTTCTGGTTGTTAGATTGCCTCCACTCCCAGGCACAGAATGGGAAAAATATCCCAGATATTTTAATCTAAGATTTGCCTCTGACTCTAACAGAATGAAATATACATTTTTGCCAAGGAACTAAGATTTCACAGTAGAAAGTAGCTAATTAGCTAATTTTAAGTTGTCAACAAAGTACCAAAGTGTAGGTAACATCCCAGGGATGTTTTGCTATATGATTTAATATCCAGTAAAATTGTCAACCGATAGCAGTGACTATAAACTTTATATTTTATTTTGCATGAAGAAGATTTTGCTACAGAAGATACCTTCCTTCTTAGAACTATATTTGGATTAGCTCTTCTGTGATCATGCTGAACTGCATGAAATTAATTAAATACTTTAGCACATGAGGAATTGTTACAGCAGTCAGGAGATGCTGTATGAAAATCAAGCAAAAAGGGTAGGTTGAACACAGCTATGAATGGGAGCAAATGTATTTAAGAGCTTTTTTATTACAATATGTCCCTCCTTATTTTAATTATTTTTTATTGTTTTATCAAGTACTTTTTGCTACATGGAATGATGGTTAAAACCTGCAAATGTTGCAATCTTCATTGCATATCCTGAGACTCTCTGCTATTGAAAAGTCCCATAGCCATTTAGATCTTTTGCAAAAAGTACATTTCGTATTAGATTGTTTAGTTATTTGTGCATTGCAAACTCATCCACATTTCCAAAAATGTTAAAAATCCAAACTGAGGTTGGCCACAAATTACCTAATTTGAGACAATGAATTCATTGAGCTTTTAGGATGTGTTCACAGTTTTTCTTCTGTCTCTGTTTTAACATTTTGAGTCACTAAAGCTCCATGCTGAAAAGGTCTAATACCTGTGGTTTACAGTCATCTGTTACCCATTCATTAGAGGGGTTTTTCTGAACCACTCCATATCCTGCCCAACACTGAGGTTTGAGAAACAACCCACACATAAAACAATTGCAGTCAACAAAACAATCAATCCCATTGTTCTATGCAGGGATTTGCTCCAAAGAGTACAACAACTGGAATTTTTTAGAAAACTGAATTACTGCAAGATGGAGTCAGAAGCATACTAGTAACACTTTGAAAAAGCATGTTGTATGTTCTCTGCTTGCCTTTAAAAATATCTTTTCATTAAAAACATTAGAGAGAAAATATCAATAGAAAATTTCATATAGCAACATTTCAGTGTAAGAATGAGAGCTTATTACTCAACTTCTGTGGTCTACTGTAATCCTGTAATGTTTTACATGGGATTTGCATGAATGCAAATCTTTTCATTTGGACACAGTGATGTATGACTTCACAGCTGCAGCTTTTCCCCACCCTTTCTTGTATCAAAATCTTATAGATAACTGTAGTGGGTTGACCCTGGCTGGATGCCAGGTACTCACTACAGCCTCTGCAACTGGACAGAGGAGAATTAAAAAGAAACAGCTAAGGATTCATGAGTTGAAATAAGAGCTGGGAGAGGTCACTTACTGATTACCTTCAGGGAAAAAACAGATTCAAAGAGGCAATTTTAATTGAATTTATTACAAACATGATCAGAGCAAAAGAATGAAAAGTAAAATAACCCTAAAAACACCTTCCCCCACGCCTCCTTCCTTCCATGTTCTCTCTCCTCCCCCTCAGCAGCACATGGGGACCGGGAATGGGGGTCATGGTCAGTTGCTGTTTCTGATGCTGCTCAGGGACAGGAGTCTGTCCCTGCTCCTGTGGGGTCCCTCCAACAGGAGACAGTCCTTGATGGACCTCTCTGGCATGAGTCCATCCCACAGGCAACAGTGCTACACAAACTGCTGTCCCGTGGGTCACTCTTCCATGGGGTGCAGTCCTTCACAAATGAGCTGTACTGACTTGGGTCCCCCTCAGGGACCACAAGTCCTACCTGGGAAAATCCTGCTCCAGTGTGGGCTCCTTTCTCCACAGGCTGCAGGTCTCTGGCAGGACCCTGCTCCATCTTGGGCCTCCCACCGGGTCACAGCCTCCTTCAGATATCCACTGGCTCCAGCGTGGGCTTCTCCATGGGCTGCAGGGGCACAGCTGCTCCACCACAGTCTTCACCACGGGCTGCAGGGGCCTCAGCTCTGGTGCCTGGAGCACCTCCTCCCCTCCTTCTGCACTGACCTTTGTGTCTACCTTGTTCCCATGTTTTCACTCCACTCTTCCCTGGCTGGAATTCTCTCTGCGCAATAGCTTTCTGTTCTTAAATATGTTATCACAGAGGCATTACTATTACTCCTGATTGGCTCAGCCTTGGCCAGTGGCAGGAAGTCCATCCTGGAGCCGGCTGGCATTGGCTCCATGGGACAGAGGAAGCTTCTAGCAACTTCTAACAGAAGCCACCCCTGTAGCCCCCTCGCTACTTAAACCTAACCACAGAAACCCACTACAATAGTTTAGTGAGAATCAAGATAAGGATGATGATCAGCTCTTTAAGTCATAGGTCCCTAAAGCAAGTTATGCAGCATTTCTCAGGTTACTCCAACATAGTAAAAAGAAGACATTCCTGAAGCTGTTAAAGACATTTAAAAAAATTTAGTCTATGCTCTGCATGTTAGCAGATGATGTCAGGACCTGGCTTCACACAAGATTGTCATGAGTATGAAGACACAGTGTATGGTCTTGGCCATTTTTTGAAGAAGACAGTTATGCCTGAGAGTCAGAGAGTCAGAAGGAGCTGTTGTTATACACAAGAAATAAAAAAGGGCAAAACTTTCATTATCTTTCAAGGGACCAGAATTTTTCCCAGAAATTAGTTTCAGTTATGACACTGATTTACACAGTTACCAGTCACAATTAGAGAGTCAAGACAGGTCAGTATTTATCACATAGCAATATCTGAGACAGGTTTTTTCTTTCCTAGTCTAATTCTAGTAAGCCTGAAAGATAACAGTTATCACAAGATGAGGTTAGCAAAGTCATTTAGATTACAATTTTCAAACTTGAGAAACCAAAATAAAGCATTAAATGCATATTTAGGAACCAAATTAGCCACAGGGTGCTTATAAGCCTGTATCAGTGAGAGATACCTGTCAAATCTAATGATTTAGGTGCCTAAAAGAGATGGGAATTGTTGGCTAGCCAAACAATTTATAGTATGGCTGTTTGGAAAATTAAATACTAGGGAATTAGTGCTTGTCTTTTAAAGAGGTTGCGGTGTGAAAAAGCCCTCTAGACTGATGCTCATATCAGTTATCAACTCTCTTGATATGAAAGCAAAGGATTGCCTGGAGTATATTCCAATAATGAAAGTGACTTAAGCATGGTAGGTAAAGCAATTAAAAAACTTTGGGAGTGAGCAAGTTAAAAACTCCACTCTTTGTTTCTGACCACATGACAAGACCAACTTGCTATTACTGAATCTGACTTTTCTAAAAGTTAGATTTCTTTTTATTCAGGGGTTATTTAACTTACACTGGTGTCTATGGCACATGAAGTAATTAATTTCATCTGTAATTTCATTGTGAATTTCACTAGATGAAATTATTTCATGTGACAACAATCTATGTTGGAATGACAGAAGTGTATCCCAAAGGGGGGTGCTTATTCTCTTATTTAGAGACCCTCATGTGCAGGAAGGCTACGATGCATAAGAAAATTAAAAGCACACATGGATGTGCAACATGATGAGTAGAACTGATAAATCTACAAGGATAACTCTCTTTACTTCCAAGTCTTTCTTTTCTCACTTTTACTGGTAAAGCTTTGTAACTAAAGAAAACAAATATTCACATGTTCCTTTAACTATTGTTAATCCCAAAAGAGAATTCTATGATTGTAACTACAAAATAAATAAAAAAAAATTTCTATTGATTTTTATTGTTAGAGAGTCTTGCAATTTTACCTACTTGCTTAGCATCTTCTCACAGTAAAATAAGAAGATTGTAACTGATACTTGACTTTCCTCCTCCACTGCCAATAAAGTTCAAACAAAAAGTGATTATGCATTTCCTCATTCAGAGTCTTTCAATATAAACAAACACCCTCAAATAAAAGGTCAGTTTTCTAATATAGAAAAATTCAAACTCAGTTTGCCATAACACCTGAGAATGGAAGACCTTATTATACTATAGTCAATGACAAATATCAATGACAAAAATCAATACTAGTTCTAAATCAAATAGGAATAACATTTTAAGTCACAGATCTCTAAAATATAATATAATAAACATATTTATATATATATAAAAATGATAACATTCCAGTGGGTCTGAGTTAAAAAATATAACCAGTGAAGACGCCACAAAAATTTGTATGAGCACAAATGTACAACTAGACACCTTTTGAATAAAAAAACCCCAATCCTACAAAAGGCATTTTGAGATGGACAAATAAGACTGATAAAAAAGAGTAAAATTATATGATTTCTGTTATTTGGAATCAATTAGCTAAACAGAAAGAGCACCAACACAGAAAGGTCATTTTCTGTTCCTTGAATGATCATTCCTTGGGACAGCAAGTACCAGAAAAGAGGATCTCAACTCTGGGATTAGTTCAGAAAATGATGATGTACTCACATCACTCAGTGAATAACACAGACCTCAGCATAATTAAACTGACAGCCAGAGCAGAAAGGTACAATAAAGAAATATTAATATGGGACAAGCTGTACAAAGCAGAGTTTAGGAAAGAAAAAGAGGACAACAAAAAAAATTATATAAATACATATGCTAATAAATATGTATATGTAAAACTATATTTACAAATAAATATATATGTCCATATCTATATAATTACACATACACACATTGGTATGCAAGAATAGAATTGGTAAACAAGAAATGGATTTTAGTTCAATGTGGAATACAATAGCTTTAATTTACAAAAAGTAAGACAAGCTGGAAAGGAGAAAGGCCTATGAGGAGCTAGAGGATAAAATAGCATATATTTTTAACTCTTGGAAAGAGAGACATTAGCAGAAAGATTTGTGAATTCCTTGCTTTAACATGGAGCCGAGGGAATGTGTAAGGCAAAAGCTGAAAATATTATTCCTTTGTCTCCTTTTGATCTACAAAATGTGGTGACAAATACTTTCAAAGGTAAAATATCCCAAAACAGATCTATTCTAATACTATAAACAGTCAGCATGAACTCCACTTACAGCAGAAAGGTTTTGGAGACTATTAATTTCTAGTCTTCTAATGAATTTGAGAAAGAAGTTGAGAGAACATCACAGTGTCCATGGTAGCAGTGGGGAAAGAGGTCAGCTGTGGGACTGAAAGGAGTCATTTGATAAACTCAGAAGGCATACAGAAGGAGTAGGTCAAAGAATAACACTGTTTTAAAATATACTGATCCTGAAATGTCTCTGGATTTATTTAGAGAATCAAAACCATCACATTTGGTGTTGTTGCATTTACTTTTGAGAAATTGCAAGGGCGGATGTGGTATGGAAAATAAGAAAAAGAAGAGACACAGTACATAACTTAAAAATAGACTTTTAAATGTTTAAACATGGGTTACCTAGCTACAAATCATGTCAAGCATATGTAATTTTATTCTATGACAAAGAAACATTATGGACAGAATAGAAGAAGAAAATGTCATATATATCTTAACTTTAGAGTTACTAGAATCTTAACTCTGGTACTGTATCTCATGATATTCTTCCAAGGAAACAGTGTCTTATAAAGTGTACTTTAGGATAGTGTAAAACAAATAGGAAAATCTTTGATAAGTAGTATTTTTTTGCTGAGAAGTACTGAGTCTGATTCTGCATATAACTGTTAGTATTTGGCACTATTTTTTGTTTTCATTAAGGATCTGAATGATGGAAAGGGAGTAGTAATTAAACCTGTAGGTAACTCTGAGATGGAAGGCACTGCATTATACTGATGGATGGATTCAAAAGGATCTTGACAGATTGAAAGGCTGCTCTGAAGAAAACCAAAATGCGGTTCAAGAGGCACAAGTGAAACAGTGCAGATAGACGGGCCTAATCAGAGATACAAATTCAGGATCCAGAAAAACTGGCTGAGCAACAGGCCAATAGACAGGGATTTAAAGGTATTAGTGGATCACAAGGGGAACACAAGTCAATAATGTCATGCTGTTGAGGAAAAGATAAGCACTATCCTGGGAAGATTAAAAGGAGCAAAGCGAATAAATATACTGTATTGCTTTCTGCTCTGCTCAGTATTTGTAAGAGTTCAGGAGGAGTCCTGCGTGGGGCATTTTGACAGAAGAGTGGGAGACTGCAGGAGAGAAAAGAGTACAGTCGTAGATCTGAAAAGCAGATCCCGTACAGACAGCCTGAGAATTTTGCTCTTTAATGTGTGTGATGCATAGAAAAGAACAGGGAGTGTGTTTGACTCATACTGGCCTTAAGAGACTGCTGGAAGAGAAACAGAATTGTCTTTTCTCCATGGCCACAGTAAACAGGAGTAAAAAGACTCTGTTTGCCAAGCATTTTTAGTTAGATTTCAAGCCCTAGTATTATTAGGTGTCAAAATAAGTTGCCAAATCATTTGTGGGATCTTATCACTGTTCACTGTGACAGCAGTTAGAGGCTTCATTTACTGCTTCAACAAAGGTCTGTTGAGAGTGGTATACTTAACCTTACTGGGGGGGAGAGGGACAAAACACTAGAAGGATCCCTTGAAAACTGAAAGTGTCTAAAGTGACTCCTTGCATGGAGATCTCTTAAAAAATGTAATGCAAAGTATTTGACGTGAGAACAGAAGAAATATAACGATGGAATGATGGGATAGGGAAGTTTGATCCATGAGTAATGTTCTCTCACACTGATAAATATGTTTTTTAATCATCAAGTTAGGAAAGGAAAAGAAAATTTATTAGGAACCATCCTTGCACTTACCATTGTATGCACTGAATCTTTGTTGCTATTTCAGTTGTATTTTTGCTGAAGGTAAAACCAATAATAATGATCTACTTACATGGCCTAGTCTCTGTATATCTGTCATAATAAAGTCCATGCTGTTTGTTTATCATGCAGTGATCTATAATTCTCTATTAATTTAATTATACTAAAAGATCTTAAAAGCCTTGGGCTAAGTAACATGTCAATTACAAATGAGTTTAACTTGGAATAAATATAAACTTAATACTTGTAATTTATTGCTTTAAATATAAACAAAGCCCTTACTATGACACAATCTATTATTAATTGCTCCAGTGCCCTAAGTCCAATTAAGCAAATCCATTTACATTTTCTTCAGAGGAAGTCAATGTTCATTTCTCAGAGAAAGTGCAAGGAGCCTACCTTTCCACTTCTTTTAAAGCCCCTAATGCAACAAAGCACTCTGTGTTTAATGAAGTGTATCATGTCAGGGGTGAGGGGAATGCTGGTGGTGTGGGAGGTACAGCCACGTGTGAGGGCTCATATTTACTTGAACAAAGGAACTTACAATCAAATATTTGGTCATATATATTTTTTTCTTTAGATACAAGTAATGAATGCATGTTTTCTAGTCAAAGATTCTGTATTGTCCAGCACCATTTCAGTAACAAGGACAAGCTGTTTGGAGTTATACAATGTGTATGTGTATATGTGTGTGTGTGCACATTATATATCTTCAACTGAAAGGTATCTTAAACTTTTTTTATATTAGTTATACTCACATGCATTAAAGTATCTAAACAGATTTTATTTTTTTTTTTATGTATGTGAAAACGTGTACATATAAAAATGTCAGCCGCTGTGCTGAGACCTGGTACTTCATGCCTGGGGTAAAATTTTATTGCGTAGTTATAAAAGAGAGGGTTTATAGTGGAAACCCTGACACAACATTAACTATGGTTATGCTATCAAAGGAGTGCGGCATTTAAGAATTTAGGAACTATTTCATTTGTGTGTGTATGTGTCTGTGTCTAAAACTTTATACTGACTTACACATGCCATTTACGTTTATTTTTAAACACTTTGAGAAATGAAATCACAAATTGGTTCTGACAAAAGCATCTTCATATGTATGTCTGTCCTGCTTGTTCTCTATAAACAATAAAAACATTAAAAAACCTGAAAAAAAAATTGCATATAGCTTAAAAGTGGATGAGCAATGCTTTTTTCCCCTATTTTTTCAAGCTAGGGAACTGAGTAATGCACAGTGAATTGAAAGAATTCACACACAAATCAGTTACAGAGTTGTGACCAGAGTATAAATCTTCTCAGTTCCAATCTTATACTTCAGATTCTTGGCCTCTTTAGTGATATTAATGAAAAACTGAAATCCCTGTGGTGTCTCTCTGTTTAGTTGCATCAAATGGAATGGGTCAGACAATCATCCTTGGACCCATCACTCATCAAGTTATGAGAAAGATAAGGGTTGCATCTGTGAGTTTACAAAATTTCTGATGGGACTTGCAGGTAGTTCACTGGCTCCTCTGAACATGAAAGGTTGTGTGGGAGGGGTAAAGACCATCACTGGGGTTGCCTGTAGCAAGAAAACAATAAAATAGAAGAAAAAAAATGTACGCTAGGCAGTATTTCAAAGGATCTCAAGGAAGTAGGTGCTCTAACATCATTCAGTCTTGAAACAAAGCAATGTTACTTCCTAGCAAATAAATCTTGCTTTTTCTTTTGTGTGACAATACTATTGATACCAAATTTCCAACATATTTCCAGAAAATCTTGGTTTAAATTTCATGATTCCGGAGGCTAAATGCAAATATAAAACTTTTACCATCTTATAGTATGTGGCATGCCAACATGCCAGTCCAATATAGGCAGTATGTTTAATTACTAGTTATGCAAGAGTAGTTTTCTTTAAGATATTAAAATGTGTTAACATGAATGTTTAACTGTTGATAACACAAAACTTAATGCAAACTTTGTAAGTCAAAATTTTTCTCCCTGGGGATGGTCTCTTAGTGAACAAAGGGGAAGAGATACACTAGCCCCAGTGATATTACATAGTTATATCCACTTGATTTAGGTACCCGTGCTTGAAATGTTGTCCTTTTGTTTTTTCAAATATGGCTCATTGAATAATTTAAGAGGAACCACTTGCAGTCATATAGTCAAACTGCTACTTAGAGCAGTTAAAGTCAGGGTCTTATCCTGTCAAGTCTTGAACACCTACAGGATGGATACTCCATAGCTTCTCTGGCCAGAATGCCAGTATTTGACTCCCTCTGCCCTGTCACCCCCCATCCTGCCCCATCATCCTCTCCCCCAAATAATTATCTGTATATCTTATCAGAATTTCCCACGTTTTAACTTGTATCTATGGCCTCTGGAATGTCATGGTGCATGTCTGAAAACTTTCTGTCTCCTTTATGCACATACTCTTATCAATGCCTTTGCAAATGCCAGTAGAATCTCCCTTTAGCTTTCTCTTCTCCAGACTGAATAAACCCAGTTCTCTCAGCCTCTCCTCAGATGTCACATGCTCCAGCTCTGAGCGATTTTGGTTCCTTCACTAGATTAGCTCAAGTAAGTCAATATTTTTTCTGTACTGGGGAGACCAAAACTGGGCAAAGCATTCCAGATGCAGTCTCCACAAGCATCAAATAGTGGGGAAGGATAAATTATCTTTGTAATACAGCCCAGGACGCTTCTTCCTTGCTGCGCTGCTGACTCATGTTCAACTTGCTACCCATCATGACCTTCAGATTCTTTTCTGCAGAGCTGTTTGCCAGACAGCTCGCTCTCCACCTGTAGTGGTGCAGGCAGTTACTCTGTACCAGATGCAAGGCTTTGCATTCACTCCTGTTGAACTTCACAGAGTTCTTGTCAGCTTTCTTACTGGAACTTTATTCCAGTTCTTATTAACCTTGCCTGGTTGCCATGAGATTTGAAAGATGGCATAGTGTTTTGCAGTGATGTTGGCCAACTCTTTCGACACTCTCACATACATCCCATCTAATCCCATGGACTTCTGTGCATGTGCTGTGATTGAGTGATCACGTGTTGTCTAATAATTTCCATTTTTATACCTATGCTTTTCAACTGCTTCAGAAATGTCGTAATGCTCCATGTAACATAAACATAGATTATACTTAGACTTGTTTAATGTCTCCTTCAAACAGTCAAAGAATTGTGAAAGCTTTAGAGTAGAAGAGAATGTAACTCTCAGACTGCAATTAGAGGAGTGTTTCTTTCTGTGGCAGGCTGGTTAAGCCATCCTTACTCCTCACTACTCCTTTCTGTGTCCACATAAGTCCCTCCTTAGGGTGGGTACAACTATTTGTATGGCTGTTTGGTGAAATGGACTGCAGGGGTTAAAACTAGCCTTGTTTTTTCTGCAGGTTAAAATCCAGCTCTCTTATTTTTCTAGTTCCCCACAGAACAGTCCCACTGCCAGAAATAAGGACAGGAATAAACATTTAGTTGCAATATTGAAGACAACAATGAGGCTGATGGTGAAACACTTTGTTGTGCTGCACCCTCAGAAGGAGAAACAAGAACCAGAGTGATATAAGGCAGGAGGAAAAACCCGAAACTAACAAAAAGGAAGCACACCATCCCATTTCTTAGCTTTATTTTAGCATCCTACCATTCATTTTTAGGCATGCCTAAAAACCTCAGCATAATGATGTCATTTCAAGTAGCAGAATCAATTGGTTTTGTTATGGTGCTTGTATATATGCAATGTGTATGCCCAATAAAACCTGATTCTACCTACATAACAATGTAGGAAATTCATAAGATAAATAGAAAAGTACACTTTTTATTACTCTATTCGAGCTATGATATCTTAATGAAATAGCAGGCACACAGAAATGTGCTAACTGTAGTCTGTTCTGGTAAATGTGAGGTGCTCTTGAGCTGAGCCAGTCTGCACCAGTGAGATGGACTTTAAGAGGAGCAGAGGTAAGATGGAGAGCAGATTGAGCAATAAAATATTCACAGAATATATGCCACAACCACAAATAATTGAATTAAGCAATAACAAGGCAGACACAGGGCATTTCCTGGGGATTAATGGCTAGCTAGGAGAGTTGATGGTCCACGGCGGTCATCAATTCCCCGGGAAATGTCCTGTACCAAGGTCATCGTTGCTATTATATCCCTCTTTTCTTTCCTCCAGCAAAAAAAAAAAAAGAATCCCACATTTTTCCTGTTTTCACACAGTGTCATCACTCCTTTAGATGACTGTGGAACAGATGGGTGTGAATGGCAGTTCTGCTGAAGGATTTCTGTTGTAATTGATGTCCGGTGCCACAACCAATCAAACCCCCTTTTTTCCATTGAAATTTTAGTTGGGCTTATACAATATTTCAGTTTTTTACTTATTTAACTCTTGTGAATCTCCAAATAATAATTTTATTTTGTTTTGGGTCCACATCCCTGACAAATCTGTGTCTGCATTATAGCTAGGTGAACTGGAGGAAGCTGGACATATTTTATTCCTTTGGAAGTTTTCCTGTGGCATAAAGAACCTGCTGAGAGAACTGGCAGAGAATTTATGCATTCAGCCTGCTCTTCGGCAATAATGTGTGGATTTATAACATAAAGTACTTACTTAGAACAGGTCAATAATGGAGATAATTAAATCTGTCTTTGCTATTCAATAACAATTATGAATTAAAATTTGTTATGGCAGGTTTTTCAATACAAGGCCTATCATGACTGAATTCCTCTAACTCATAATTTTATTCAGACATGTTTAAGATATTGTTCTGTGGCAAATATGTAAATCTTTAAAACCTATTTTTCAGACAGTAAAATAAAAAATAAAACACTAACTCCAAAAGTCCAGAAGACAAAGGAGCTTATGATTATCTGCATGCTTATGGGTCAAATTTATTTTACACTTATACCAGTATTCCTTAACTCACTTATTTTCAGGATTTGTGAATCCTAATCTATCACTTTTCCCCCCTTAAACTAACATTTCACATTCAATTAACCTAATCTTGAAATAGAACAGTGTAGACTATACATTTTTTTAATTACCGTTTATGATCCTTTATACATGTTCCTTTTAAGCACACTCTCTGTTACTGTTGGCATTTGCATAGTTTGTGGTGTGCAGCAAGTTTCTCTTTCTTCATTTCAGCACGATGTAGTGAAACTGTTTATTTTCACATGCCTGAAATTTTTTGGCTTCATATACCCATATTAATTTAACTGGCCAATTAGTTGTTATTAAAACATTTTAAAAGAACATACAACAACATATGCACAACAAATTATTTCTTTCCACAATTTTATTAACATTTTTGTAGGTAGTTTCCAGTTTCTCGCCTCCTTTTCCCACCAAGAGAGACTCTCCAAGTTTAGGAATACAGACTGCATGTTAAATTCAGGGCCCCACTAAGTTTCCTTAAACTCCTTTAAAGCTATGTTGAGAACATGGAAAAAACGGGATGAAGTAATGAAATCTTAGATGCTGTTCTTGTCTCACTCTAACATTAGTTGATGCCACCCTTACAACATGATAGGTTCAGATCATCCATGTCAACAGGCTGGTGCTTCAGGAGTTTTCAGGAGGGGGTGAAAGGTTATTATTAGATTTAACTATCCAACTAGGTGCAAGTGTACAATCAACATATTAAAAAGCCATGCAATGCTATGTATTTAATCTTTTTTTTTGGTCAGCTCTAACCATGTACCACATGTTGTTCACAAAAATGATTCTCAAAAGATCAAAATAGAGTTGGTCTTTAATGCTGAAGGTTTAGGTGTCAGTTCAGCATGGGCAAGGGCAATGTCCTACATTTGCCTTGTAAACCTTTTGTGGCAAAAATAGCAGTTTTGTTTTGTGTTTGTACATAATTTGGTTCTTAATCTGTGATCTGGACTCATAGATAAAATATCCGTAGAAAAGTAATTTAAAATGAAAAGTGGTAAATAATTTAGTCCTTCATAATTTTCCCTGACTAGTTCAGTTCTGCTGTAACACCAACAAAAGGAGTCCCTCAATTACACAGCCGTACTAGATCTATCATTTCTTCCCATTATACTTGCACTTCTTCTTGGAATGAATCTAAGCTTGGTGTAGTGGTACTCAGAAAGCAAAGAGGTAATAGACTGGAAGGATGCAAATACTTATGCCTCTGTCTGTGTACTTATACGTGTGTGTGTGTATTAGTACATAGCAGTTATTTACCTTGCTAAATCTGTCTAATGACAATATCATAATTAAGATATGAAATTCACAGAATTTAAAAAAAATATACTTTTAAAGATGGAAGAAAAGAGTCAGACACAACTAACAAAATATTGGAATAGTCTTCAACTATTTCTCCCCATAAGTAAAAAAAATATAAAGCAACAAAAAACCCTTTGAAAACACATTTTTAAATAAGGACACAGTCATAAAATTGTATCAACAGTAAATCTGTACTGAGGGAAAAGCTAAAGTACAGTAGCTGAGAATCTGGCCTAAAGTTTGCACATAAAATAAGGATAATAGAAAAATACCACCGTTTACTTCAGGGGTTTACACATTTGGATTTAGTGCCATAGATGAGGTACAGCCAACAGTTTAATCACTGGAAGGCAAGAATGGATAATGCTGGACTGCTTATTTAGTATTTTATAATTTTTTTTCTGGAAATATTTTAAGTATTGAGCTTCACATTTTATTTATGGAAATGAGGAGCATGTATTGTCTTAGGATATCTTATTTTACCTTTGTGGAACAGTTAACTTACTTCCAAAAAACTCAAGGCGGGGGTCTCACAAAAATTAAAATTTCTCAATGTAAGAACAGTTGCTGTAATTGTCACTATTACTGTACTTTAAAGACCAAAAAAACAAGCCGTGTTGCTTCAGCACTGGCCACTGAATAAGATTCAAAAAAATATAGTCCTTTGCTCCCTTGCTGGTAATATAAATAGGTAAAGACCATATTTTAGGTGCCCTGTTATGTCTCTAGGCTCTTCCACTGTATGTGAGACCAGAAACTCAAAACTACTCAGACCCAGAGGCATGACCCAGAGGCAGCAAAAAATATACAAATGCTTTCCCACTGAAGTTGTAACTGTCCAGGAAACTTCTGTAATGACAAATGAGAGGAGGTAGTATACACAGTTACATGCAAGATGAAAGGATGTCAGTCAGGTATTCCTTCTACCAGGTGTACCATGAACCGTGAAGTTGAGTGTGGAAGGAGACAACACTAAGGACTAAGTGGGTTATGTGTACTAGTAGAAATGGGATGTGACTGAGTGGTTGCCGGATGGCCAAGTCCTTTTCCCCCTAAACCAGCTTTTTTACCAGTTTCAACCCACACCAATAAGCACAGAGGAGAGCTGTAACTGTTTGTAAACCTCTCCTAAGCTGCTCTCCCTGGCAGTTCCCAGGCAATGGAGACTGGCAGTATCCCCTCTGTCTATCACACAATGCCAGTGGCTGCTGCTGCTCCCAGCCACTAGCTGGGTCCCTGAGTGCAGTCAGCATCAGTTCCTTCCACAGGAACAGTTCTCCTCATCCAGAAACACTGATACATAAGACAATGTGGGCTGTCTGCTTTCACCACAAGCTTCATGGGCCATGCATGTACTTGGGACTCAGTGGCGGTAATTTGTCCATAATACAAAACTGACCAGCCAGACAAGTACAAAAATCCTTAAAATTACCTCCATACTCAAAGCACTTTGATTTAAGTGTGGAGCACAGACACTGCAAGCAGAGCATGGAGAACTGTTTCTGAACAGGTGAATACACTTGTTTGTTAATCATTCAATTACTTCTGGCAATGTTGTAAGATATTTTTATACTGTTCTTGTGTTAAAGGAAAACTTTCAGTTTGATAAAACATCACACCTGTGCAAACATGAGGTATGATGCCATAAGCTTTACTTACAATTACAGTTGTTTTTCTTAAATTACATGAAGTATAATCCACAATAAGACACTTCATTGTTGGCAATTACAGATGTATCTCTGAAAAGGCTGATTGCTTAATTACACTTCTTATTATGACTATTCTGGCAAATTTCTAAAAGGAATCTCTTACAAAGAACCGGATGAATGTTTCCTCTGTGTTCTTCAGTTAGGATTTGACTCTTCAACCTTTAGATTTATTAAAGTCAAACAGTTCAGCTTTTATTTTCAATTTAGTGTAATTTTACTTCAGGCAAATTTCACTTATGTGGTATTTAATCCAAATAAATAATATTATTCCAAACCGTCTTGCTTCCTATTGCAGAAAGCCGTTAAACAATTGTCTTTGAACACTCCAGTCATTAATTATGATGTCTCAATGTTAATATGTTATTGTTAGCATTTGTACTAAACTGCCTTTCTTGCCCGTACATATTTGAGCTAAATCTTGAACAGATTTTTTTTTTAAATAATCCTTCAGTTAGTTTTTACTCCTTAAGCACAGATAGCTTCCAATTAGATGATTGGAAATTTCAATTCACCAGCTTTATGGGTATGTAAATTTGGTCTTTGTATGAGAAGCCTGATGAAAATGTCATAGTAGATATAAAAAAATTTAGAAAATAAAATTAATATCTCTACTTTTCTTTTATTTTCCAATCAGATCATTCTTAACTTCCATGAATAAAAATAGAAATTATATTTGAAGGTTTCAAAACTATTTCCTTGATTTAACTTCATAGGGATTTTTATTAGGTGGATTATTTCATTGGAACTAGTCCCAATCCCTGAATTTAATCAGACATCTGAGTCTTTTCAGAATTAAGGCTAGAGTAGAAATATGTTTTATTATTTCCGGAGAAAAGACTGCTTTGATGAGAATATTCATGAGTGCTTCTTCTGAATGAATGCCTAAAAAATGACAAACTAGTCTACTCAAAACTTCTTATTCAACTAATAATGTTCACTCTTTTCCTTCTAGACTTTAGTTTCAAGTACTCGCAAAATATTCAGATAATTAAAGTGCTTGTCATTATTGATTTGGTCCTACTCAGGACTGTAGGTATGCTGAAGTCATACTGTATTGAATTAGTTGTCTTGAAGTAGACACTATGTGTCCTTAAGCTGTGTCTCTGGAAGAAGTCTCTTTTTTTTTTTCTAAAACTAGACACTGGAGATGGTTTAATTCATCTGGACAGGCCCCCAGACCAACATGATCTAACCTTGAAGTTAGCCCTGTTTGGGGCAGGAGAGTGGACTCACTGGGGTTTCTCCCAACACAAATTATTCCATAAGTATAAGATGAAATTTAATGTGGGTTGAACATGAGAAGGACTGCAGGTACCAGGGCCCAAAAAAGCTATGGCAGAGGAAGAGAAAATGTGGCTTCCTGTTACTGAATGGTAGTGTCATTACGCACAAAGCTATTTAGGAATGACATAAAATGGAAACCACCCAAAATGAAGAAGAAAACAATAACTGCTGTAACTGCAAATCCATTTCTGGACTGGAGAATCCAGGGCACACACCTTCCTCCTAACCCGTGGACCCTTGGTAATAAAAATGTACATTTTTATGCATTTGCTTTTTATGTATTCGACATTAGACGTAACAAAAATGTAAAATCAAGTAAACAAAACTCAAGCCAAATAAACTGCTCAAGTTAAACCAGTGTAACCACGAAAGCAATAGCACATATCACTCAGCAAATATGGATCCAAAAAGTATTAAAAATGTGTTTTAAAACAGACATAACAAAGTAACACTAACATTATTCACCATCATCCCAGGCTGTTAGGAACATCGCCAATGGTGAATGAGGTTCATAATACAGTGATGCATTTTCCTATGGCAAGGCAAATAATTTCCCTGGTAGCTGAAATAAAGTGTTGACTCTTCTTGAAAATTAATTAGCACAGAAACACAAGAGAAAAAAAATGAAAGGCTTCTTGTTCCTAAAGGTTATTCTGTAAGGAAATAAATCATATGAAGGTATGAAGTGTGCTCTCCTGTACTTTATGATTAAGTGCTTATAATAGAGACAGTTTCTAAGCCTCAGCTTTTGCTAGGAAGTTCACATCAAAGGTGAGTTAAGTCTTTATCATAAAGACATGGTAAAATATATAAACCAGAACTGCTTTAAGTTAGGAGATCCTCTCGTTTCAGTAGGAAGACCTTTCTTTCTTTTTATCAACTCATTTTACAAGTGATGTCCCAAATTTTTGCTAAGAACATTTCCGTGAAGCTTTTGCTCTCCTCTTGGCAGAAGGCCTTAAAATTTGTGTCAAATAAATTAGAACTAATGTCTTTGGCTAAAAAGAGGAGCCTGTTAAAGGGCAGTAGTAATCAAGACAAGATAATCATTTATCTGTGATTTTGTGGGTATTAGTCTAATATCCTGTCTATTCACAGCATGTCAAAGATAAGAGCAGTCGCCGGTTTACTGTTTTTCTGCCCTCTCCTTCCTCCCTCCCTCTGTCCCTCAGGCCTGAGGAGATAAAAGATAAAAAACACATACTAGGCCAATTGCAATAATATTTCACTAAAAGGGATACACTGTTGCTATTATAAATTAATTCTTTAAAAGAAACTACTATTAGATAGTTATCTGTCCCTCAGATAATTATGCACATGAGTAATTCTACCTCTCTGAAGACTTTATAGGATTTACTGGAAGTCCCTTGAGGTATCAACAGTCACATGTGAACCTGTTTACAGGATGTGACTGTAGTTCCGAGCAGCAGCCATGATACTGATTCCTAAAGAAAGTTTCAGGGTGGAAAATAATCAAAATATATATCTCATTGAGATTTTTTTCCAATTCTTTTGTTTCTATATGTATCAATTAAAAAGAGTTTAAATCTCATACCTGTGTCAGTTGCTACAGATACTGTTGAAAAACAAGGTGTCTCAAAAGTGTTCTTGAATTTCACTCTAGATGCTTACCAGTAGTTAGAGATTTAATCCTGTTGATTTTGTCACCTTACTACCTTTGAAGGCTCTCCTTTCTGATGGGGAACCATATCTAAAGGTCAAATAAATCACATAATTGTCCATTCTGTATTTTTATAGCCACTTTCCTGTCATGTAGTGATACAAAGCAGCCTTGAGAGTTGGCTTTAAGAGCATCCCCTGCTTGCAGAAACTTTAGGCTCACACTAGTTAGTGAAGGGAAAGCGCTTTTCAGCCTCATATTTTTTTATAATCTGCTTTTTGCACAAGTATGAATATTCTCCTTTAACTATGTTAGGAGTTGAGGCTCAGTTCACCTTATAATTAATTAAGGCAAACTAATTTATTTAAGATTAAATTATTTTGTTATTGCGCACAGTGGCTAACCTTTCACATTTGACATATTGCATAGACATTTTATTTTATTTACAAATGTCTGTTTAAAGAAACGATTAGTTCTGTAATGTGTTCAGCAAGGCTTCTTTATAGCAAAGCCCTCCTGGGAACTCTTATGCAAATAAAATCCATCTGGAGATTGAAAGTAATGCAGGTAAAATTATGAACAATATACTTAATTTTTAGGAGGATTTAAAGGGATATAAAGACACACTTCACTAGAAAATCCAAATTACAAGCACATGTCCTAGTTACTGTGTTTCAGAAGTGCTCCTTCACACAGCATCAGTTGTCCTCCCCAAACTATTGAAATCTGTGTCATGTCAAATATGCATATGATTTATATATTTACTATTTTTTATAGCTTAGTGACTGGCTTGTATTGGGAAAAAAAACTTGCTCACAATTAGTAATATTTTCAGTGCTGCCAGTAGTTCATTAGATTATGTATTCTAGCAGGAGTCTTTTACAGCTATTAGGAAATTATTTTACTTAGTTTCTTTTATTTCAAAATTAAAAATGGCCCATGAGTGGATGTTATCAGGACATGTATGACAGAAATTAATTAAAAGTTTGTAGCTATTGTTTTCTGTAGCTATGGGAGGGCAAAATTGCATAAAAGGAATGTCTTAGTTGTCTCTACTTTAAAAGTATATATGCTATGGAAATTTCAAGTCCCAGAGTGTCACAGTATGGCTATTTTGTAAAATTTAGAAACCTTTACTTCCATGAACCAAAAATATGACTACTAAATCCTGTAATTTCAAATGTGTGTAATCTATAGAGTCTATTCTTGCTTTACCACTCCCTCAGAAGTAAGCCCAGAAAGGTACAGGGCTTTTTATTTCTTTTTCTTTTTTTTTTTCTTTTTTTTTCTTTTTTTCTTTTTCTTTTTTCTTTTTCTTTTTTCTTTTTTCTTTTTCTTTTTTCTTTTTCTTTTTCTTTTTTTTTATTTTTCTTTTTTCTTTTTTTTCTTCTTTTTTTTTTTGAAAGAAAAGAAAGTAGAGAGAAGGGAAAGAGTAAGAAAGGAAAGGAAGTAAAAGCCTGCTGATATTTGGGGGAGGGAGATATGTGAATCCGCTATTAAAGTACTCTTTTGAGACACATTTTCACTTTTGTATGACACACTTCATTCATCATTAGCACTGGCAAAAATTTAATGGGGATAATTTTGAAAAGTTTGATGCATTTCTAAAGGTAATTGCACAACAAGGGGAACAGCAGTGACTTTCTTTTGTGTTTGGGGAGGTTAACTGAGTTTCCTGGGTTTCATCTGAAGAATGAAAAACTGTAACTGAACAATCTGAAACAATCTTTGTTCTTCTGTTTTCTTCAAGTCACAGGAAGAGAAAATTTTGGCATCAAGAAGCATCATTAGTAATATAAACATTTTATCAACATGAAACTACATTGTCCAACCAGTGTTCCACTTTGAGTTTTGAAAGACATTTACTTTTATCTTCATGGGCTAAAAGTTGCTTCTTTTCCAACATGATCAACCTCAATAGTTTCTTGATTTGTTTAATGTAAGGAAAAAAACTTACATTTAAGGTTAAAAATCATGCTCCTCGGTACAAGAAAGGTATGGGATTGTGCCCTTCAGACTTCTGAATGAAGCTGGGATCTGTGCAGATTGTTGAAAAGGCAAGATGCATAGCAGGACTGTCAGCAATCAAAACAAGTCAAAATCAAAACAAGTGGATAAAAGACATATCCAATCACTGTTGTCAGAGAGAGGCACACTATTCTTGCAGTTTCTTGCAGGAAAAATGCTGTAGAAGGAAAAACAATTGTAGTCAGCTTCTGTCATCAGAAAGTGGGGCTGCAGTCATAGGATTTTGGCCTTAAAAGCTTTTAAATTCAATCAGATCTCTCAAATCTTGGGGTATATCAAAGATTCACAATGTGGAAATAAATTTCCTTCTGTAAGGAGGCAAACCCCTTCTTCTCATCAGGAGTAAATTCAGTGGGAAGTCTAAGAGAAAGAATCTTCTAGGAATTTGTCTTTAAAAAGTAATTTTCAAATAAATACCCCAAAGATTCTTGAACTCTAAGGTGACCATCCTAAAGAACAAAATGTTAAAATTAAGGTTATCTGTGAGGCCTTTGTGCATTTGCTTCACAGTACAGGTCTCATCTGAGACCATGGAATATCACCTAAGGTTTCCCTCCTATGGAGGATGTGCCAGCTGATAATATAATACTTTCTTGCTTTCTTTTTAATTGTAATTCAGCAGTGTGTTTGCCTGTATGTTACTGCTATCCTTAATGTTTATCTATAATATACCCTGAACTTTGATTAATCTTTTAAAAATTCTTTCACATCAAACTACTACCTTTTTTTTAAATTTTGTTTTGTTTGGTTTGGTTTTTTGTTGTGTTTTTTTTTTTTTTTTTAATTATTGCTGCTTGCGATGTCATTCAGAGACTGCAGTTGTTTCTGACAGTTCCTGGGAAACTGAGCCAGGTGTCATGTTTGTTTTCTATTTGTAATATATTTTTCTGTTTTATTTCTCTGGGTTATGGATTCTTCTGTAAGTTTGTGTGCATGTGTATCTCTATGTATGTATATGTGCATGTGCATGTGTCTATGTATAACATTTCTGTTATATATCTGTATAGATATTACACTAGGATATATATGTTTTCTTCTTTCCTCTTAATCTTACCACAGTATTTTATATTGAATGTGTTAGACTCTGGAGGAAAAAGTGAGAAAAAAAAAGCAAAAAAAAGAAATATATGTTTTTCGGTGGCTTGTACTGCACACAAAATATTTTGGAAGGTTCTAAATAGAAACAATTTTGCTGCATGTAAATTAAACTGGCAGGGTATCTCTAATGGACTTCATAAACCTTGCTAGACCACTTTAATCTGGAATTCAGGCCTGCCTTGGTTTCCGCTACAGCCCAGTGCAGTCCTTCCTAAGCTGCTTGTTTTCTAAGTTTAGCAAACAGTCTCGTGCAAAATGTACTGCAGACCTGCAGCCTGACATTATGGAGGTCTATATTCCCATTTTTCAATTTTCAACCTTTAATATTTTTTTCTTTGTCATATTGTCCAAGAAAGTTTATCATCACTTGAAAATCAGAAAGCATGCTTGAAACTCTACTTGTGCTTAAAAATGGCAGGTCTGTTCAAACTTTTTTTTTGTTTGTTTTTTAAGTGGTAATTTCAGACTTAAGTAGAGACCAGGAAGCATCCTTAATCTCAAGCAAATACTGCCATTTGCACTGTAACACTATATGGCAGCATATATGGCAAGAAATTCTCATGGGAGGGTGGAGGGAAGGCAAAAAATTACAATTTTACCTGCTTACCTGGTGGCTGCTAGAACAAAAATAATCAATTTTGTTATTAATTATAAACAGGAAGATGGTTGTTTATTTACCTAAGAGACTTCCCAGTAATTATATGTGTAATTGCCCAACTGTAGATTTACTGGCAGAAGTCAGTCTCATATTAGTAGTGAATAATTTTTTTTGTTTGTTTCCCTTGGGAACATATTCCAGAGTAGAAAAATGACCAGCAGAATTGGAATTGGCTTACAACTTTTCTTGACATTTCACAGATAGTTCAAAGAACAACTGGATATGGTGAATAAGTTCTATTTCCTTCAGAAAAACTAGTTTCTTCTGTCCAGGTAAAAAGTATGTTTGTTTAGCAGTGAAAGAAGCCTGCACTGCCTGTGCTATGTGCAGGCTGTCAATAAATAAAGAAGTTCAATTTCCAGGGCTGTCAATAAATATATTATGTATGAGGTTTTTCATTATGTTCAGATGCAACTTGAGGTATTGTCTCTGCCTTCTTGGAACTAAAGCTATTTTTCTCAGCTAAAATGGGATTCCCTTAACACATATTTGCAAATACATTGTTAATAAGCCAACAAATTGCATTTAAAGATGGCAAACAGGTTATTTTTCTTTTCTCTTGATTCCTTCTGTGTGCTTTGAGTTAACTGAAAGGTGATCTTAAACTTCTTTTTATGCTGACTTCATATATTGAGAAATGCAACGTTTATAGATAAACACTCTCACTTTTAATGAAAATTATTAGCTATTAACATTTTGCTTGGAGGCATAAGCCATAGACCAAACTCCATTCAAATCCATTAAATATGCTTGAGACCCAGCTGTCAATAGGCACCATGAAGTAAATTTAATTTTCAGAGTCAATACAGAGCACAGCTGCATTAAGCATAGGATAATTCTGGCACATTATTAATTTGAATGGCCATGTAAGGCATTGTCTAGACAAGATATAAGCCCAAGTTTTCATAGGCAATCTGTACATAAAATGAAGTATGTCAAGGTTGTAAAGAATACTAATAACACAGATCTAGCCTATTAACCAATATTGATTGCTCTTACTGCGACACAGTCCAGTAACTTTAGCGGTGAAATAGTAAGATGTTCAGCACTGCTGCTTCTTTTTGAAAAGCAACGCTAAGCATGGACTTTTTCAGACGAGGCTTGAATGCATGAGATCTCAAATGTTTACTAGCATTATGCATGATTTCTAGTAATCTATCTCTGTGGATTGGGCCATTTTAAAAAATAGGAGATTCATCAAAACCAGCAATTAGTCTTGCTGGTAATATGAGGCATTTTTATTTCAAATGCCATCAATATTTGATTTTTTTCATAATGATTGTAGCCATGCTCTGCATAAATAATGTCTGTTTTAGAAGGTTAAGCAAATTTATGCTTTATAATTTTACTATTTATATAGTTGTACAGAGTCTTTATAACATTTCCAAGAAAAAGAAATAAGAAAAGAAAATTATCTCTTGAAAACTGTACAACTCCGTAGCAAAATTTTTCCAGATTATTTCTCTGGTCCTGTATGAACTCTGCTAAATGACTGAGTAGTTTGGTGCTTGACCCCTTCTGACAAATAGACTGGAAGTTCTTCTAAAACATTAGTGAAGTAAATCCGCTTCACTTTCGGATGATAACAATATCTGGTCTACATCTTGTGGATTCGTTCAGATGCTGAGCCTGGAGGCTTGGATTCATTACTGCCAGCCCTGTCTGTGTCCGCATTAACAAGTAACAGAGGAATAGGGGTGGATCTGCAGAGCACAGTAGTTGGTGCTGAGGACCAATATCCTCATCATACATATTTCCAGTGTGTTTTAATTTGCACTAGGACTGGTGTGGTCCCGGTGGACTCAATGCCCTGTTGCAACTGTAATGCTTGATAAGTGCACTCCCACGGCTGCGTCTTAGAGTTTTGTATCAAGAAGGTTGTTTGTCCTAGTGTGACCTAAAGCACAGGAATGGGGAGAACTCTGGGAGATAAATTTCAGGAGCTGAACTAAACCCTTCATGTGCACAAAGCCTTTGGGTTCTTATTTGAGGTGACTAAGGAACACAGAATAATTCATGGGTTAATTTAGATTACTAAAGACATCAAGAGGTCCTCTAGACAAACCTTCTAAGTTAGCAACTAGGCCCGCTGCAGTGGAGAGGAATGACCACCTTCACTGGCCAAGTTAACACATGCTACTATTTGAAACACTGCTAACGTGTTTTTTTCTTTAACAATTGAGAGAAGACAGGAATAACACAGTTCAGCAATTAAAGTTAGTTGGGATAAATGCTTAGCATTTAATGCATAAAAAAATACCTAATTATCCAATTCTATCACAATAGAATAATTCACTCTTTCTGAGATTAATGGGACATTTTATTACCTAAATATAAGTACGGCTAACACTCCTAGTTTTACCTTAGTTAGTGTGACACCAGAAAGTATTCTTTATAAAATTATGATTTTATGCCTGTGCATACTTTTATAAATAAGTATGCTGTTTATTTAGGATGAAATGTACTGCAAAAGTGAATCCTGAAAGTTAATTTTAAAAGTAGTAAATTATTTCCTTGCAGTTGTTTAAAATTTATGTTTCAGAGAAATCTAGTGTTCCCTTATTTCTTTATTATCTAACACTTAGTTAGTTTTTCTGGAATTAAGGCTGATTATTAAATTACACGTTAATCGTTAACTAGATTCTTAGTCTTCTGTTTTTCAAACAACCTTTTGTAGAATTCTTAGTCTTTTCTCATTGCCAAATACTAGCATTTAGTATTCATGAGACTGAAGTAAAAAAAAAAGGAATTCTAAAGAATGAAAAATAATTTCAACATGTAAAACTACTTTTGCTTTTTTTTTTTTTTTTTTAATTGGTTCTCAGGAAAAAATCCAACTCCAGGAATACAAACTCTGAAAGGGACAATAAATACTTCAACATTTGCAACAAAATCATGAGAACTGACATGACCTAAAATTTTTATTCTTCTATGGACAATTTTCCTTGAGGAATCTTACTGCTAGTTGATGTTTCCTTGGGACATGAAATAAATTCTTGGTCCCACTGAAGTTTACTCAATCAAATGCACTGTTGCAGTCTGCCACTGCTAAAATTGCACCTCTTTTACATCTCTTTTTATCATATCAAACTATCAGATCACAGAATATTTATTTTGTTTCCTTTTTGTATGCCTTAGGTCTGCAGTTAAATAATATTTGTTATCAGAATAAATATAGTTTCCATTTTGATTCCTGTATGTATATATTTTCCCCTCTTGGTTTTTTCTTTAGAACATCTGTATCAGGTTAAATATGATTGCATTCTTTTTCATAAATAAGTTCAAATTGTATGCGGGATATTATAAAATAATAAGTATTTTCTGATTTTCAGATTGCTTTGTTGGCATAATACAAACATTTTATAATACAAAGTTTTTACTTATCTATTTTGACTTCTATAAAAATAACCAAAGGTTTCTAACCTGACTGATTATTGATTGCATGAGTAGTTCATGGTATCTATAATTTTCCTACAATCTATTACAGCAAAAAGAATGAAATTACAATTTTTCCAAAAATCTCTCCTTTATGATTTTCCAGTTGCATTTTCATAGTTAAGTGTAGCTCTTGATTTCTACGTATAGTTTATTTCTGTTAAGTGTTTCAAGTTTTCTTTTTTTTTTATATATATATGCCTAGGTCACCGTGGTTTGGGCTTCTTTATCCCACTGTTATCCAGCAAAGAGTTTTGGAGACCAGAATAGAGTCACTCATTTCCAGTTTTGTGAGAAAGAAATCTTTGTAGAATTTCAACTGGAATGCTCAAATTCTAATACCTGCACTTTTTCTGCGTGGCCCTTCTCAAAACAAGGAGGAATCTTCTGCATATGTAGGAACTTCCCTCTTTCTTTTCAGTGGTGTGTGACCTGCAACCTTAGGCCTGAATACACATCAATATTGAAAGAGAGTGATTTTCATGTGAACCTAGACATTTTGGGTAATGACAGAGACAGTTACCAAGCATTTTTCTGACACACACTGAACACCCTTTTAAAAAGAAAGTGGAGGCTTTGTACTGTTCTTACAGAATGAGGGGAAGTGTCATACTCACCTGGCCAATAGCTAAAGAATCAGAGTCCCCTTGAGCAGAGAAAGAATCAGAAACAGAAGAATGCAAATATTTGTTAACTCAGTATGAGTAGCTTTCAATATGTAGTGTACTTCTGAAAATATTGAACTCTATAAATCAATTTACAGCAGGGCTCATCAAAAAGATGCAAATGAGATCCAAATCCAAAAGTTATATTTCTCTTTGAAACATACTGAAATCATTGAGATGAATATTCTCCTTGCATTTATTTCCAGCTACCAAATGGTCTTGATGTCTGAGCTACTGCCTGTAATTTAAAACTGCAAAGGAGAAACTTGCTAAAATAAAACTGCATTAGTCTGCTAACACAGTGCTACACCAGTATTACCACTGAACATAACCAATAAAATTTGCCATTTACCAATATTATGTTCGTATTCAACTATTAAGAACAGAAACATGCTTTTTTAGCAAATCTGACTTGTGGATCTTTCAAAGAAGACTCTTGGGTTTTATCAGAGTAGAAAAAAATTCTGACTGATTTATACAAAGGCAGATGAAATGTTAAGGAAGTTTAAAAAGATGGCTACTAAGAAAAGAAAACACAATCTACTACCGTTTTGGAAAGAGTGATTTGAAGTGTCTTCTTCCTGCAAAAGAAAAATAAAAAAATAATCTCAAAATTGAGCAGATCAGTTAATATATTTTTATCAATGCCTTATCTCATGGATGTTCTCTGTGCACAGTGATGTGGTATTATGACAGTATGGTATCTTGTAATGGACTTACATTGCTCACATTTGAGAGAGAAAAGCAGCAAAAACTTGTAGGCTGACTTTAAAAAAGCTTTAGACTGCTTCCACTAGCTTTTTTGTATTCCTGGATCTGGGAAAAGCTCAGCTGTGCCTTGGACATGAATTTCATCCCTCTCCTTCCAGGCTTTGGTTTCTTCTCTCAGTAAAAACCCTAGATGCATAAACCAGCAGGAACAACAGCATACCCTTCTCTCCTCAAGAGGAGGGTAGGAGCAGAGAGTGCCCTGTTGTGTGTTGCCAACCTTTTACACCCATTGCTGCTTCTGTTACAATGGAGCCCCCACAGTACTTGCAAAATGTTAATTTTCCTTTCATGACAGTCAGGCACAAAGCACAGGAGGTAGAAGTGAAGAATAAACAACAAAGAATAAGACACTAGCAATTAGTTCGGGTATTTTTCACTGCCATTAAATATTTCAGAAGGTGACCCATGCTGAGAAATTGTCAGCACTTCACCGCGGCAATTATGGCTCCAGTGGAAATCTTAGTGAAGCTAATGAGTGCTTTCATGTACAGAAGGCCTGTTGGATTAGTATCATTACTCACTGTACAACCTGGGAGAGTGGCTGCAGCCAAGACAGGCGCCCTACCAGGCTATGGGCTACACCAGCACATCACAAAACACAGGTACAACCCTCGCCACAAGTTTCTTCCGATCTAGCTGTAGGCAAAGGAAAGGAGAAAGGAAGCAACTCAGCTCCTTTTAGCTGCAGGCCAGAGCTCAGAAACAGTGAAATAATCAGCTGAAGGTCATACAGAAAGTCTGTGGCAGAGCAAAAAAGTGAATGCAGAGTTTCCCAGGTGAAATCCAGCCATTTCAGCACCAGACTGTTGTTTACTCCCAGTCATTCACATGAGCAAACAAAGAACGCTTTTTGAGGAATTTTGTACAGAGATTGAGGCTGCCCAGCTGCTATTCTTTCTCACAATGCTGTGACACATATCTCTTTTACTATAGTTTTCTTTAGTAGACTGTAAGTTACTGACTATATGCAGGTAGCAATAATAAATGATATAATTAGCTAGATAATTCTGTTTTTCTTCAGTAAAAGCTTAATAGTTTGTATAAGAAAGCAATAGATTCCTTTCAACTATTGTTGTTCTTTGCATATGCTGAAACCACAAAGAACATTGATTATTTTAACTATGCTCAATTTGCCTTTGAAATCAACATTCTAAAAAGCAAAAGAGCTTAAACAAACATGAAAGTAATCTAATACTGACATAAACATGAAAGATAATAAGATTAATATGAATTGATCTAAATATTACTTAAAATAATTAGAAATTATTTTCTCATGGTATGCCATTTAAGTTAAACTGCTTCTTAATTTTACTTAGAAAAACAAGCAGAGCATTACTTCCTAGAATTTTAGTTGTTTTTGTTTATGACATTCAGTAAAACAATGGGCAAATATGCCTTTCTTTTTATTGTTTTACATTTTACATACAGTTTGTAACCAACTAGTCTAGTTTTGTAACAGCCAATTTTGTAAGGGCAGGATTGTTGCCATTTTAATGCTGTATCGTTTTATTACTTTAAACCATGAACCAATTGCGTATATTTTTTCTTTTTTGGCACCATTTCTACTACTTTATGAAAAGCAGTAACATGAAGGAAACAAGTCATACTAATAACCCTTACAGCCACCAAACAAAAATGGCATGCATAGAAAAAAATACCAGTTAAATTTCAGTGCTGTTTGTCAAATTAGCTGTGGGGGCCAACCCCCAAATTAACCCAGTTTGGCATTGCTTTCACTACCTCAGTCCCAAAGGATTTATTGGAAGTTTCAGTCTCGTAAGAAACATAGCAATTGTTTTTCTTCCAAAGGATTACCCGAGTTATCTGAATATAACTAAATTTTGGAAAATAGGATGAAAAGCTGAGATCACCAGGTTTTCTCTCAAGATTTAAAAATCTACCTGCCTTTAAACAGTCTGGCAACTGTTTTCTTTTGTGATTTAAGAAGTACTTTCCTTGACTAAAAGGAAACAAAAATAATAATTTGGATAAACTATTTTTGATTAATCAGTGAAATATTTTAAACACTAAAGTGAATTTAAAAATAAATACAAACAGGAAAGATATCTGGTTAGTTTGGTAGAAATATGAGGATTTCCATTGTGTTTCCTGTTCAGCTCTTCCATCTGGATTTATGAAGTTATCCTCTGCATGCCAAATGTAAGACAAAACATGAATGAACTTTTTGTTTTTAAAGATTGCAATTTGTACATATTTATCAAGGTGTTTCATTAAATATAATTATAGTTTCTCCATTTGGAAGTCAGGTAGGAAAGGCTTGGAGAGAGATTTCAATAATTGCTTGCAAAGCACAAAGACCAGAAACACTAACAGTTTAGAAGAGGAAAGTTTTCGGACTTGAGTGTGAAAAGAAAGGACCTTGACACATGGCAGCTGCTGTGTGGAAGAAAGAATAATTGCTTCCTGGCCCACTCTTTCCCCAAACTTGTCATTTGACTCAAGATGTTGCGACCCTCACAATGGACATTTGACTTTCCTAGAGCAAGCAAAGGCAAAGGCTCCTAGGCCTACTGAAACCTAAGAATAGCTTTATACCAAGATGACTTTCAAGGCAGCATTATCACAAAGGGAGCCCTATGAAAATGGTCCTTAATGGCAAGGAATGATTGTGATAAGGAAAACAGAGGAGAAGACAGGGCCAGAAGTGTACACTGGAAATGAAAGGGGAAAAAAATAACTCTATGTTGCCATAGAAAAACCGTCTACTTCTTTAGGAAACTCAAATATAACATTCAGATTCCCATTCTCTTGTCTTCTTTCCTCCATGCTACCTCACCACCACCTTCCTTTATGTTGTGGATATCTGCACTTCTTGTATGCCTATTTCCACCAGAGAAATGACCCAGATCCCAGAATATCACAGAAAGGGCTGTCAATGTCTTGAGCTGCAATGCTAGTCTCAAACTCAAGATCTCATGGGTTTAAAAATCAAGGGGTGCTCATCTCACTTACAAGGTCAAAACTGAGCCAGTGGTCAGGAGAATTTCTGCCTCACACCATGAAGATGAGCTTTTTACTGCCTAGAAGCACTCACCTTTCAAGTGAATCCAAATTGTCTCTGAACACAAATCTCCCACAAAGGTGACTTAATCCATGGGCTAGTGAATAGGTACTTCTTAATCTCTCCCGTTGGAAGTGCTCCACTTCCAGTATATAATTAACATTCATTGCTGCAGGGACTGTGACTGGATTCTCCCACATTCCAAGGGAGTACCCTGACCACTGGACTGTAGGATTTATTTGTAATTTTCCCCTCTTTCTTCTAGCCCAGTTAATATTTCAGACAAACACAGAGAGTCATACACTCACACATCTATAAAATAGTATCTCTAATAATAGTCTTAGCAATACATGCCTTTTTTCTACAGCTGGAGAACAGCAAAAAGTATTATAGATGCCTGGCACAGGTGTACTGCATTCGTTAAAAAACCCCCAAAAAACCAAAAACCAACAACCAAAACAACAGAAAACCTCTAAAATGGAGAAATGAATAATTTTTATGTTAGGAAGCAAATTTTCTACCTATTAACATAACCACCTCACAAAGTGGCTGAAACACATCTTTAGCCTATTGCAATGACTCCCAGTATGTGTATATTGAAGCTGTGCAAAAATTCTAAACCACAAGTAACTCCCTGGGTTTCAGTTTTCGTTATAAGCTCAACACTCAGTTCAGGTTCACTGAAAGGACATTACAAGCCTGGAAAGTCCACAAATGATGTAATGCAGACTTCTCATGCAGCCTACTGCGTTGCACAACACAGCATATTGACAGATAGCATTTGCTCCTCATTCAGGGGTTACTATCACTGTAGCACTCCAAAGATGCAGAACTGTTTCATGTAAACATCACTAAACGAAGAGCCCCTTTATGTTGACGAAATGCAGGGAAAGATAGGGAGGCAAGAAAGTTATTATTTTAAAGTGCTTGAAAATAGGTCAGAGGAATGATGCTTAGGCGGCAAACTCCAGAAAGAGCAAGTTGGGCAAGGTGAGATTTATGGTACCCTGTGAGATTTTAATTCTGCTCCTGTGTGCATCCAGCCTATACTCTATAAGAAGCAGTCTCATGAAAAATACCCTGCCACTAAGGTCTGCATCATAATACAGATTCACAAAGGATCAAATAAAAATTTTTGAGACATTTTTTGTGTTCTTCCATCTCAGATGGAGCGTGGAGCCCTGTGAACATTTTAAGCTAATTTTCTCTACATATGAGGACTTAAGTTTTTAAAAAAGAAGTAAAAATCAGCAGTTTATTTTAACAGTAACCTCCATGTAGAACAAGCAGAGCTAATTGCTACATTTTGTATATTAAAAAATTATTTTTAACTACTTAAGCTAAACATGTGAACAAACACATAAGGTGGTTGCTACCTCAAGGCAATCTTGCCCTACACCAGCTTTTAGAAATATGGGCAATCTAATTGGTGTCAGAACACACCAGCTGATCTAGTGGCATACAACTAGAGATTTCCTGAGGAATCTAAACTTAAAAACCAAAATAATAATTTGCAAGAGTTTGTAACTCAGCTGTTCATGGGTGGACTATGAGGACAAAAAGAAATCTACTTCTTCAGCCTATAAGCTGAGTTGATTGCTTTTTTTTTCCTTTTGAGCTTTGTCTGGGAGGAGAATGTTGCTTTACCTTAGACAAACTATATTCAGTTTGCTGTCATAAATACTACAAATTTCACCCAGTCTTTCTCAGAAATTTTATTCTCTCCATGGAATAGTCCTCAGCCACATAGGAAGTACTCACCAAATAAGATGAGAACTGAGACAGTGAGAAAGGAGGGTCCTTCACAATTATCACAGAGGGACAATGTGCAGCCCTGTAATGACTGTATTTTGCTAGTCCAGCTTGTGTCCCCCTGCACAGGAAAGGGAGTATATGTTGTATCATTGGGGTGGCAGAGTCCTCAGTTCTGCCCTGTATCTTGGCTTTGTAGCAACTACTTAAGAGCTTTCCTGGACACACCAGAGCACACAAGGAATGCTCCCCTTCCACAGCCTCTTAATCCAGCTTGTTTCTTTAGTGAGAGAACAGAAGGGTAGATTTGTCACTAAAGGAGATACAGTTTGCCTTCAATCATCTCAGAAGAGAGCGATCTTTGAAGCTTCTGTTTCTTTATGCCCCTGGCAGAAAATAGTGGATAAATTTAATCTAAGAAATGAATTCCTGCTTATAACTGTTATTTGATAAATCTTATTATTCTGATTATTCAACAGAAACCACTCCTGCATGGTAGTTATTATTCTCACACAGTTCTAATCCATACCATGTAGCTTTTGTACACAGATTAGTATTTTATTATATCTAAACTAAATATTGTTTGTATAATCTAATTAGATATTTTGCAAATAAATACATTCTGACCAGAGTTACACTATCTGAACAGTAATGTAAAGGTTTGAATATTTAAAGAATAAGACAGTTTCTTACCAGAGATTTCTGTTGCATTAAATTAAACATCCAGCTGGCACCTTTATTTGTATCTCATTTCCTTCCTGTAAAATATTTTGTGAAGATGCATGAGATAAAATAACATTAGAAGATGGGTGTTTATAATTAAAAAAATGTCCTGCTAGTGCTGAAAATATTGACATTTCTTCCTGAGGTTCTGACAGAAAACACAATACACTGTCTTATGTCAATGGAATAATTAGAGATTATAGTAATTCCTGCAAGGCTTTCATATGTGGCACATTCTGAGAAAATTTCAAAAGATGAGATTTGCATAAAGGTGGGTGTCAGGAAATACCAGGTGCCTCTTCTCCTATAACAACGACCTACTAAAGAGAAAAAATTAAAACTCCTCTGGGGAAAACTGTTGGCAACGCTCAGGTAAACGTTGGGAAAGCCTGAATTGCAAGCGGAGAAAGGACTTGTCAGTACGCTCCATACCACGTAAGGGAAGTGGTATATGAAGAAAATAACAAAGCATTTAGCATCTTTGGATAAAAATCTGGTAATGAAAACAAATGATAACCACTTGCAGTGATTTACAAAAGCACTTCTACAATTCTTAAGCAAAAATAATGCCTTTGAAACATCAGCGAGTTAATATCACTTCCCTTCTCCTTTTCCCTTTTAATGTTGTATATATATTTTATGTGCATTTTATATACATTTGTCAGGAGAATATTAATGTTCTGCTTTATGATTACCACCACCTTTCTAATCATTGCTTTTTATTATTCTTGTTCAGTACAGCTTAGCCACCAAGCATGAGCAATGAAATGGGGGGAAAAAGAAAAGCAAATACTGTATTATATCATCATCTGGGGAGCGTGATTGTTTCTGCTGTGTTAATTTACACTAAAATCTATGACCCAGTGAGTCTGATTGATTGCCAAGGGCAGGAATCCAGCCCTGGCCTAGTTTATTTTGTGAACTGTAGCCTCAGATATCGCTGCAAGCCACAATGATATTGATTTGATATACACTAGATGGCTCTTTATGCTCTTTGGGAAATTTATTGTGCAGAGTCAGAACTCAGACAGATGGGGAGAAGCTGCTCTTTAAATTGAAGAGGGTTATCATGGTTTGACTCCTGGGTCACTCGGGTTACCAAGTGGCCTGAGCGTGGCTGGGTCGGAGCAGGCTCGAGGGATTAGTGCTCATCAGTTTTGAATGTCAAATCTCCTCGGTGCACTTGAGTTATTGCTAATAGGAACTTGCTTGGGCCTATAACATTTGGATGGCCTATAACTTAAACATCATAACCCTTTCTTCATGTCATGGTCCTTTAAATTATGGCTGAGCATACCACCTTTGCTCTGGACGTTTAGCAGGAGATGGTTGTGTGTTATAAAGAAACTTGCCTCCAAGGTGGACTACGCCATTACAGCTGTGGTCTGTAGAAAAGCTTTACTCCTACACTTCCTGCTTTTGACAGTGTTGCAGCCTCTCATTGTCTTCTGCTGCTCACTCACTGTCACCACCCTGGCTTTGCACAGGAGATACAGAATAGTGAAAGCTGGAGCACAAACCTACTTTTCCCCAAATTTTGTATTTTTCCTCCAAGAGGGAAGGGAGAGGAGGAGGTCTGGGGGAACTTCTGTTTGTGGGACAAAAAAGATTGTCATGGTGGGAAATCACATATTCTTTGGGCAATGAATGAATGAGGAAAATAATGTGCTTCTAACTTGAGATAAAGCGTTCTTTTAGATTTAAGAGATTTTCAACACAAAACAAAGACAGGTCTGCTATGATTAGCCTAAGCCTAATCAGCATTTTCACTTAAGCACTGCTAATTGTTAACCAATATTTCATGCTACAGTAAATGCTGAAGAGACCAGGGAAAATAATATCTATGAATTGAAAGGGAGACATTATTCTATATATCATAATACACCCAACACTTTTAATAACCAAAGAAGAACCTCACCATATTTTAATGGGTATCTCTAACAGAGTTATATATAAACGGTTCAAAGCCTACATTTTCACACTCAGTGTGCTTGTATCAGTGTTTGATTCATTTCCTTTGAGATCAAGAGAACGATTTTCAGTCTCATTCAGAGAGGAAGGAAGTCCCACTTGTATCCAGGAGATGGGATAGGGCTCCATGTTGCCATTACAGTGGGAAAGATAACTCTGTTTCAACTTTTTTTGTGGCTCCTTACTCACAAAAATTAGAGTTCTTTTCTATTTTTCTTCATCTGGTATATGATTCACACAGGAATGGGAGAAAGTAGAGTTTATTTTTCTTAAGTACCTGTTTTGTTTTCTTGATCTGATTCTGGTACAACTGGAAATTCATACTTTTAAGAAAATACAGTTTTCTGCAAACTAAAAGTGTAACACTTACTTCCAACAAAATAAAAGGGAAAAAAAAATTTTAAAAAAGCCCTTTGGAAACACACGTTTATTCTACCCCATTTTACATACCAAAACAAAGACATCTCATGACATTAGTGGTAAATGGCTTAGCCTGGTCTTTTGGACTCTATTCTTGGCAATACACTGCAGCTCTAGCTGTGTATTATAGATATACTATTACCATTTAAATATAATACTGCCTGGCTTGTATTCTGGTCTGAGTTTCCTGGGATTTTATTCTTCATTTGAAATGAATACTAATTGAGAAAGTTACACATTTATGTAGCTCCTGAAGAGTAACACCCACTTCACCTATCTCTCTATTGTAAATTAATATGTGGCAGATGTGAGCAGAGATATTTTGACAGCCTACTTACAGCACCATCACTTTAACCTCTATCTGAAAAAAAAAATCCCATTAGCTTTTCTGCTGTTGGGCTCTTAACCCCCCAAAGTATCCTTAGTTATCATATCATGGGATTTTCTGCAATGCCAAGGAAGAAAATAATTAAAGATACCCTCTTCCATTTAAATGCTTGTTCTAATTTTACTGGGCATATCTTTTCCTCTTAACTTCCCCAATAATTTCAATTTAAATCTTCATTTAGAATGAGATTTTTCTTCCAAGGGGATTTTTTTTTATCTTCAGGGACAACTTAGTGCATTGCAGAAGCAAACACAGAAGCCCTTCCATATATTATGATTAATGTGGTGTAAGGAGCTCCCCTTGCTAGAAATGCAGAATCAAAGGAAGCAGAGCCCATAAGTAGAATTTAAATTCAATACACATTGGAATCTTATGGTTCAATTCAAAGTGGCTCTAAAGGAAATAATTAGACACTCACCAAGGCTTTCAGTAAGAAACAACTTTCCCTAAGAAGGGCCTGCTCAAAGTCCTCATTCAAAGAACTCAATCACTTTTTTTTTCCCCTTCACTTTTTCCAATAGAGAAAGGAGGATTTCTTAAAGATTCGGTAATCCATGTTAAGAGTTTAAAATTTAAGTCTCATTTAAAAGAAATGGTCTAATTGAATGTTTTCTTCTGATGGGCTGATAGAAGTGTTTTATTTGTTGCAGAATATAAATGTATAGGTAATTGTCAGAGAATTGCAAAAGCACTGACAGTGTGTATTTAGGATTCTTTCACATGGGCTGAAATAAGTTGTTGTTCAGTCCCACAGCATTGTTCACGTGCTGTTGTATGAGGTTTTTGAAGTCTAAGAGGAAATGCTCAGTAACTCTGAAACAGTATCTGGCCTGGAAGTCTCACATGTGCAAGATAACAAGAATGTCCTATACTTTGTGAGCTTGATAACATATGATTTAGTTAGGCCACCACTTTTACCAAAGCCTCCAAAATGTTGCCTTAACTCTTTCATATTTTACAGTAAATGGACCAAAACTTTACTTGTATAAGAGTTTGATTTCCTTTCAAATCTCCTCTTTCATGAGAGTGTGAATGGAAATTGTCATCTTCATCATTCATCTCCACAGCTCTTCTTTACCTGGAAAATTTTAATACACACACATGCACCCAGAACCTAGCCCATATAGAGTTGGGTTCTCTTTTTCCTTTTTCACAAATATTTATAACAAACAAATGCTGACTTACACATACATATACTAAAATACTTTCTGCTTCGATGTCTCTTTTCCTTCCATTTGTGAGTGAATGTAAAAGTCTCTGTAGTTATGTCTGACACCTGGAAATCAGGGATGTTCCAAGCCATTACCACACCAGTGTCATCAACCGTGGTGCAGTCAGGAAAGGTCCTCTTTTTCACTATTTTTTAACTCTCCTTGCGCAGTACAGAGCACTTTTTTCTCTGGATAGGTATTCAGTCAAGGAAGGGCAAGAGAAGTTATAAACAGCACTCACAGGACACCAAAACCAGCTCCAAGCCTTATAAACTGCCTGGAGAGATTGCAACTGCCATTCCCAACCAAGCATTTCAAAGGCATAGATGAGAGCAGCTGGCTGGGGAACTGGAGCGGCGCAGAGTAGTCATGAGTCTCAGATTGGGAAGGATGAATTTCACCTCACCAGTCCCTTTACACAACCATTGCATAGAACCTCAATTACTCTGGCCTCATACAAGTGCAGGAGATTGAATTTCACCCTGAGAATTAGAAATACAAATAAACATTTTATTAAATAATTAGAGCCCATAATTGCAGATTACCTTTCATTTGTATTAGAGGAAGGCACAGTATGGTTAGACCCCAGAATCTTGTTTGGTGTTTACGTCACATCTGATTGCTAACTGACATTTCAGGACTGTTTATTTTCTTTCCTTCTATTTTTTCTTCCTATGTAAATTGATTCCAGATATCAGAAAAATAATTAATTTCCCCTCAGCCTATACTGAGATATTAGGTTGAAATAGCAGATTGAGAACAACTTTAATTTTGTTTTCAATAAGAAAATACTTTACTTATTTAATTGTTAACTTTTAATACTTTCTCTTTGCAAGTCTGAGAGGTAACCAAAACATTTTTACTTGCTTCCTCAATTTTATACACTATGGAGAATGTCAGCAACGTCCCTTAACACACATCCAAGTAACATAATAAAGTCCCAATATTTCAGATTAGCAATGTCAGCAGGAGGCTTAAATATTACTTTGAAATGTGTTCAGTCTCTTATTTTTAATAAGGTAAATAGGTCATTATTTTTAATAACACTTACAGTACTTGTGGCTGATTAAAACTTTATTCCTTATTTGAACGGCTTAATTTGGATCTCAATACAAATTTTTAGATGAAGCCCTGCTAAAAGATTTTTAGCTGCTATCTTTTACACAGGGCTGGCACTCTGATTTCCCAGGAACTAAGGAAGAGCAGGGACTCAGTCACTCTTGGTGAAAGAGTGGAAAGATCCTACCATTTCTGGGGAAAACTGCTGACAGTCAAATTTTTCCAGAACTTCCAGGCTGGATAGGAAGATAGTCGGTTGTGTCAAATAGTGTAGGTTTGTGAATTCCAAGCTGCGAAAAGCACTTTAAAAGGACCAAGTCTACTCTGAGGGTTGTGCTTAGGACCTACACATTTTTCAAGCACTTGAGGTGGGTCTTGAACACAAGAAGCGGATCAAAGAAGCCAACTATGCCCCCCAGTCCTAGTGCTAAGCTTTTAAAACGGAAAAACAGAGACCTTAACATTTTTTATTAACTGGATTATTTTTCTACTTTCAGTTTATACAGCATTGAATGGCTAGAATGATGGCACCTGCAGCACTACTGATAATACTTCAGATCTCCACCTACGTTTGAAAATACAGTATTTTTGATTAACCGTAGTGGTTATTCAGAGGCACATTAATTGCAGTTACCTGACAAGAAGAAAATCCTTCTCATGCAGGTAAATCAGACTTGAATGATAGTAGTCTGACCATTGGTAAAAGTGTGAGTGAAGGCATTAGCCAAATGTATATAAAATTCAGAAATAACACTAACCAAGTGAGATGAGTTTTGTGGTAGTTTGGCCTAGGCCTTCCTTGGTGACCAGTTTGTAACCAAGGAAGTGCCCAGATTTACCCGGTATTCCCTATGATTTTTACGTAAGCTGGGGTATAAGAAGAAAGGAGAAGACGCCTTCGTTCTCTTTCCTTCTGGCGGTTTTGGAGGTGCAGATCTCCCTGCTGTTGAGTCTGTCGGCTTGGAGAGTGAGGCCTGGTAAGGCCTTGTTGACCTTGGGAGGCGGAGGCTGCCAGCAGTCACTTCAGCATGACTCTCCATTGTCCCAAGGAGAGTAGTATGATATTCTTTGCTAATCCTTTTAATTGATAGACCTTGGGCTACTGATCGGGATATATATATATATATAATTTTGGTTTTTGTTCTTCCCTTCCCCTTTCCCTTTTCCCTGTGAAATTATATATATATTTCAACTGTACATAACTGTAATATAACTGTAAATATATTTTTATATATATAGCTTTGTCTCTCTCTCAGTTTCGGTTCTTTTGGGTTTTTTTCCCCTCTTCTCCCTTGGTTTGGGGTGGGGGGGATGGGGCGGGGGGGGACTTCTTGTGGTAAGGTTTGGAGACTTGGCAGGGAGCCAGCTCCAAACCATATCAGTTTGTATGGTCTTTTGTGCAACATAAGCTGTGCCTGAATCACCCCTTTTGGCACCTCTTTTTTTGGGGAAAAAATAAATCAAATAAAAAGCAAGTCACCAAACAATATTTTAAAATTGCATGTATTAGAGAAGATAGATATACTTTCGCTACTGAAAATGTGTTTTACACATTTACACATTTACTAAGGTTTAACTTCTAGCCATTTGATCTTATTATGGTTTTGTCTGGTAGATCAAAGAGCACTGTGTTATCAAATATCATTTCATCTTGGTGCAGCATCATACTGGGAACTCTTGTTCAGCTGATTATCTCCTACTGACCTTGCCTTCACCCCAGGAGTCCTTTTCATCATCACTACTTTATATACTTAAGTCCCCCAACCACAAATATGTCCTTCACTCTTTGTGCATACATGTAGGTTTTTACAACTTGCTACATTTACGTGACCCCATATTGCCAAGCAAGCCAGATAGTCCTGCAGGAGTGACTTGTCTTCTTTATTATCTCCTGTACCTGCTGCTTTTCTCCCATCTGCAAACTTTTATGGGTTGCTATTTAAAATTTTCTTCTAGATCACTTATAAAAATAGAAAAAGTGTAAAACTATTTTTTCAGACCCCATTTAGAAGCATAGGCATTTGATGATAATTTCAGCTTAGAAGTACTTTTTGAGATATAGTGGTTGGCCAGTTTTTAATCCATTTAATATATTACATGTTGATTTTGTACCCCTCTTATTTTTTAATCAAAGTGTTGTGTTGTAATTAGTGGAATGCCTCACTGAAACGTCAGTAGTCTATATCAACTTGATTACCTTTAGCAACCAAATTTCTAATCTTATTAAAAATATATTAAGTTAACTTGATAAGATCTATTTCTGGTTCACCCATATTGACTGAGACTAGGTCTTTTTACTCTCTTTTGATTCTTTGTACATTAAGTCTCCTATCAGCTATCCCATCATCTTTTTCCAGTGTTATTATAACAGCAGGCCTGCAGTTACTGACATCATCCAATTTTCCCTTTTTAAATAATCAGTACCTCACTGGTTTTCTTCTAGCCTTCAGGAAAACCAAAGTATTTTAAGAATTAGTGAAAAGTAACAATAATAATCCAGAAAATTAATGCTTTCAAATTAATGGAAGCAAATATTTAAAGCTACAGATCTCAAAATGCCCAACTTTAGGGGCCTTTTAGCATTATCCTGCTTATCCCTCAGTTCTAAGTTTATACTCATTGCTCTCCACTTCTCCTCTCCTTTACATTCATCTTGTTTCTATATTATTTCTTAATTCCCTTTTTTTGTAGCTGCCATCACCTCCCCACTAAACCAGGCTGTTTTTTAAATCCTCATAGCCTTTTCTGTTAGACACGGAATTGTGGCTTTTTTGGACATCTAGAAAACATTGTTAAACAGTTCCAAACTGCCATTTATGTTTTTCTTTTTGATTTCTTTCTCTGGCCTGATATGTCTTGTAATTATTTTCAGCTTTGTGAAATGGTCCTTTAAAAGCATCAAGTACATATATTGCATTTTGGATGCCCTCCTTACTAGTCTAGCCAGCCTCTCTCTAAGAACATTGGTTTCCCTTCTACTGAGTGGAAGCCATCCAACCTCTACAGCATGCTATCTTGTCACAGATGGTGAAGCAATTGTCTAAAAAAGAAAATCTTTTCTGTGTCCAACCTAATTAATTAGCTGATTGAATTTTTTGCTTTGCATTTCCTTTCTCTTTTGGTACAGGATATGTATTCTCTGATAAAAATTTTCTCCTTTCTCAGCACTTGTTTTCACCCCTTTAGGAGCTGGCAAACTGGAAGATGTCTCATCTAGAACAGTGACCTTTTAACTTGAAGGACTGGCTTGCCGCGGTCCGGAAGGGGGGAGGGGAACAGGGCCGCAACACTGCACGGATCCGAGACACAAAGGCGGGATGCAGGTAGAGTGTTTATTCCAGCGCGCACGCGGGTTTTTATCAGCTCCGGAGGGGAAAGGGCCAGAACACAGGGCAGAGCATGAGACAGACAAGCAGGGGAACAAATCAGGATAGGGACACGGGTAAAAGGGGGAGGAGTGGGGGAAGCAGGGAGCAGGCAAACTCATGGCAAGCCTGGGCATGACCAAGTTGTGCACTGTGTAGTGTGAATACAATGAAACCACATAATAACAGTAAAGTCCATATGATAACTGTAAGGTCCATACAATAAAGTCCTGCCAATTGCTGTATGCTTTTCTCCATGCCTGGAACTGTTCCCATCCTGAATCTTGCTCCTTCACACTGGCTTAATCTCAGTCACATTTCATCTCCTGGCTCTCCCAAGACAGAACAAAATCTATTTGTATGTAACATGTCCCATGCATAATGCAATCTCATAAGGAAAGAATCCCTAACAAGGACCATTCCATGAATCATGTCTGAAATATATGAATACAATTTGTCAAATGGGTTCTCAGAGGTTTTTCTGTCATTTCCATACTGAAAAAATGACTATATAACTTTAGCCATGCTGAGTTTACGCTGGGACTCCTCTAGTGAGACTCAGCTCTGGGTTAAGATTCCTAAATGTAAGAAGGAAAATGCACAAGAAGGTATCTTGGTGTACTGCAATTGTCTGAAGCTCCTACCCTGGTGAACCGCTGTCCAGCCAGCACAGTCAGTGGAAGCAATTCAACTCACCCTAAGGAATCTCTGTCTTTTCCTAGTAGTGAATAGTTAGTAGAGTTTATATTAAAAAATTAAACTCTGAGATATCTGGGGACAATGAGGCATTTTTGAAACTGACTGAAAAAATGCCAGGGAAGACTTGGAACTGTTTTAATATTATCTTATGGATAAGCTCACAGCAGAAAGAACTTCCCAGCTCACTCACAAATCTGCTCAAGCTATCACTTGATTTGACAAAAATTTCAGTGTAGCTCTATGGTTAACACAACACCGTCAATAAATATCCTTGGGTTTATAGTGGTTGGGAGTACATCCATGAAAGTGGCTACAAACATGAACTGAGAAATGACATGTAAGGCAACTTTATTCATGCATTGCTCTTGACCTACATTTATTATCAGTTACTTGGTAGCAAGAAAAAATATTAGTGTGTTAGGGGATCCTGATTTTAATTTTCATTAGAAAGCAAAATGAATGAAGTCTAAGATAATGTTAATGATGTCAGCACCCAGTTTAGTACCTGAATGTCAGCATCCAGATCTAAGAACCTATTCATATTTTCACTTTGTGAAGGACCAACAAGATAGGTATGGAACAGCTGCTGTTTGGAGAATCACTCAAGGTGTCTAACAACCCATTTGGGTTTTGCTGTCCTAATAAACTGTAAATGATATAATTTCTCACTCTTCCCAAATGAGACAGTTAAAACTTGTATAGTATGTAGCTGTTATTTTGCACTTGATTTAGGCAAAATACCTATGGAAGGAAAATTTGGGAGGCCAGGTGCAAAGTTTAAAATCACACTAGACTTTAAAGAGCCATTTCAATGCTTTCCTACTTCCTTTAATTTTTATGTATGAGTAATATATCTATAGCAGCCTTATCTTCCTGAGCTTAATACCAGCCTGGAAACTGCACTCCCTGCTGAAAGCAAAGAGATTTATTTCTCTGATTCCTACCTTAATGTTTATTTCTTCCTTCTCTGTACCTCTTAGTCTTCTTTAACTTGATTATTTTAGATACCTAGGCTTCCACAGCATCAGTCAGACTTCTCTACCTACTGCAGTTTCTTTGCAGCATTCATCACAAAAATTAGAGACTCACACCAAGAAGTGCTTCAAATATGGCAAAAGCCACTTTTGCCCCTTATCAAAACAGGAAAACTTACCAGGCCAGATCAAGTTACTTGTTCACTGATAGATGCTGAGAGCTTCAGACCTCTTTTTCCATTTTTCCACCTGAATCAGCATTTCAAAAATGTTACGTTGATTTATTTTGTCACTCTAAACAAAGCTTAGGAATTTGAAAATTGCAGTTATTTTAAATGAAATCAACAGAGGCTAAAGCTGAATTTCATCAGGCTGTGTTATACCTCACATGCTCTCATAAACTGCTGTTCATTATATACTAATGAACACATATCTTTATGGTAGAGGTTGCTTTCTAACTTTAAAAGTAAGAATAGTTTTTAATATAGCTTTGCCAAGGTTCCTGACCCCAGACCATAGGTAAAGACAGCATTTCTTTTGTGCACTTATAGTGGTCACTGGTGTTAGTGCACACTGAGCTCCATATGGTGAAAATCACTACATTTAGCCTGCTAATTAATCTCTCTTTTCACTTTCAATCGTTTTAGAATCACTCAGCCTTGTTTTTGCCTAATATTATTAAAAACTAAGTCCCATGGAAAAAAAACGAGCACAGAAATCTATGTCTTATTGGCAGCCAGCATGATTTAGCTTGCTCAGTGCCAGATTTGAAGATGCATTTGGGCAGTTATGTGCCAAATTGGCCTTTCAGTAGCTAAATACTGAACTCCTTTAATTGAACTGACAAAAAACTATGCAAGAGTCCTTTCCAGACCCATTCAGTAAAGATACTTTTCTAGCTTGCTGATGGCCTAATATACATAGCAGTCCTACAGGTATTTCAAAAGTTGTAATCACATGCCTGAACAAGGGGAAAGAAGTAAACAAAAGTTTTGGAAGCAAGACATCTCCAGGTGTCTGCAATTCTCTCCAGGAACACAGAACATCTGCTGAAGCGGGCTGTGAGATAGAGTGTGGGTGACCCCAAGGAAACATGGTACTAAGTGGAAGGATCAATCTTCTGCAAACTTCCTTTGCCTCTGTTCTTACTGTTGCAAACTCACCTGACTTGTCATTTGCAGGAGGATTAAATGGATATTCCTGTTTTGAATCATGCTACTGAAAGATGTTTGACCTCCTTCTGTGTAAAAATTGATGGATCATTTTTAATAAATCTGTTTCCAACTGGGCTACACAAATAAGGGTGCAAGGGAATGAAACCTGGGGGCAAGCAGAGAGGGTACTATAGCATATGGAAAGTTTGTATAAAACTTATGATGTGAACATGACTTCTTTCACCTAAGGAGAACCTATAAACTTACCTATTTTCTCAGCCTACAAATTCCTTAGTATTTCCCTGGGGACAGCTGAATGGTTCAATTCAAAGGATTTTTTTAATTCTTGTAACCCTAATCTTCATCATTATTTCTAATTCCTCAGTATGAAACTAGAAATATTGATGATCTAATACGTTTTACAGAGCAGCACACAACCTTCTTTATGGCACTTACATCATTATGTAATATGTTATAAAGCAACTTGCATGTTGTAAAACTCATTAAAAAGATATATTTTTTTCTCTTAGGTTGAGTTCACGATGGCCAAAATTGAGGTGGAAAGCTATTAAAGTTCCAGAAATCCTAGCAGTACATGTTCCCTTCAAATGTTCTTTTCTGCCCTCTTACTTGGTGTTTTCTGTCACATTTTCAGTATTTCTGATGTGGGTCTATTGAGAGGTAATTTCTCAGCACGGCAGCTGAAGTAAGACTCCTACGGGATTAGTAACCCAACCTTATAAATTGTTACCTGGTTTCTGTCATTTACACTGATTTGGTCAGGACAGTTGCTAACTGAATGAAAGTGGCATAAGCCAAAGTGAAAGAAGAATGATACTGAAATATAATATAAAAATATAAATTAAACTTTTGTCATAAATGCCTGGACAGATTTTAACACTTGTCAGTGCTTTATCGACAGTGAGTTACGAGACACTTTGTCTGGGAAAACCACAGAAAAAGATAGTATGTTGAGCATTTTTAAAATTAATTTAGTGGTTTTAGCCTCTTCCTGTTTTCAGCATTTCTCAGGTTCCTCTGTTTGCTACTCTCTTGCATACTGTATATGCACATCTCGTGCTGACTTTGTGGGATTTTTTGGCTGCAAAAGCAGACAATTACCAGGGCACATGCTTACTGCTCTAGTGGTTGGGAAAATTAGGGACTGTCATTACATTGAAATATCAGCGGGAATACAGTTCAGTTCTGTTCCCATTGAAATGAGTTGATTTCAGAAGAGCTGTGTTTCAGACTTAGACTGTAATTTGTTGTGCTGAAAATGGCCACCGCGCCAACAGCATCCTACTTCACTTATAATTTAAGAACTAGCATAACCTGTCAAATCTAGCAGCAAGGAGGCAAATCCTATTTCTTCAAGGGTAGAGCAGAAGTCTCTTAGCTGAGAGCAGCAGTCCCCCATTCTCTGTGGTGGTCAGCCCAAATTGTAATACCAATTTGCTCATATAGGCAGCACCAAAATGTAATTGTTGTGTTTTCAGTTTAAATTGGAGATAACCAAAAGTTAAAAGACAAGATGCGTTGCACATTTAATTTACACGCCATTTCACTCATTTTTAATCAGGTTACTGAAGAGACCTTGTCTTCATCTGGGCAGGTAAAGACCCTATCATTACATGAACATTACCCTAAGTCCCTATAAGCTTTGGATAGGAAGTAAAACTGAGGTGATTCTTTTCACTTTCCCAAGCCTTTGCTGTTGAGACTAATTTCTTACTGTTAGTCATGAAAAACATAAACTTCAGGTATTCACAGAAGAGAAAAAGCCCAGGTATAAAGCATGCCTTTACATAGGATTCCCCTTGCTGGACGAGGAGATAAATGATTAAACATATTGCAGCATATTTAGAACAGGAGTGTTGTTTCTGCTTTCTGGGAAATATCACTGCTGATTAAAAGCAATGCAGCTGCTTGGAGAGCTAAATAGATCCAATAAACTACAGGCCATACCCTCTCAGTGCTAATTAAGGTGTTAATTAAGAAATGTTATCTTGAGGAGGTGTAATTGAGGGAAAGAATCCTTCATGGATTTTTGTGTAACAGTAAGCCAAGGATAAGAGATGGTAATATTTTTAAATCTGAATTTTTTTAATGAGAAGATGTATTTTTTTTCTCTTAGGTTGAGTTCACGATGGCCAAAATTGAGGTGGAAAGCCATTAAAGTTCCAGAAATCCTAGCAGTACATGTTCCCTTCAAATGTTCTTTTCTGCCCTCTTACTTGGTGTTTTCTGTCACATTTTCAGTATTTCTGATGTGGGTCTATTGAGAGGTAATTTCTCAGCACAGCAAAAATTATTGTTTTAATTAAATCGCCCATATATAGAACCATTTAATTGCAAAAAACCCTCTACCTATTGTTACATGAAATCCACTGTTTGTGACTGTAAGGAGAAGATAAAGTACTTGATATTTTTTCTCACTGTTTGGTTTGTATCAGTCAAAACAAATTTTGGGGGTGTGGTGGATCTCACCTACAGCTGTCTCACCAGGAAGGGTGTTCTGATGGTTCTCAATCTCCCTACATCATCATGAAGCAAAAAGCCACTCAACCTAAGGAGACAAGTGAGTATGAGGGAGACAACTTATACATTTCCTTTGATGTTCTGTAAAACCTGACAGATAAGAAACCTGTGGATTTGAAGAAATGGAAGCAATGGTTTATTCTGAGCTTTCAAAAGTAATATTAATTTTGTTAATTGGCTGTATAAAATTAGTATTCTGTTCTGAATTGTATTTCCATATGTAATGGATATACATATAATAAAAATGGTAGAATGACTATGGCTCAGGTGAGGGATGGGACACGACCAGCACAAACAGGAAGGCCACACTAAACACCTGTAATCTCACTTTCCTAAAAACTAGAAGCTGGCCCACACAGTGAACTTTCCCTTCAGAGGCTTTCCCTTTGCCTCTTTCACTTTAATGTTGTCTCTGTACAATACTCTACTCTGTGTCAGTCTCCGGTAACGTGACTGCAGCTAATTCAGTCAAACAAGATTTATGTGGTGCAACTGAGGCTACAAAATGGTTCAGATCCAGTTTTTATAAAGATGCAGTGGCTCCAGGATGCGTGCAAAGGGGCTGCTAAGTTGGAGTAAAAGCTGGTGAGTCTATCCTGCTGCCTGGCACTGATGCCTATTGCAAGCCTCAGTCACCCAGCAGATATGAATGTCCTCTAGAGCACTCTGGGTGTGTGTGAGAGATGGCTCATGGGCAGCCAGTTCACAGCCAGTTTAGCCTGAGCCGGGACTCGCAGTTTCTTTTCAAATGTGCCACGCCTATAGACACCTTTATTTTAGATTTACTGGGAGGATGGGAATTGCTTTTACCAGCCTCCTTGTCCTTTGTGTGACCATTGCTCTGCTGAGATGCCTGTTAAGGATCAGGTATCTGCTAGCCTGTATTTTTTCCGCACAGGCCCTGCGTCAGGCTGACAATTTTTTTTCCCCCCCTTGACATTGGCTTGGAAGCTAGCTGTTTTTATTTATTTATTTATTAATCTACGAACGTCCTTCTCCTATCCATCGCCTAGCTCTCCTCAGCTGCGAGCCGCCCGGGATGCCGCGCAGGAGAAGTTTATTTCCTCCCTGCGCACCTCTTCCTCAAGAATCCTCCTCTGTCAGGCAATTAATTTAGAACGACGGTAAAAGCTCGTAATACTCGGTCGGGACGGCAGGAATCGCTTGAGGAAATGCCATTATGGGGTGGGTTTTTCTCTCTTTGCGGTGCTGTCGAGATGTTGTTATTCTCCCCCCCCCCCCCCCCGCCCCAGCCACCCTCCCGCAAGCCGGTCCCTCTCCCGGTGAACCGCGGGCGGCCGGGCTGTAGGGGGTGCAAGAGCTCCACTGAAGCCGCGGGCCCGCCTTGTCCCCTCGGGGCAGTCCCCGCCTGGAACCGGCCTCCGCCGGCACCGGGAGCCCGGCGACTCCCCAAACCCGCATCGGGACGGTGTAAGGCGCGGTCCTAAACCCGAAGCTGTTAGTGAGACCTCAAAAGGGAGCAAGCTTGTCTCCACCGCCGGGGCTCTGTCCGTCCCACCCCCTCCCCCTCGCCCCAGGAGCACGGCGGGCCAAATCGGCAGCGTCGCTTCTGTGGGTTGCCGGAAAGGAATGCCAAACTAGTTTCTTCCCCAAGGAAATGTAGTCAAGGGACAAATGCGGTGTTTTGACTATATAGGGGGAAAAAAATATGTATATATATATATATACACTCACACATATATAAATAAGAAAGCACTGTTAATGAGGATTTTGTTTGGAATTATAATTCCAGCTAGTATTGTATTTAACCCTATGAATGATGTGTCTCTCTCTCTCTCGTTTTTCTTTTATATTTTTTTTTTAATCCTGTGTGTTACCATTGCTGTTCGCTTATTTTTAAGCAGCAGTGCATTTCACTTTTGAACTCCAGTGCTGCCGTCTGCTACTTAAGAGACCGCTCAGCTTAAGTGATTGTCACTCAAATTAGTCCTGCTGTTCTGTGATATATAAGTCGCCTTCTGTACTGCCTGGATTAGTCAGTTCAATGGCAGTGACAAACACGCATTTTTTGTTGTTAGAGAGGGGATTCTCACATGGGAAAACACATGTACATCCAGTCTGGACACATGCATTTCCCACCAGAGAGAGAGGGGGAGAGTTTTAGCAAACTGGTATTTATTGCTTATTCTTGCATGCATGTTCTGTGCGTTGGGTGTCACAGCTTGACAACAGGAAATAAGGTATTGAAGAAGTGTTTGGGCACGTAAAGATGTGACTCTCGAAGGATTAACAGAGCTCTGCAGTTAAAAGTATGAACTGATTATTTATAGCTGTGAATTTTGTAACACTGAAATAGGGTTAAGCCTGAAAATAGCAGGTACAAAAGGGAAGATCCAAATCTGTGCAGCCTGAGTTGGCAACGTTTAAAGGGAACTAAAGCCAACAGAAGCTGTGTGAGGCACTTGAAAAAATCATTTTGTTCCCACAGAAGTGCAAAAGCATCAGGGGAGAAAATTAATTCAATACTTGTATTTCATGATATGATATCAAATATTTAGAAAGAAAGTTAAGAAACATTATATAAGAAAGACTTCACCGATTACACCTATTTAAGAAAACTGATACTCTGATGATGGAATATTATAGTAATTTTCTTAAATATTTTTAGTCTAAAAAGATTGCACTGGGCTAACTTTAATATTTGCTACGCTATAATGTGTAATTTTTTTCTCTGGAGTGATTTTCATAATGTGTATCAATCCACTCTATTTTGATAGGAAAAAAATCCAAACCCAGTCAATTTCTCCTCACTGTTATTAGTAGCTTTATTCCAGAACAAAATTATGAATTCAGAAAATATGCCAGAAATTAATTTTCTGTAGGTAGACAAAGTTGGAAGAGTCATCTCTGCAAATCTGTACTGCCTTCAGCTGTTCCAAGACTCCTGTTGAAAAATTAATTCCAAAGAATAATGCAGTTTTTGCTATCAGAACAAGGGAGTTCTTACTGTAACATTAAAAGAGGCCTCAGAAACTTTTGCATTAAATGTTCTGTTATCTTTCTCACAGAAAATGGAATTGCATCAACCTGATCCGACCAAAGCTGAAGTGAATAGGCCACATAAATTTCCCCCTGTACTTCAGCACATTTTTTCTTATTTTTCTTTTTCAGAAACTTCCTGTGTTCTCTTCTTATAAATAATTTCAAAAAACACCTACATTTTAATCTAGCATGCTTTCATACACTAGAAAACAAATTTTAAATGTGTTTTCTGTGGTCATCTGTATAAAAAAACAGATGTCAAATCAGTCAAATTAAAGAAAAAACACTACATACTCTCTTTGGGTTTTCAAAACTAGGCAAAACCACTGGAATTTCAAATTTATTTTTTTTCTCTTGATTATGAATCAGTTACGGAAAATATTTTCCATTCCTACGTAAATAAGAAAATTGATCCATTTATAGACATGAGGATAAGGCAAAACGTTAAAAGAAGAATGGAGTTTTCAGATTTGTCTGTTTAAATCAACAGGACTGCTGCTGTATGAATTAGGGCTTTTGCAGGTACATGTTACCTGTGACAGTTATATGGGAAGTTATATATATATATATATATATATATATGCATTAGCATATGTAGCTATAGTCTTGGTGTGATCAAGATTCTGTTTCTTTATTGGTTTTGTGTGGGAGAAATGCTGCTTTCAAATGCATGGGTTTTATTACATCCCAGAATTTTATCTGTAGTTATTTTTTTCCTGGAAGTTAGAATTGATCTCTATGTGCATAATTTCATTTGTAATTTTTCTCAGAAGCTGCCATGAAGTACATTCTAATCTTGTTTGTTAGAAGCAGTTGCCTCGTGCTAAAACTATTTTTTGACAAGGCGACACGGGCTTTTCTGTAGGAACTACTCGTGTTAATGACATTGGTTTCAGAGAATAAAATAATGTGGAATGAATCATGAAGTTATTAGTGATTTACTACCTGAAAACATACCAAAATAGATTTTTTTGAAATTTGCAACTTCTTTTCTGTTTCTTTAACTATGCATTGAGCTTGTGAGAGAAAGCATTAGGAGGACTTTTCATCTTGATTAAAGATTGACGTGCATAACTCAACGTGCACCGAAATGAAAATATGCCCCTTAGAGTGATGGCACTCGACCTTTAACAATTGAAGAGCCATTTAAAATCACAAAAAGGCACACAAGTCAAAAATACAAAAATGCATGTGACAATTTTATTAAAAATTATGAATGAATGTATTCATCAAAAACAGTTAAGCAAATCCAAAGGCACTCTGCAATTTGTGTCTTAGGGCAAAATAATTGATTGGGTAGATTGTATGTTTTTACAAGAAGGAAAAGAGGAACTTTATATACGTAAATGGAAGGAAATGGTGAAAGATATCATCCAACAGGTTTGCAGACTAGCTGAAAAGAAACAGAACTGAGCCAGCATGTCATATGATTTCTCACTCAGACCCATGATAAAAGCTCTGTATAGGCCTCTGAAGAATGAATTCCATAGGTTGAGTACCACTGCCATTAAATACTGTAGGTGCTGAGGTTGTTTTCATTTCTCTTTTCTGTTCCTTTTGAAGTTATTCACTGTGTGAATATTAAGTAATGTTTTTAGTGCTGTGATGATAGATTCTGCTTTTTACAGAGTATTTTGCAACTAGGACAGCCTTTGCATTGTTGAATGCAGATTTGGCTGTAGGGAAAGGCAAAACTCCCTTCTCTGATTACATTCAGTTATCTAACCTGAAAATCACTGCTGCATATTCTGCATTGGTTCCATACGATAAATTCCCATTCGATTTCCAGAGAAAATCTACGCAAAGGCTGAGTCAAGAATTGCAATAGCAATCCACAGTGGGAAAGAAATTCTTCCAATGTGTGCTGCTGCTGCTGCTGCAGGCTGCTACACCAGGATGTCAGTTCTGAAGCACAGAGCCAAAATTCAGCCTTGTGATACCTTTTTTCAGACTTTTTGAACTCAGTGAGGCTATGGAGGGTAAGGAATTTGGTTTTTACTTATTATGAAGCTGTTTAATGCGAGATGTATGGCAAAGAAGTACCAGCTATGAAATGTAAATGCTGAAAAATGGCATGACTGTTTAACTCCATGTTACTTTACAATGCTGTGGACAAAAATTGGAGCTGACATTTCTCTTTGATCTGGTTTACCCATCTCGCTCTGCTGCTATCAGCAATGTGTGACAGCAGCAGACATTAGCTAGGAAAGAGGGAATAGGGAAGAAAGAAATGTAATCCTCCCCATGGCCTTCATGGGAGAATAGTGAATTAGAGTCAGATGCTACACTTTTAGGTGGACTTAAAAAAACAATGCCTTTCTCCCAGCAACTGTATGTGCATGCAAGGATATTGGGGAATACAGTCAAATGGTCTCATTTATTTGAAAAAGTAATAAATAAAGGCAAAAAGACAGAAGGCAAAATTGAAAAAGTAGGATACACCTGAACCCGTGCTGAAAATGTGATGTTTGGTTTCATTCTGCTTAGATTATGTAATACAAATCAGGACCTGCATCTTACCCATGAAAATATCTTTCTTCCTTCTGAGTTTTGCCATATTTTTGGTCTTCATAGCAGAGAAGGGGAACCTTTGTCAGAGTAACGGAGCAACTTCCCTCTAAGTAGACACTATTCCTTTCAGCTTCAAGAGGAGGTAGCTAAAATGGAATATGGTAGGTATTGATAAAATTTTGAATGATTTTGATAAGGCTGAAAAGGAAACAGCTTTCAGTATTTCAGTACAATGTTTTCAGGGCACCCAAAGAAGTTATTAGAAAGCAGATTTAAACCACATACACAAAAAAGAATGTTACAGACTCTTTAACCAGGGAATATAAAAAAGAATGAATACACTCAAGGAGTATTAGTCCTTTTATGCTTGAAACTGTCCAACCTTTCTTAATTTCTGCCGTGTCCCCTCTGCTGCTCTTGGTTGGAAACTATTAATTACCAACTGGCTGATCAATATGATGGTTCTGATGCTCCTTTTGTGATTTAAGCATTTTCAATATGAGTTACTCAAAATTGCTTTAATTTCTAAGACCTGAATCTGTCATGCATTCCTGTGAGGGTCTGCTTGTGTTAATAGTTCAAAACAGGGAATGCGAACCACTATTTTATATTTATATTATATATTTAATTTTAAAAATATTTAATTAGCGTGGCCATACTGCTGCTTCTCCGCTGATCACCTTACAGCTTTATGATGCTTTCTAATGCAGAACATTGTATCACAAATACTGTAATTTGTTTATCTAATTCTGCTCTATTTTTTCTGCTGTTCCCCATTTTCATTTTCCTTACATTTTAAGACCATTCCAGAATATCAGAAGAATTAAAACAGTGCTTGCCATTTTAAATTACAATTTCCTTTCTCTATTATGCCATAATTTCTAGAGTGTTAGACTGTCTGGTTTACTAGAGTTAAGTCTTCTGTTTGGTTGGTTGGCGAATCAAGAAGGAAAAAGAGACAGCAAGCTTCTTCCCCTTGTGATGGTTGTAGCTGTAGCTTCCAGTGAGCTTTTTAATAGAGGACATGGATAAGATTGAGGTACTCAATACCATTTTCCCCTCCCTCCTTTAGTGGTAAAATTAGCCTTCAGGAATCCTAGGTCTCCGAGGCCATTGGGAAGACTCTGGAGAAAGAAAACCTTACCCTTTGTGAGGGATCAATACTAAATAAACTGGACATAACCGAATTTATGGGACCCAATAGGAGACATCCACAAATGCTGAGAGAGCTGTCTGATGTCATCATGAGGCCACTCTTGATTATTTTTGAAAGGCTGTAATCATTGGAGTAGTTTCCTGACAATGGAAAGAAAGCAAATACCATCCTAATCCTGCCGTTAAGTGGGATCTTGAGAGGTTGCTGAAGTGGGCCAATGAGAATCTCTAGAGCTGAGTGAAGGAAAATGCCAAGCCTTGGCCCTGGGGAGGAAACTCATATGAACAAGGGTTGACTGACTGGAAAGCAGCTCTGCGGAAAACGCCACAGGGCTCCTGGTGGACACCAAGTGGAATGTGAGCCAGCAAAGTGCCCTTGTGACAAAGGCAGCCAGCAGTAGCTGGCTTCACCAGCAGGTCGAGGGTGGTGGCTCTTCTCCTCGCCATGCTGAGTGCACATCTGGAGTTGTGTGTCTAAGTCTGGGATGCCCAGTGCAGGGGAAACTTGGACGTGCAGCAGCAGGGCCAGCAAAGGGTCGCAAAATGCCAAGGGATTATAGCTTCTGACATAGGAGAGGCTGAGAGAGCTGGGATCGCTTAGGCTAGAGAAGGGGAGGCTCAGGAGCAAATCTTACCAATGTATGATAGCAATAAAGAAAGTGGAGCCAGACTCTTCTCGGTGGTATCCGTGGAAAGGTTGAGAAGTGGTAGGCACAAAATGAAACAGTAAATTCTACATAAATGTAATAAGAAAAAGTTACTGTAAGGGTGATTGTTCACTTGACCAGATTGCCTAGAGAGTCTCTATCCTTAGAGATATTAAAAAAATAAAGCTGGTCAGTATACTTTTTTAGTTGACCCTGCTTTGAGCAGTGGTGGTGAACTAGATGATCTTCAATGAAGTGCTGTATGGGCAAATGCAGAGTGTTATGTGTGCTACTCAGAAGAGTACTGCAAATAGTAGTGATGACTAGGAGCTACAACAGGACATCTACAATAACTAGGTTTCTGCTTGGTGCTACGCTGTACTATATGGACATGTCATATTTTGGCAGTGCTCCTCCCTGATTTTTGTAACATAAACATAGGTTACACGGAGTTCAAAAGTCCAAAAATGTCAGTGGGAGATTGTTGTTGAGTGAGCAGTGCCTAGAAAAGATTCCAGGTCTAGACTCCAGACTTTGATCTGGAAGTACATACGGAACTACAGTTGAAAAAATCTGGTGGGGATTACCAGAGAGTTTAACAGTGCTGGGGCTAGGTGATAAGTCTTGATGCACGAGTGAAAAGGGTGCAATCATGGGGGATGGGAGGCAGGGCAGTGACACACAAAATCACATATCAAGGAGCACAATATAGCTGTAGCATGGGGAGTTGCATCCTGAAAAGTAACTGATCCTGTCAGCAAAGTGTTTGAATGGCAAAATTGAGGCAAAAAAAAAAAGAGTATACTCCTTGAATATGTTAACATGGAAGTAGTGACCAAATATGTAAGTTTATCCATAGACTCAATTTTAATATCCACATCTTAAAGGGTGCCCAAAAATTGGAGAGAAGACGCACAGTGATTATTTGAAGCCCAGGAGGAGGCATTTTACTGCAAGAAACTTAAAGATCATTCTGCTTATTGTATTAAGAATGTCAGAGGTGATTTGATCTCACTGTAAAAGTAATGTCAGGAGAGATAGTGTGGGATACTAAAGGCTCTTTAATCTAGTAGAGAGAGGCATAATTAGAACCAATGGCTGGAGGCTGAGGCAAGGCAGAGTCATCTGAGAAATCAAGTACACAATTTCACAGTAGGTCTGAGAAGCCCTTGAAACAGATTACTGCGGTAAAGTGGTGGCTTTTCCTTCTCATGTTGACTTCAGCTCAGGACTTGATGTCTTTTTGGAAGATATGTTTCTCCAAGCTATTGTGCTGCATACAGTGAAAACAAGATGAAAGGCAGGCTTCTTATTAGTCAGGAGGTTAGTTCTGTCTGACTGATAATGGATTCCCTACTGGGCAATGAAGTTCTCTGTCCTATTACTGACTGTGTAATGTTCTTTAAGATAACTGGATGGTACAGCAAAACAATGGCTTTTGGCCTTAAAATCTATGGTTTACATTGGAGGAATGAAAGAACTTTTCACTATGTATTTCTAACCTTAACTGTTGCTGCCCTGCTCTGCCCAAACAGCTGTAAGGCAACATCGCAGCCATCAGCTCTAAGGCCTGATCTGGTTGTCTTCAAACATCAAGGGTTGTGAGTGTTAAATGTATTCCAAATATTGTATAAACTGAGTTTAGAAGTGCAGAACTCGAGGAGCAGTTTCAAGGCACTTCAGAATAGTGTATAATGCTTACATAAAGATGATAGAACTATTATGCTCTCTCTAAAAATGAATCCATTTTAATGCAAGCCGTCAACAGGTTAATATTTTATAGCATAAAAACTGGCAGAGAATCCGTGCATTCTTCTCTACTTACATTTTCATGAGCTCAGTAAACTGAAACAATAATCTTAATAGTAATAAAAAACAAGACTAAATTACAAGTTGCAGAGGCTATTGTCAATTTTACAAATCCAACAATAGCCTGCAGGGTTCCAGGTTTGTTTCTGGCTGCTCAGGAAGCTTGTGTGATTTGCTCACACATTTTTTCTTATACCCCAGAGCTGTGCATCTGCTGGAGTCAGGGATCTGATATTCTCTTTGAACTTCCTTAGCACCCTAGTGCATGCTGTGATCTATAATTAGTGTACGCACACACACACATACACACACACACACACACACTAGCTATATTAACTCCTAAATGTCAGAAGTTTTGTTGTGTCCAGCACCTGGTTTAGTTGCTGCACAAGAAGAATACAACTCCTGCTGTAACCATGAGGTTGAAAGTCTGTAGTTATGACTTGTGTCCTTAGGGGGATACAAAAATAGAAAAAACAACTTCTTGTTTTTCAGGTGTGATACTATGGTGTAGTTTTCCAGATATGAAGTACCTAGATCAAGGAGGCAGTCATAAATTGCATAGAAACCTAAACTGTTTCAGGTTCAATTAGTGATAAAAGATGTGACTACAACTTCCTTGTGAGAGGAAGAGGAGGGCCAGACACTGATCTATTCTCTGTGGTGACCAGCGACAGAACCCGAGGGAATGGCCTGAAGTTGTGTCAGGGGAGGTTTGGGTTGGATATTAGAAAAATGTTCTTCACCCAGAGGGTGGTTGGGTGCTGGAACAGGCTCCCCAGGGAAGTGGTCATGACACCAAGCCTGACAGAGTTCAAGAAGCGTTTGGATTATACTCTCAGGCACATGGTGTGATTCTTGAGAATGGTCCTGTGCAGGGCCAGGAGTTGAACTTGAGGATCCTTGTGAGTCCCTTCCAACTCAGCATATTTTGTGATTCTGTAATATCCCTGGAAGACCAAGATGCTTTCTTTGTCTGTCTGTAGCATATCATGGCTAGGAAATGACAATATGTATCACTTCTGGAGAGAGATCTTTGGGAGAAAATGAGAAACCAGAAGTAGTTTGAGGTTTTTTTGTTGTTAAAAAAAAAACAAACCAAAACCAAGATAACAAAGAAAAACACAAACAAACAAAAATCGGAAAATGAAAAACACCAAACAAACAACTCCTCCCCCCTTCTCCCTCCCTGCCAAATAACCATAAAACCACTTGGGATAAGTGGGATAAGAGTACAGGTAAGTCTAAGTTGTGCCATTTGTGAGCATTCTTATTAGAGACTTAAATGAGTCCTACCTACCTATCTAAACCAACTGGGTAAAAGTCACCAAGTTCCATGGCATTATTTGCATTTGCATGGGAAACTGAAGTCTCAGAAGGCTGCCAGGTGCTCCACTGTGAGCACTTAATAGGTTTCTTGGGGAAGAGCAACACTTGTTGAGTAATTGTTTGCAATTAGGAGTGCTCTCGTTTCTGCTAATGACGGTGATTCACACAAACCTGCATTTGTTTTGCAGTAATGAGCAAGACATTAAACACCTCATATCCTTGAGATATCCAGTCAGTTTCAATGGCAATAAATAAAATAAAGATAAATAGTAATGGGAGGAGGGGAGCAGATGTATGGAGGGGCACTGATCAAATGTTTGTCATGGAGTGTAGGCAGAAATGTAGAGGGATCATGCCTGTATGGATTTGTAGATTTTAACTTCCTAGTTACGTGCAACTAAAGAACAATTATGTTCAGTCATATTTAGCAACATAGTTATAGATCTGTATTCCATTATTGTTGGGGACATCCCAACAGCTATGTTTGAAGCTTTTTTTCAGAGACTGAAGAAGGATCTCTATTACAGATCTTTGAGATGATAAACTATAGTAATAAGAGAATCAAGATCCCAGGTTAGCAGAAAGCTATATTCTCAACAAGGAATTCACTGTTAAAATTTCGTTAGTATCTTAAATGTCTAAAATAATAGCAGGGCCAGGTATTTATATTCCTGACACTGCTTTTAGTTTTTCAATATGCTATTGAAGTGTGCCAGGCTGTCACTAAAGTACAATATATATGTGTGTGAAAATTACAATATTTTGCACCAGTTTGCTGTTCTGTCAACTTTTTAAAAGTTTTGGAAAAAGTCTTGGAAACTTCCTCATGCAGCAGGCACACAGTATTGCTTCCCAGATTATTAGATAACCTTCAATCAAGCTGAGTTTGTTATTACTTTTATCCATTCTTCTCTGATACAATTAGTAGAACTTTGCATACATATAAGCAAAAGGAGAAACAGAAGGTAACTCCAGAAGTTCAGGCCTCTCTGGTTAGCAGATGGCTCAAAGTTTAGTGAGACTTGTGTTGGAGTGTAGGGTGTGTAGTCAGCGTTTGTACTTAGTTTTCCAGGGTGAACAAGAGTGTTTGCACTAAGCACACTGTAACTATATTGTTCCAAGAACTAAGTCTTACAGAATTACAATTTGATTTAAAGCCTGTGCCATGACTGAATGTCCAGGTGTCACAGCAAGATTAGAGGATGCCAGTGGATTTCTGGAACATACATTAAGTCTTTCACTTCCCTGCTCTATCCCACCTCCTGGAGTCCAGACTGTATCTGGCTGTCCTGCAGGTCTGGCAGATAAGAACCTGAGAGTGATGTATTTGTTGGTTTTCCTCTCAGCTGAGATGTAATCTAACTCATGTTAAACACATTTTAAGGATGTGGTGAAATGCAGTCAATGTGTGCTGTAATCACAGGATTCTTAACTTTACTTAGGAGGTGCAACTTCTATACAATTAACAGATTAATCTGTTTTCATTATATATGTGCAAGTTAAGGTTCTGCCCTCTGAAATTAGCTGCAGCAAATATTTAGAACAAAGATATGATCATTCATTATTATTTATTTATTTCTGCTTATGTAGTACTACTGGAAGGTCCTAGATATGACCAAAGCCGGTTTCTCTGTAGAATGCAATTAAACTGTGTTCTAATCTGCAATCCTAAACAGAAGGAAAAATAAATAGGGTTTAAAAATTGTGTTAAAAAAAGGCTTTATTGTGTTATAACTGGTGCCCTGGTGTGAACTGGGCCTGGTCATATTTTGATTTCCTGTGGTAGTAGTTAAATGTGACTGTCATGTGCCTAAAAGCACATGTGGGTATGAGAGACCAAAGTACTTCTTTGAGCATCTAAGATTCAGAAACATTCATATTCAATACTCTTAATAATGATGTCACTTCTGCTCCTTTCTGGACTTAGAAAGGGAGAAAGAAGTTCTTGCCATGTTCTCCTTTCAGTAATAGGGAGAAAAATCTGGATAACAACAAAAATCCTTTGAAATTAGAAGCTGTTATTAAAGCTGCGGAACATGGGTTAGATTGATTTTGTGAAAGCACCAATTAAGTAGCACCTATGATAAATTATCAGCTGTGTAATATACTAATTGAAGCAGAACAGTTTTTTAGTCTAGTTTTTCTGTTATTTTGCGGGCAATGCAAATAAAGGGTCAGGATACACAATTGAGAAGATATGTTAATCTGGAGTCCTGTAAATCACTTTGTAATCTAAAAGAAATGTGTAGCAAGTCTTACTCTTTTTAGAACCATTAAGCAAAGAAGTACACTCTTTTACTTGCATATGCTTAAGATACAAAGTGATCAAAACTGTAAGATGAAGTATTCTTTTAGGAAAGCTAGCAGTTTGACCAGTGTGTGTCTTAATCTTAGGTAGAAGAAAATGTCTCATGGGGTTCACTCTCGGCGCAGCATAAAGTATAACATGGAGCGAACCTGTACATACAGCTTCTGTATGGCCTGCATAAAGCAACTGAGATATGAGTAGATAGATAAATAAAATTGTCGAAAAGTTAGTAGGTTGGTTGTTTGTTTTGGGGGGATTTGGTGTTGATTTGTGAGTTTGGTGGTGGTTTGTTTTTTTTGAGAAAATTATCTTCAGTAAGAAAGCTGTTTAACAGCAAAGAAAGCAGTACAGTTTTTGTCTTGTGCTGTTCAAACTAAGAGCAGGAATGCAGGGAACTTTAAACTCACTGCCTGAAGATTATTTCTATTCCACTGCTCCACGGCAATTCTGACTGATTTAGGCGAGTTTTGAGGAACACTTGCAGCATGAGTATGTAGTCCTGCCTACCACATCATCTTCCACTTGTCTCTGAAATGTGGATTAAGAGTAGGTGATTTGAGTACTTGCAGATGCTGGAATGAAGGTGAAGCAGTAAATAATCCCTCCAACCTCTACTCTGAAACAAGGCAAATAAATATATTGCAATAGGTATTAACGTCCTTTCTTTCCCTCTCTGGCATGCAAGTTATTTCAGTTTACTTAGAAAAGCAAATGTCAAACTATTTTCAATCAGAAAATATATGTGCATTATCTCTGCACATAAATCTCTACTGATGTTTGTTCAACAGTCCTTTACAAAGTGCATGGTGTGGATACATTTAGGTTTTTAACTCCTTGCTCAGTTAGAGCATATCATATAGCCTAAACTAGATCCGTCAAAGGGACCAAAGGAGTTTCCAGCTTTATTTGATTCAGAGAACTGGCTGAAAATTCCCTTTACAAGTACAGTACACTGGGCCTTCAGCTATAGTGAACCACTGGAAAGCGATAGTTTATCATTCACAGCAGCGAAAAAGGAGGTCATACAAGGATCACCTCTCCAATGACATAAACATGAGACTTTTCTCACAAGCTGTCAAACTTCAATTGTTGGTGAGATCTGTTGTGTCAGTGTTTCATAATAATTGCTTCTAAGTCTTGTTAAGGGTCTAAAACAAATTACCTGAGTGACATGCGTTTGGCGCCAGTGAAGGAACAGCAAGGGGAATACATATTGCATAACAGACTTGCCTATCAAGATTTTCTTTGAGTTTATTGCAGCAATTTTACTGTTACTTTCCACTATTTGAAATACTATAATAAAAGTTGCAAGTTGTCTCATGCTCACAAGGAAACATTTGTTCCCTGGATAATAGTCCAACTGGCCAACATAAACTCATTCATAACAATAGACTTCTTTTTAAGAAGGGGTATTTTAAACAAGCTGAAAAAAGTTAATCCTTTCAGTTATGAAGGCTTTTCTTTAGATTTAAAAAGTATATTGACTGTCTTTGTACTGTAAGTTAGTTACTATTTCTTTTACAGCATATACAATAAATGTATGGCAGATTATATATATTAATGAAAATCAACAACACACCATCCTAGCCTGCAGAAACAAACTTGTCTGCAAAAATATATAAAATTTAACACAATTTTATATATGAATGTTATGTATATTGATATATATGAAATTATATGTACTTCCTTGTTAATAGCTGTAGAGAAAAGTGAAATGACTCTCTACTTGGAAAATGCTGATCCTGTTTGATTATGCATACTGAGGTTTATATGAGACTGTGAAAAGGGTTCTAGGCGTGGGTTTTTGTTGATTTTGTTTTGGGGTTTTTTTTCATTGACCAAACATACAAATAAAAATCCCACTGAAAGAAGAATGGGTCAGCCCATCTCCTTTTTACTCTCATAAGCATATTTCATACAGAAGGTCAGATAGGTAAGCACTGTACCTTGCAAAACTTAGAATGTCAGCAGTGAGTCAATTTAAGTGTAAAATAACTCAGAGGCAGACAAGAGAGACAAATACTTGATTATTTACTTTTGACTGCCACTTCTCTAGGCTTTTATTTAAAAAAAAAAACAAGCCAAACCCCCTCTCTGCTTTCAGGGCCTGGTCTATTTTTCAGGCACTAACTGCTTTTTGGATTTGATAAACAGGACACATCAACTAACAATTTAAACTCCAAAGCCATAGTAATAGGTATGCGGCTTTTTCCCAGAGGCTTGAAGTTAAAATGCTACAAGCGCTGCAGAATGGCGGCTAAACACATGTCCCTTGGGCTCTGCAAGGCTTCATTCTGCACAGTGATGGAAATGTGAAAAACAAGTTGAATGCAGATTTGGCCATTTCCACCACGCTGCAAAAGCCTAGAGGATTTTGTCGTTTATGTCAGGGGATCAAGCTTTCATTGCTCAGTTTAAAGCAAAAAGTTACTGTGCTAAACTTCACTTTTTACTTCGTCCAGGGCCAAAGAAATAGACCTTTTAATTAGGAGCTTGCAGACGTGATATCCTTAAAGTGGGCATATTACTTTGCATAACAAAAATTACCTTTGTTTGTACAGCTTTTTTTGTGTGTGTGGCAGTTTTTTATTGCACTATCGTGCTGCTCTTTATTTTTTGGGTTGTTGGTGACTGATCATTTAAACAGCACCCCAATACATGGATTTGATGCAATCTTCCTCTCAGTTATTCTTATATAAAAGTGTACTTCACTGTTACTTGTTCTTTTCAGTTTCAGAGGACTAACGAGTTACCATCCTGGCCCTGCACCTCCACCCCAGCACAGCCAAGGCCTGGAATGTGGTGGACATGCTCTCTGACCTGCACAGCTCAAGCTCTTCTGAATATACTGAGATCACTAAGGATTTTCTGAATGGTGCTTAGTTAGAAAGATGGGGTCTTGGAGAGAAGTAGGAGTTGACATGCAATAGGAATTAATTTTTCCTAGCAGCTGTTATTTTAAGGATTTGTGTAGTCATATAGTTGATGGTTAGCAAGGGTGTAATTCCCTTAGAACTGCATTTGCTGGGTGCCACTAAGAGTACAGGACTAAGGACTGCTGCCCTGGCTGAGGTTTGCACTTGCAGCTTGCTTCTGCCTTTGTAGCCTGTAAACAGCATAAAAGCTGTAGTGTGTAGTGACTGATTAGTATTCTAAAATAGTTTAAGAGCCCTCTGATGGGCCTCCTTAACATGAATTGTGTAAGTCATGAGTACCAGTGCCAAAGGAGACATAAATTAGCCATGTATGTTAGTATGTAGTTGGCAACTACAGTTATATGGACCTTTCTCCGGTAATATATTTGTAATATACTGGATCAGCAGCAGAGATGCAACAACAGCCTTTTCCAGTAAGCAAAGAACTCAATTTCATTATGTGTTTGTGCTGAACAGGAACAAATGTAGACCGCAGTGTGGTCTCCATTCCAATACGTGGTCTGAGTACTACTGCAAAATAATGCTGATAATGCTAAAACGTGATTGACATCATTATGGTGGGTATATGTATGTGAAATTTCACAGCTCCTCCCATAGTCCTTGGCATCAGACCATCATTCAGCAAAAACAAAATCATTCCACTTCATTTCTAAAATAAGACAAGCCTTCACCTCTTGCTGAGCAAATACTGTCCTACAAAACTATGCACCATTTATCACATATGGCTCATCAACCCAAACCAAGCACTTTTCTTAAGTGCCCACAAACTGACAGTGAGAAATTGTTCTGTCATATTTGTTCTCCACATATATACTAGAAACAACCCTATTTCAGATCCATTGTTCAGCTATGGTCTGGACAGCCCAAACTACTCTTCCCACCCTCCAAATATATAGTGGCTGTAAATCCACACAACAGCTCCCTGATTTACCTCCTAATACTGGCCAAATACTACACTGTGAAACTTCATGGTACGTGAACAGTTTCATGCCTAATTACTGTATCTGTGTGTGCAAAACTAGTCTCAATCTAGAAAATTTGGCTCTAAGTTGTTTGAGAGCTTGGTTCGAAGAGTGTGGATTTTTCATTATTATATTGTAATTATTATAAGTAAATCTTGAATTTTACTTCAGCCTTTATCAAGATCTAAAAAATATTTAAAATCTTTAAGTTAGTTTTGTCCATGTGGTGACATATATCTTTGTTTGAGAGTACAGATGAAAGTATTTTGCAGTTATTTAGAAACTAATCTCTGTAAATCTGTTAAATAATAAAAAGAGTAAAATATTTTATCATAAACTTTTGTGATACAGGAGGTAATCTTTGAATTTCAAACTTATTTTTATGGCTAAGTGGAAGACACATGTTCTGTGAAAAGTCCATTTGGACCTTTCTGTAAAGATGATTTGCCAGTGAGGGCCAGTGAATTTGCCTAACCTCAGATTGGGCAGGAGGAATGGCCATTGCCTTTCTCATCCCTCCTCTTCTGAGTAAATTTTCGAGTACGTGTATCTATGGTATTCATAGACTTCATCAGTCTGGTCCCATTCTTCCATCAGGGAACCATAATGAAGAATAGCTATTTGGCACAAAATGCTCATGTTGTCATGTTATTGTCCCGTTATTTATTGCCTAGCATTGTGTCAGGATTAAAGAGAAATGATCCCTCCTATGATTGCTGAAATTTTGGGATTAGTTCTTATTCCAGAGCAAGCAAGCTGACTGGACAAGTGGGCTGATTGCATATTTGTGACATTTCTTCTAGTGTATTTACTTCTGAATCTTGGACCTGAAATTAGTGTATTTTTGCATTATGTTTGTGAGGAATAACCTTTCCTACAATAATCTGAAGGAATGCTCAGATAGGTCGCTGAATATCAATTAAGTCCTATTGACTTCAGTGACACAGAATATGACCGTACACCTTCTGTGATTTATACAGTGCTGTAAGCTAAAATATCTTTTGCAGAATGACGATCACTGCACTTTTCTGACAGCTAATTATGTGACTCTCCCAATTTGGAAGTAATAAACAAGATTTCTGTTATAAACAACACCATAAATCTAGAATAATTCAAGTTTTATTGTAATGCATTACATGGAAGTTTAGATCATCTGCTGAGGTTCCCTTGAATCTTTCCTTCTCTCCACACTAGTGGAGTGGTACTGGATGGATCTAGGCCTACCATGAAATGCTGTTTCTGCTTTCAGAAATTCCAGGTTCTATCAATAAAATCCTGGGAAACAAAGAAATTAATTGAGTCTGTAACTTTGTCAAACCATTTGAGTTCAGGTGGTTCCCTGATATATAAAAATGATTAAACATGATTTTGAATATTATGGTTGGGTTTTTTTTTAATTGAGGGGTATAGATTCATAAATTATGCCAGTGTCAGAGATTTTGGTTTTGCTTGTTTCAACCCACTGTGAAATCGTGTGGACAATTAGTATTACTCATGGTTTTTTTACAGCAAAACCCAAAATTTTTGAAATTTGCTTTAGCTGTAGTTTAATCTCATGCTGTGACCACAAAAACTTCTAAGGCATGTTGTTCATACAAGCACACAGATCAGCGATGATGGACCAGTGTTTACCAGATCAACCAATCAGACATTTAGTAAACTTGTAAGTTAAATGAAGTCAGACACTGCAACTACAAGGCAATTTCCTTTTCTGAATTGAGATCAATATTTACTAGCTTTCTACAATGTTGCCTATGCTTGCTTGATCAGCATCTGCTTCTGAAGACCATTGATTGTCCAGAAGGCCTTTTCAAAGGCAGATAATGCTCTTTTCAAATACACTTTGTATTGATCAGCAAAAAGAAAGTTTTTTGATGGTGCAGAGTGCAAAAGCCATTTATAAAGATTAAGGACAGTGATATGTCACTGTGGGTCACAGTGAGGTTGAATTAATATGGGCTAATGCATGTTCTACTTTTGAAGACAATAGACAAAAGTATTTGAGGATTTAAGTGATAGTATGCTTCCACTTGCAAAATACCTGCTATGCTATCTCCAGGGACTGAAACCTTTCTCCTTCAAAAATGAATTCCTTGTTCCTGCTCTTCAGTCTCTTCCCACACAACTATTCATATTCTGTGCCCTATGACAAATTAATATATTAACTTGATGGACTTGGTGGAATTTGATCAAACAAAAAAAAAAATCTTTGCTTTTAGGTGTTTTAAACCAATATGAAATAAAGAGGGATGAATGCAGCCAGAATTTTAATGACAAAATAAATAGCCTAGGATAATACCTTGGGTTTTCACAAAAAAAAACCCAAAATTAATCCAAAACTGAATTTCAGAGACTTTCACAAACTTTACCTTTCATTCTTTTCCCTGCTATGTCATGTTGGAAGAACATAGTACATCTGAACTTTGTCCTAGAAATCTAAGTGTGTTCTAAAAGCGATCATATCTTCCTGAAAGGAAAAAAGATGATGGGATATTCACAGAGTTTTTGGTGTGTGAGCTGGTGCTATGAGTTTAATACAGGAAGTGAGGTTTCTCCAAGGATGTCATGGACCAGTTAGAAGTCTAAAATAAGCAAAATGGAAAGAGCACGTATGGTCTGCTGGTATCTACATCCCTCCAACAATAGTAAGTGCAGCATATTTATGAAATAAGCATTTGGTTTCCTAGCTGGAGTTCTCTGCAAATGCCAAGGTTGATCACTGGAATATGGCACATATCTTCCATTAAAGTAAACAGCTGTGGCATATATAGTCAAGGACAAAATTCTAGTCTGAGTCTTTTAGCAACATCAGTAAGATAATGTTTTACATACAGGAAATATGTGTCTTGAGCCTCTTGTCAAAACTTTCTTTACACATATGAATCTTCTTTGAAAAAAAAAAGGTGATATCCACAAAGGGCAAATAACTTTCTATTGTCTTAGCTAAAGGAAATTGATAATGATTAAACAATTTACTTGCCAGATCACTAAAGCTCACACTTTCATAATTTCTGAGCTTTCTGAATATGCATATTGTGGGGTTCCTGGCTCCTTTAACAGGCACTGTCTCTCCTCCTGTGGTCATGATGCATTAAAAGTCTTTTCTCCAACAGGTGAAACTTCCTGATGACACTTTCAAAGATGGAAAGTACAGTATAAAACTGGTAAGTTGTTAACAGTTTGAATTTAGTTATGGGTGTCCAAGGAAATTGATTCTGATCCCAAATGCATCATCACACTATCACAAAAGCAGCCTGGGAAGGCTGAATTCTTTCTAGAGTGGCCAAATCTATCTGTGACAAGAACTTGACTGAAATAGAGAAGAGGCTACTTTTGTTTTTCTTTCTCCACTTCTCATATGGAAGTCAGAGCTTTTCCCAGTTTGACCTGGAGGCTTCCTTTGATAGTTTACTTTTTCTCTTTTAAACTCATTGAGCTTTTTTTCATAAACTCTTCTTGGTATTCATCCACATCAGGTCACTGGAGGACATCACCACCTCCAAAGGTTCTATCATTCTTTTTCTTGTAGTCCTATTATATAATACATTTAATATAGAGGATCCTGTCAAAGTGAAATCTAAGCTAGGTTGATCTGAGAGTTTATCCTTTATGGCTGTTTCCTGCTGTCCGGTTGGGGAGCTCTGGAGTTTATCTCTTTTCAGATGTACTTTTTGCTCCTGTTCCACAAGGATAGCATGTCCTCACCAGACCACAGTTTACAGCCTCACCCCTTTCTGCAGATGTCAGCTGATACTTTGATTCTAATTTTTTTTCCTAAGACATAGCACATTTGGTTAAATTAATTACTCCACTTCTCTATACATCTGTTATCCTATTTAGAATATCACTTTTGCTTCTTCACACCCTTTAAGATACTAGTGTAATTTAAATAGTAATTTTAGGTTTATGTGAGAAAAAAAATCTTGAATTCACAAGCGTTATGCATTTAAAAGTCTGTGGTCTTCGCATTTAACATCTTAGTGCCTTTCAAAGAGGTCTTCATTTGTTAAGAAGCAAAAAACATCTAACATTAGTATTAATATTTGACATATTAATTTTTCCATGAAGGTTCTCTCTATTTTGCACATATCATAAATGACAATATTAAGTTCTATAACAAATTTTTTAACAACTGTATATCTCATGTCAGTAAAAAAAAGTATCAGCTGTCACCATGATTAATGAGCAAACTCTAGGGGAAGAAACAACATGAATACTCTGCACACAAAGAGGTATTGCAATACAGACATTTTATTACCCATGTTCACAAATGAACCAAATAACTGCACACCCACATAACATGTGTTTATGGTTGATATAATTGAAGAAAATATGCCGAGAATTGCAGTTGTCACAAAACCAATAAATGTTTGTTGAATATGTAATGCTAAATTCAGTGCCACTTAAGACTAAACCCCTCAATGAAAAAAACCCTTGAAAAAATCCCAAATCCCCAAAAAACATCTTCTGCATCTTCAGTGAGAAAAGTAATGGACTTTTTTAAAACTTAAGAAAGACATTGGAAGACTAAGATGATATTGATATTAATGATATTATTATTACCATCATCATAATTCAATTTATATTCTATTGAGGGATATGGCAAAATAATATAATTTTGATATTTATTGTTGGAAAAAATTGTTACACTTCAGAGCAATTTTTTTTTGTCTGGTGTAAAAAAATAGGCATTGTTCATTTATTTTATGGGGCAAAAAGATAGTCAAAAGTGTTGCGGTTTGATTTACAAATCAAGTAAAAAATAATTTTCAATATTTACATCGTAGCACAGTCTGTGGGTTTATTTTTCTTAAGACTTGCCTGTGTGGTAATCAAGTATAAAAGACTCCTTGAAAATATTGTAATTAAATAAGCCATTTAGAGGTATTACATTTTGAAAATGTTTTTTCCTTTAAGTACTCAGGCCTTTTTGTAGAGCACTTTACCTGCTAATCTTACAGACTTACAGAGTCTAGCATTTATGGTTCTTCAAATACCCCTTAGCAGTTATAAAGCAGTGGCAGCAGTCGGTGCTGAACCACCTCTCCGTACACCTTGAGAGGTTTCCTGCTGAGTGCTTCCACTCTGTAGTGTACAGCTTGAGAAAGTTTCCATCAGACTGAGTCCAAGAGACATTTTGTTCTTACTCAGAGTCATTCTTTCCCTGAAGGAGATCTGAGCCCTGGCTGGAGTAATGCATAAATGGTCAAGAAGCTTCCCTTTGACCATGAAGAAAACTATGCTATCCTCTCAGCTAGCGTTATCTCCTGAATTCTTTTCTAAAGCCCAGATTTCAGTGGAGCCTGTTTTACACTTCACAGAATACTACATAGCTTGTTGAAATGTTGAACTACTTGTTAAAATAACTGTTGATTTTCAGGAGGCCATGGTTTTACCCCTTGTGTGAAAAGCTCATCTTGTTTAAGCTCATGCAAGGAATCTTGCATGATGCCTTCTCGGACATCACTTAGTGGCCTCAACTGCAGCAAGGTAGATGTACCATGAAGAGGTCCCAGGACAATGTATCTTGGAAAGGTGTATGCCCCTGGTTGAAACAGAAGCAGACTGCAGCTCTGCATGAGCAGTGGAGAGCTGCTAGAAGGAACAGTCCTTCTACATCACTGCCCCCCTCCTCCCAAGCTAAGTTCATTGCATTTTGTGTGCAGTTTGCACCACTGAAATTCCTTCTCCAACACCAGCAGCTGGTTGGTGTTACTGATGTTGCCAGGCAATTAAAATTTGCTTAGTCTGTGATGATAGATAATGTTCACTTGCTTAGGGCCCAATCCACATTTCTGGTGCATGCTTACTTGAACCTGCCATACCTGCTGCGACCTACCCTATAGGGTGTTTTTAGTGCCCGCTTTGATGCTGGCCTGATTGCATCTGTGTATCTGAGCAGCCAGTCCATGTAAGAACAGTCACAAACCAGATAAAAACTGAACAGCAGTGGAGCTTTTTAGGTTGCACAACTATCCTTGCAATATTGAAGATTCAGAATACTGCCATATGAAGGCTGTGTGCCTCAGACAGTGCAAAGCCCATGACCCTGGAAGGATGAGGTTCAAGCTGATGCTTTTCTTATAGGCTTGGCTTCTCAAGGTCAGAAGTTTGGTCTGGGAAATTGTCTTTCAGGAACCCAGCCAAGATGCAGAAGCAAACTTGGCACTTGGCTCACACTAAAAATGTCTCTGTCCATGCCATAAACATCACTGCATGCTGGAGGTGGGGCCAGCTGGGCCCTTTCTGCTGACTTTCTCAAGGACAGCCTTGTCGGAGCAGTGCTATTGGAACACTGCGTCTGAGGTTGTTTAGTACCTTTCTGACCTTGCATGGACATAACTGAAAAAATATGGAGCACTTACCCCAGACTCTCCTTTAGTCATGGACACCGTGCCATAGTTTGGGGCATGGCCTCTGAGAAAGGAGATGGGTATGGGAGTGGGTGCTGGCAGTGGGCAATCTAGTGAATGCAGGTACAGGTGGTACCAATGCATGCTACTCATGGATCCCAGTTCCTTGCTTGTTATTTTCCCATCCTTTCTGTTTCTGCTAGGAGGCATGACTGACTTGTATACAGGTGCAGCCCAAGGAGGCTGTAGAGCCCTTTTAATGTAATGCCTGTGCCAGGCTGGGCATGCCCAAACAGCCTGTCATGTGAAAGTGTGAGAGCAGTTCATATATGGACATTTTCACAGGGGGCATCTTTATAGTGTCTTACTTGTGTGGACATAGTCACAGCAAGCCTTTTGCAGGTCTCATTTGTGTGTCCCTGCCCTTCACTGAATTTATTTCTCACCTTCATTCAGTCACTATTGGTCCTGTCCTTTCTGGTGTTTCCATTCTTCTTTTCATGTGCCATGCCCATACTTAATAGCCTCCCATTTGCCCCAAGAAAAGCAGTGATGGGTTGACACTTGTTGTAATCATACTGTTTAGTTTGTGAATTTTATTCCTTCCTGTCATTTTCATATATCATATTTAATTTAATTGTAAGCTGTTTAAAACAGGGACAGCTTTCCTGTGTTCATACAATGCCTTATTCAAACTGTCTGTGACCTCAATAATTACTCAGGTGCAGTTATAATAAAGAGTTATTATCAGCTACAATAATTATTCTAGGACCAAGAAAAATACAGTGCATTCCTCTCCAGTTCTTGAGCAATGAGTGAGCCTGAACACAGTTGGATACTCTCTACAGTACTCTGTGTATTGTAGTGATGTTGTTTTGTAAAAGTTTTTGAATGTTTACAATTAACTGCCCAGAAGTTCTTCTCATCTGCTTCAAATAAGATATTAACACATTGCTGACCAAGGAATAAATCTTAAAATTTTATCTTGCCTTGTCATTGTTTTCATGATTATTTCAGAGATCTTTTGAGGATGTTTACATTTTTCATGTGAGGTATTTGTCTGGAAATTATAGGGGTTTGAAACTGTTCAGAGTTCTAGAAAAGCAGGAAAAAGTTCTGAGCGGTGTGGGCAGAGTGCCGGTTAGTAAATGATACATTTGACACAGGCAAGTGCTTTCTGCCCCGTGTCCTGAGAAGACAGCACATACGTAACACCCCACATATGTGAGGCACATAAGGACTATCAAATGTTCAACGTTTGCCACAAATTCAGATTTTTTAAATAGTAATGTTGGCAAAGAGCCAATCTAGTTTATTTACCATCTGGTTGCTCTCCAATAGGTATTACTCTTTTTAAAAGTGCCTAATGCAGAGAAATCATTTCCAAGTGCTGTAGAATTTATTTGGACTTAGCAATTTTTAGCAAAAAACCCCTCAGGCTAAGATTCAACATACAGAATATTTGTCCATAATTCTTTTCTTGTGTGTTCTTCTGTAGGTTTGTTTACTTGAAAAGCAGATCTTGTTCATAAGTGCTCCATAACTAGTGGTAGCAGCTGAATCAATACTCAGAAGAAGACACTGTCTTCTTATTACGCATGCTACTACGCTCTTCTCTCCTCTGAGGAAAGCCCAAATCTCATACTCCTATGTTCCCTTTTTTTATCCTTACTGGAATACTAAATTAAAGTGCTATCCACCTCACCACCCCTACAAAACCAAAGCCAGTTACAAAATGCATTAAGGATATCAGATGCAGATTTCTGAAGATGAGCTATGTCTTAGAATATAAATGAATTAAAGATGTGGATACGCTCCAGAAGCCATTGGAATAATTTAAGTGATGTGAAAGAATGTTCTGTGTTAATGCTATCACTCTTGCTCACTTTTCAGGGAAAATTGATAGTATGAAAAGTCCTAATGTTACATACATAATGGGATGACCATTAGCACTCTAGAAGATCCTGAATTTGAGATGTAGTTCTGTGAAAACTCTACTCAGGGCTTAGTAGTGCAGTGAGTCCTAATCAAATGTTATGGTTTACTAGAACACAAGGTAAACCACAAAATTGCATCATTGTGTAAATACACATGTAGATGCTCTGCATTTTGAACACTGTGAACAATCAGATTCTTCCTGTCACCTGTCCTCTTTTCGAAGAAGATCAAATGCGTAGAATATCTCTGCAGAAGGAACAGCTTAGTTGGGTGGGAGTCTTCAGCTCAGAGAAAAGGAGGAACCTTGCAAGAAGATATAATGGTCGTCTATGAAACCATGGAGAAGGTAAATAAGAATTGGTTATTTGCTTATTCTCCCAATACAAGATCTAGGGGATGTCAGCATAAAACAGGCTGTAACCTCTGAAACAAATGTTGCAAATGTCCATGATATAGTCACAACCTATGTTTAGTCTGAGGAGCTTCAACCTGAGGATGCTATTAGTGCTAAAATATTGAAAAGAATTCAAGAGGTGAACAACACAGTGAATGAAAATGAAAAAGAGTGAGAAAGAGAATGAAAATGAAAAAGATTGTAAAGTACAGAGGTATTACCTCTGACTCAGAAGGCCAAGTTGCAAATTATTCAAAGCTGGAATGGTGTTTGTGGGTAGTATCACTGTGCAATCACAATTCTGTTGTGTTTAGGCCTTCATTTCTCATTCCCATGAGAGACCAGATATAATTGGTTCTTCTGGTCTGATCTAGTACACCAGTTTTTGTATTGTTTTGTTAAATTCTTATGAGAATCGCCTGAGACTTCACATAGGAATAAGAATTGGCTATGAGCATCAAAATCAAGTGTTTTTCAGCGATGTTTACAATGCTTACACATGCCTGTAAAATGCCACCTTCCTTTGACTTTTTCTGTTCTCCTAGTGTTTCTAATCAATAAAGATTATTTCTGACATGTAGTTTACCAATGATGTGGAAGAGCTCCTTTGTTTACTCATATACTTTGATGAACTACATCATTGTTCTGGTACTGGGAAGTCAGATAAAGAATTACACTTGCAAGACCAGAGATCTGTATAGTATTTTCTCAGTGTTACACACACCTGGAAGGACATGGAAAGAAGTGGTTTCCAAACCTTTTTTTTTCCCTTATAGTATCTAATGCTATGGAGAAAATATCATAATTATCAAGACTACATATTCTCACAAGAATAGTGAATATCCTAATTATCTCTTTATTAATATGCAGGACCCATTATGTAGATTTGATCTGGTCATATATACTATTGGTTTGATTATAGGTGCAAATAATAGTAATAAGAAAGGTCTAACTCATTTTGTGGATATTATAAACCATTCAGGTATTCACCCACGGGCTGTCCTTCTGCTGTTTTGAATGGGTTGTTGTACTGCTGCTCACACTGTAGTTGTTATTCAGGCATTTCTGCAACTGGAGTAAGAGAACAGTTTCAGAAACAAGCAAAGACAAAAAGAGTCAGTGGAGAGAAAAAAAAATTGCAGCTACGTTTTATTCAGATTCTTCTCTACTCTGAAGCAGAGCTGCTTTTGCAGTCAGTAACTCCCCTGTTGTAGCTGATCCAGCACAAGGCTTTCTAAAGCTGTTATGTTCCCATGGTAATAGGAATTATTACTCTACAGGAGAAGTCCTATCTCAGAAAAAAAAAGAGATGCCGAGCTATCAAAATGGATTCTACCTCCAAGATAAGTTCAGAGTCTCTTCATTTAACAGAGCTGGTTGTCCTCCGTAGTTCTGCTCTTTACACAAAGAATTGGGCTCCATATATGTAAACTCAGCTCTGCTGGCAGCACAGGGACGGTATACCTGACTCTCAGATCTGAAAATATGTTTGTCTTATTTTGCAGTGAATATGAATTATATGACTAGAATTGTAGAACTGTGGTGTGAATTTTGGAGTGCTCTTGCCCTTGTACCATTGGAAACAAATTTGCAGAATCAAGCTCCCGTTCTTTTCCATCTGAAACATCCAGAGAACAAGCATATTCTATGAAGCTTTAGGTTGCCTAAGTAATAATAAAAAATCAGTGCCGATTAGACCTTAAAAAGTCAGCATGTGTATTTTTCAATAAACCTCAATTTTTAAGATTTTTTTTGTACATCTGTTATGTTTCCTGGGACATTCACATAATGTAAAGATGAAAGGCTCTGGTTTCATGGTTATGGTAAGTATTCGTTCTTAGACCCAGTTAAAATGAGGTCTTCTCAGTAGAAAAAGATTTGAAGAAGCAGTAGATAATTCAGACATATCTGTTTTGGAATTCAGGTGTATTGTCAGTTTCTGACTTGATTTGAATGAGATCACTGGCATGTTGGGGATCGATGTATTGACTAGTTTCAATTTTTTAAAATATAATTTAACACAACTATATTGCTTAATTTTGTAAGTAAAATATTAATTAAAAATATGGTGGAATATAAGAAAATAACTCACTTATAGTTTTTATTTGTAAATTACTTTATATCCAAGAGACTCAAATTTAGCAGAAATTTTCACTTTTGGCAGCATGTCTTACATTTCCATGCCCTCCCATTAAATTTAAACTCAGGAATTTCTGGGACACCTTTCACTTGAACTATAACATTTTCAATTGGATGATAGACTGCAGGAGTGCCAGTGTGTTGATTGATTCCTACACCGATCTATACAGCAACTGGTTAATACTGGCAGAACACTGAAGATGAATGGAATGGCACAAGTCAGTGAGCTCTATTATTTTCTTATTTTTCTGGGTCTGTGGCTGTAGAATGGGAGGTTTGTCTGTTATACCTCTGCAGTGGTCATTCTGTCTCCAAATTGTACTGCTCAGGCAGTAAGAGAGCTGCCCCATGACTGGCAAAGCAGAAGCAGTAGATTAATCCTCAGTAAGTCTTCAATGCACTTGGAAGCTAGGCAGAGTGGTATTATGTTAAATACCACACAAAAGCCAGTTTTTATCATTGCTGTTTTGTTTATCAAATGCATTTTTGGATGAAGGAGGACTTATAAATGGTAGGAATGAAATTTGAAGGAGTTATCCTAGTCCTGCTCTTTGAATCAATACAGATTTTCAAGGGCTGGGTTGCTATTTAAGATTTCTGCTATAACGAGCTTATAGATGCAAGTCCTGATCTTTCTTTTACTATGAGTAATTTAGTTTATATGAAGATAGAGCATTTCAGACCACAGTGGATCTCAGTAGTTTCAGAATGTTAAGCATGTATTTGTAGAATTGGGACTCAAATGGATTTCAGCAAGAAGTGCAGAGAAATAAGTTGATGACAGTAGGTGGAGCACACAGTTGATGTGTTTGTCCACTGGTTGTTTTAAAATCTTTCCCATTTTATGATTCTTGGAATATTGTGAGTATCTCAAGTCAAAGTCACAGATTCTGCTGGGTCCTTCTGGACCACCACAAGGTTTTTGTGGTCAGGCTGCCTTTGTCTTTTCCAGATCTTTCATTTTTTATTAATGCAGTCCTTGCTCATACTTTTAATTTTCACCATTCTTTCCACTTACTTATTAAAACTCCAAACCACTAAATTAAAAATAAAAAGTATTCATTCAGTCCAGCCCTCAGCATGCATGAGTTAGTTCAGTCCAGTTGTTCTTTCTTTGTCTTGAAGCTCCTCCCTCATTCTAATGGGAGGATGAGGATTTGTGGCTATCCTTTTTCACTTGCCATTGTGGGATCTGGTACTCTTCATCTATTTCTTGCATAGTTTCTGGAAGTCACCTCAGATTTTCATTGTTATAAATAAAGGAAGGGCATTTAGGGCTTGAAAATATATGTGTGTATCTATATGTGTAACTGTAAAATTCTTTCAAAAACATGATCCAGGTTGTGGCAGTACCCTAAATAATGTTCCTTAACAAATATAGACATATTCCTTGCAGAAAAATGGTTGTTATCTGGAATGAAAAAGCAGATAAAATGGAAGACAATAATACAGGAAAAACACAGCGGACAAGTCATTTGACAAATGTGAAGAGACTTGTTTCCATTTCTGTTGGGGCAGTTACAGTGTACAGGGAAACAGTAGGAAGAATAATTAAAAAAAAAAGAAAAAGAAAAGGACACTGAAGGGAAGTGAGCTTAAAAGGTACAGGAACCCTCCTGGAAGACTGCAAGGACAAGAGCTAAAGCAAGATTTCAGTGAGACTTTTAGAACCCTATTTGAATAAATCATTTTGCTCTAATCCCCCTAAGACAATTGCTAGACAGCAAGGAACAGCAAGGAACAACTTCTTGACAATAAGAAGTCGTATTCCTCATGTTTCAGACTCTGTTACTAGAAGGTAAAAGTAAATTAATAACCAAGTGAACAATAGTTTTGAGGAACTGGTAGAAGAGACAAAATCTTCCTTCTTTGGAAAAAGGGTAATCAGTGTAATATGCAACAGAGAGCATTCCAATTGAGGAACACAGTGTGTATAGCCTGGTGGTTATAATGATGCCCGGGGAAAGTCTTTTACAGCCTGGGTGGGTCCTGTGACAGAGGCCCCTCCAGATGTGGTTCTTGGGTTACTAGCCAACGACAAGGCCATAATATTGCTTTGCATCAGGGCTGTATAAGTGTTTGAAACTCAAGTTTGAGTAGGGATGCAGTGATTACTGAAGAGGTCAATAACTATCCAATCCCTGGTTTGGAGGTGAAAACTGGAATCTTTATTGAACATGTGAAATGCAATTTAAGGGTCTTGTGTGCAGGACATGTTAATGAGGAGGATGGGTTATGCTAACTAGGGGATTACACAAGTTTCTGCTACAGTTACAGAATTGGTTAATATTTCCTGTAACCAGGATTACATGGGGGGAGGAGAATAAAGGGGTTTCTACATGGTCTGATAACATCATCAAAAAGTCTCTCCATATCTTGCTGCAGGAGACAGGCCACTCAACATAGTTAAATATCAATAGATCTTGTGAGGAAGGTCCTCAGAGTAAGGAGTTTCTCCCAGATCCTGCTGTCCAAGGCCGGCTACATAATCCTTTTCTGCTGATATTTGAATTTCGGATTGCTACAGATTACCAAGAAAAATAGTTTACAGCAGAGCAGTGTGTTTAGGAACCACTGTTGTAACCAAGACACTGTTGTAACAGAAAGCGTCATCAACCTGCCCTGGCACTGATGCTTTGTGAGAACCGGGCTGACTGGAAAAAAAGGTTATGGCTTTGAGTATCAGATATTCACCTGTTTCTCAGAAAACTCCTTCCTAAATGGGCTCAGGTCACACAGTCCTTGACGCTTCCCACTGTGCACTTTCAGCAGCTTCCCAGTAAGCAAGCCACCTTTTGCTGGTCACATTTTTTGCTTCTTCACTTAGGAAGTCTCCTACCACTGTCTGAGACAGAGAGTATGTGTAGGCATACCTTTAAAAATGCTACTTGAAGGTTTCAAAGGAAGCTTCTAGAACTACAAGGAGGTTCCCTGACATTTCAGGGGGGTTTTTTCAGTTTGAAGCTTTCTTTCTAGAATATCTTCATATGATGCTACAACTGAGAAATTGCTTCTCCCTTTGCTTCATCCTCCTTAGCTTTCATATGTATATCAATCAGTTTCACATTTTCTGATATACTTTAAGTGAGCTAAAATGCAAAGCTCAGGTGAAGCAAAGTGTTCCCACAAAGATGCATTCCTGTTTTCTCTGCTGAATCGTTGCTCCTGCCTTGATTTGCTTTATCTGCCTTCAGAATAAATGGCAGTAGCGCACTACCTTTACATCTATGATATTTGTCCTTTTGCCTGCTAACTCCATAAAATAAGATAGCAGCCTCTATGCGTTAATGCAGATATCTTGGAACTGTACATGTACATTTTGAGATCACGCTGTTAGCTGTTTTTTTAGTAATTTAAAGGAGATTTGGAGTAAATGCCCATTACTTAAATCAATAGAGTACTCTGTAATCACCTTGAATAAAAGCTTTTTTCATTCATGAACCAGAAAAACACTATTTATCATTCTTACACTGCATAGTGTTATGTTCTGAAAGCAACTTATCATGAGAAACAAAATAGGTTTTTTACTAAGCCAGACTGATGTTAAATTTTGTTAGCTTTGCTCAAGAACCATTGAATTTCCTACTTCTGGAGGTTTAGGCAAACTTTTTTTGTGAAAGGTTTAATTTAGAAAAGCATTCCAACACACTTATTCCTTGGTACTTCATAGTCTGTCTCACACTTAATCTTGCAGAGACAGATGCTACGAGCTGAGGCATCCTGCATGTGACAAAGTAGTCATTAACTATTAGCGTTATTCAATCCCCCCAAAATATTATTGAACATCCCTACTACATTACTGCAAACAATCATCAGAAATTCAGATAAGTATTAACATATATTAAGTGTTGTGCAAGTCCTGTTTGTAAAAAAAAAAAAAACCCACAAAAAACCTTAGTAAAATAATTACTAAAAATGAATTACACGTTTTGTTCTTTTCGCTCAATAGCTGAAATCATTAAGAGGAGTTTCTAGTGACTGAAAATGCAATTGTATTTCAAATAATTTCTTTAAGAGTTTATAGGAATATAGTGTGATGTAGTTAGCAGAATTTGTTTAAGAAAGGAAGAGAACCAGGCTGCAGGGAGACTGATTTTTCCTTTAGCGTTAGGAAGGTTGTGGCTTTTTTCTCAGATAGGAATGACATGGAAATTCCTCTTTTACGGAAAAAAATTTGGAGTAAGGCTCTAATACTCTTCTGAAAATCTGGATAATGGAACTTTTTGTGCTCCACTGTTGTGGTCTTTAAAGTTTCTTTTCTGTCTTCATCGAAATCATATTGTTTTACTCCTTACTCATCTTCTATATTCATATTGATTGGCCCTTACATTTTCTGCTCGGGGCTTACCTCCAATTAGGCTGAACATCTAACAGTTGAAGCCAATGTGAGACAGAAGTATAAAAGGAAAAGAAGGGTGTTTAGTCTATAACTCATAGGTGATGAGGTGAGAAAACAGTTCAAGTTGAGCTACAAATATGAAATGCAGTATTTGCAGTGGAATGTTGGCTTTACTAACTAGCAATATTCATGTTTCCTATCCCAGAAATAAGCAGCTGAAAGACAAGGGGAAAAATCACTTTTACAGTATCGATTTGAAGTAGAGTAGATATAAAAATAACGAAGAAAAAAGATTATAAGTAAGTTCTTTTGAAAGAATAATTGTGGAAAATAGTGACTTAGTGTTACAAATATTTTTTCCTGCTTGAGAAAATCATAATTGATACTATCACCTGTAAAATAGCAGATACTTACATTTGTCTGGAGATTGCAATGATAGTGTTTATTCCTTTTTTTTTGGTGAATATTTTAAAATTAAACAGCAAGGGAAACAATGCCACAGGACCTTGCTCCAGCTCACATATCTTCTTTAATATGCCTACCTGGACTGTACAGCTGCTATCTCCAAAGCATCAGAGTGCCTGAAAGCCCATAAGGCTCTGGTTTATTTTTATGATTTTATGAATAAAAATACCTATGCTTGTAAGTCAGAGGACCTATGTGACTTACATACACCATCATATGAGGCTATGTTTCTTCCCTGCCGAACACCTCTGCCAGAACTCTATCTGTTCCTTCATTGTCCACAGATCAGATGTTTGTGTACCATTTTTATTGTTGGCTTCTGACAGTGTGAGGGATGCTAGCTACTATAGAGACTTCTGACAGTTTTAGAAAACCTGCCTGCATCTGTGAGAGCGGTAAAGCAGGAGGCTGCTGTAGGAGTCTGTTTCTGCTTTTAGATGTGGATAATGGGAATTGCTCAGAACTGAATGGTGCTACTTATTCTCTAGTTTCTTTTCCTTTTGTCCTTTGATCCATTCCCAAACTTCTTCTTGTGTTTCTAATGTTCTTGTATGAAGATCAGATAAATAGAAAAGTTGTTCAAATATCAGGCAGTGGCATAGACTACCTTCCATTGGCAAACTTGGTCAAGTGTCACGGAGCATTCTAAAGTAATGTAAAACAAGTAAAAATGTGGAGTTTTTTTGTAAATGCTACAACTATTTTTCACTGTAATGAAGTCTGTGGTTCCATACATATTTATATCAGATCTTTGATATATAACTGTCTATCTTACAGTTATCCAACAGTGTATACTACACTATTTAAGAACAATTTTCATGTATAAATTCCTCTTTTTGATATGGTGCTACTTTTATTCCTATGTATTGACTTATACTTTGTAAACATGATAGAGAAGCAATTGTTTTCTGCCCAATTAGCCCAAACTTTGCCTTGGCCGTAAAATTTTATGCAAAATATTCCTTGCAGTCCAACGGAACAAAGATAGACTTATAGGTCTTAAAGATTTTTTGGCAAACTGCTAATAAGAGCTTTTTAAAAACTATAAGACCTTCAGCTGATGGAAAAGTATAAGAAGGAAAAAAAGACTGCAGTCTTGCACAGCCAGTAATGATGACAGCACCATTAATAACATGGACCATTAAAATTTATAAAAAGCTATTCTTAATATAGGATATAAATACATTTCTCAGGCAGAGCTATGAAATTTATAACTTTTTTATTGTCACCAGAGGACCTTCCTAGTGCTCTGCAACCCTCCTCTGTCTGCCCTCCCTCATAAATCACTGTGTGGTTAATAACCTAGATTACAACTACCAGTTGCATTTACAGAATTAAATATTGACTATGTGAAAATGTTATTACATTTTTACTGATCGGAAGACTGCAGAACAGCCCTGCAGGACATGTAACTGGACAGAAATATCAGTGTAATCTTTGTTACAAACACGGTTACGGGATGCTTGGTAACAAGTGACAGAATTTTCAGAAACAGAAAAGAAGTGGTGGAAAGTGAACCCCTTGATTTCATACCAGGCAACACATGTCAGCCAGAGCAAGTTGTATATATAAGGCCACTTCATTTTTACCTGAGAATTTTCAAGGCTCAAGCTATGAAGTAACTTTTAAAGGTAAGTCCCTGTATTGGCAAAGTGGTACATCAGAAAGTCTGATAGCTTTACTTCTCAGGTCTGAGATCTTGGTGAAACTAAGCTGCATGTACATCAAATAATGGGGCTTCTACCAGGTTGGCTGAGAGACTGACTTAGGTTTTAATACTTAATGAAATGTTTCTCATCCAGCTTCAAGTCTTCTCATTGGATGAAGTATTCCAAGGGTCTCTTGAATTTCCTCTTCTGCTCAACATATGAATTAACATAACTGCCAGAAGAAAAGTTTCTTATTAAAAATAATTTAGGTTTTGATCCCTGTTATTTACTTAATTAATTGGTTTAATCCTCCCTTAGACTTCTTTGACATAATTTCATTACTAATGCAAGTTTTTACTAGGATTCAAGAAAAAATCATGTGTCCAGATAAATTGCCATTTTCCATGTCACTGTCACACTGCTGAACTTCCATCTGTACCTGTTAATTTCTTTGGTCTCTTCCTTCTGAAGGGAAGTTCAATGAGCTTCCTTACCTCACATCATGAAACCAAACAGAGCGAGGAAAGTTATTTTTGGTCTTTTCCAGACATAATTTTTCTGCTGCACTGGAAACAAATCCATGCTTTTGTGCTGCAACACATTTTAATAACTCAAAGTAATTATTTTTCAATAAATCAATGATTTGAATATTTCTTTGTCAATTTTCAATCTAAGCAATGCAGTTTTAACTTACCATTTTAACCTGAATTTCCACAACACCAAAACTTTTATTAGACATAGGTCTTCTTTGTCTCCTCACATTTTCGTGCTTATCTCCAAACTGCCTTTAATTTGTCAACAGATTCTCTGTTATCTTGCTGGTAGACGGACATCATTACTGAAGGAGGTGTTTTATTTCATTTGCAGATGAAAGAATGATATCCTCTTTCTTTATCATATGGATGTCCTCAAATTGTCCACAGTCTCAAGAACAAGTCAGAGTTTTCACAGACTCCAAGTTTTGCCTTTTTTAAATATTTGTAATGAGTCCTTGCTGGATCTCAGTGCAAATCATACAGCATAATGTCTTCGTGGTAATGATTGTGGAAAGATCAGATACTCCCTTCTTTCTCATGTTGAAACTCTTTATGAATTGGAAGAAGCAAGGAGTTACTTTGAAGAGGCTTTCTGCAAATGTAATAGTAAAAGTGCCAGATTTGTGAAGTGTTTCATTTTTGGTTTTATGTGTGATCCTACTCACAGCAGTCCTGGCTACTTGTCAGATGACTTTGATTATCAGTTATTTTGGTGTCACTTTCCAAAATTTATTCCAGAATAAGTTGGCATGGAAGTCTGTAAGTGAACCCTTGCTTCAGAATGGTTTTATATATATATTAATTAGCAACTGATAATGCATTTTCAGAAAATTTTTCATTTTCTGCATGTTATAATACTTAAGATTAAACCTTTTTCTTCAGTTATCATAGCAACATTGGAATACTACTTGACTTTTCTCAAGTTCTGTTGCGCATTAATACCCTTCTATATCAAGGGGCTATGTAAAATCTAGTATTATTAAAAGAATTGTTCAAATTTATTCTACTTTGCGTATGGTTTCTGTTGGATAAATGTTCTAGCATTATGTATCAGTGAAGATCCTGATGGAAAGGGGTAGCAGCCATGCTTAAGAGGGCAACAGGGAAAGAATTAGAAACGTGAGGTGTTGTTGAGTGGTGAGGAATACAGAATTGTGCACAACAACAAGGAATTTATATCCCTCTAGACACAGGCAACAAACACTGAATAATTCTTACCAGAGAGAAAAACGTTTGCCTTGCCTAAGAATTTTGCTGTTACACAGTTCTCTGGCTGTATATATCAGTATGGGAAATCTTCCAAAAGATGACCTTTGTCTCCCGAGTGGCATTTTGTATTTCATTCCTTGAGACACTGACATCTGAAAGCTTCCCTCTCTGTTTGCTGGGCCAGACTACTTCAGTATCTTTTTGGTCATGGTAGTATCAGAAGACAGGGATGTACTGAGAGAGCAGAAAGAAAAAAAATAGAGGTCAGGAAGAAGAGTAGGAAAAAGATATATACCAGGAAAAGATGACAGCAGAATCATAATTTTCACATAAAAGGAGATGTCTAGCATTTCAAAGCTCCAGAGCATGTCACATAGGACCTTCTGGATGGCTCAGTCCAATCAAAGCATCTCTTAGAACACAGAACATGCCAGCAGCCCATCTTGAGCCTCAAAATCAAACTCAGCTTCCTTCTCCCCAGGTTTTTTGATGAGTGATGTACTGAGTATCTGTTCTTTTCCCTCTAATTATTCTTAGTATCAGAAACTTTGACCTTATTTAAGCTATTTATCAGATTTCTTTGAATTACTTGAAATGTCTCAGCGTGTTATTAGAGTTAAGTCATTAAGCTTATTTTGAATGGATTCAGACTTAAGGTGGTGTTGATTGTTACACCAGTGAGATCAATGGAAGTGAACCATAGTTCACTTCTATACAATCAACACTCTCCTTAATATAGAGTGCAACTTCTCTTCTTATTCCCTGTCTTTACAAAAGGCCTGTAGCCATCCGTCATGATCCTTCAAGCCACGTGGGTTGTGACAACGTTTCAGTTATTCCTGTGAATAACAGCACATTTGTTGCTGCTCTGGTTAGCCTGGCTTTATCCCCAGTTGGTTGAACTGATGTGAGCATTGTCACTTTAGACCCTGCTCTCCAAGTCCTTCAGTTCAAAGCCCACCTCATCAAGTTGACCAGCCAATTGCTCTGGCTCTAGTGGTGTTCGTTCACCAGACAAGTGTTATGGAGACTGTTGAGAGATGTGAAGTATGAAGAGGCTGTTGCCTACAAGTGATTAGCTGACCTTGCAGGCAACAGCAGAGAGTGGCAAAAGCAGTGGGAGGAGCGATGAGGAGCAATCCTGTAAGTTCATGCCAACTTTTAAAACAAGTTGATGGAAGATGGTGGATTTAGAGAGCTTAGCTGGCTAAATGTCATTCGATTGACTTTATCTGCTATGAAAATTGGTCTACCATGAGTAATAAGGTGTTTTTAATCACAATAATGCACAACACAGTTTAATGTGGTTTATTCCCTGGTCTAATGGAAAGCCTTCAGCTGACTGCTACCGATCAAAGAGTTCTTCCATAGCTTATGTGATCATGCTAGTATGTAAATGAGGGGAAGAAGGAGGAAGGGGGGGACATTTGGAGTGATGACATATGTCTTTCCGGGTCACCATGACATCAGTCACCAGTAATGAAGCCTTACTTTCCTGAGAACAGGAGATAACCGAACACCTGTCTGCCCATAGGAAGTAGAAAATTAATTCTTTGTTTCATTTTTCATATGTGTGGCTTCTGATTTCCCTATTAAACTGTCTTTATCTCAACCCACAAGTTTTCTAACTTTTACCCTTCCGATTCTCTCCCCAGTCCCACTGATGGGGGAGTGAGTGAGAGGCTGCATGTTACTTGGTTGCAGACTGGGATTAAACCACAACAAGTTCAAATACATAGACCTACAGAACTCTTTAAAGTGCTATGGGAACAGAAGAAAAATAATAATTAAATATAGACTAATGATATTGCAACAGGGTAAAAATTTACCTCACCTTTGTGGGACCAAATGGTAACAACACAGCTAGAGTAAAGGTCTGTCTTAAGAGTTTTATTGCACTGTGCCCATTCTTCTCTTCCAACATGCAAATGTCTGGTTTTACAGATGTTGATTACTAAAAATTATTTTCTTATATAAATGTAGTCAGATTACCTGATTGACTCTTGACAATCTTCCCTCTCTTCTCCCCAACTTTTGACAATTGTCATTTTTTTTCCCAATACATTTCCTATATTCAGCAGACCCTTTCAAAGACAAGTTTTTTACAGACATTTTTATTGTTTCCCCACTCCCTAGTCTTTCATATTTGTCTATTAGATATCCGACAATAATAATTAAAACCAAAGCAATTCTTACAATATGGGGGGGAAAAGCCTATAGAAATAGCTGACTGATGCTTCACACAAAAGTTAATAGCTTATTCCTCTCCTATAAAAGATGCTGAGAATGGAGTATCTGTTGGACAGCTGAGTGCAGTCAGCTCTCAATTTCATTTGCACAATGGCATCCCATTAAATAGTATCCCAAATTAATGTTTCTATCTCTCAGTTGTTATATTTCATTTGAGATGGCACTGTGAGCTCTTTGCATGATCAGTAGAGTTTCCCACCACCTGCTCACTTTCACAGAGGAAGGAGGCAAACAGGACCAGCATTCTGCTGACAGGAGGGAAAATAGCTACCTATCAAATGATAGGGAATGCAGTAGAAGTTGAAGCAGAGCATCTATACTAAAACAGACTTTGTGCTGTGCAGTCTTTCATAGCTCTCGGTGGTGTGTCCAGTTAAAAAGTATCACAGATAAGTACAGAACACAAAAATAATGCTAAACCTAAGCACAGGGCTTTAATTTACTTCTTGGAGAACTTAACACAGCTTTTAGAGCTATGTCTTGCAAGAGTCTGTATGTGTGTTTGCATAGACAAACATACAACAGGAGAATTACAGAATAAAATCCATGTATTTGTTTTACCTTGATGCAGACTTCAAAATGAAGCAGTTAACTACTAACTCCTTTCATTTCTAGCATGCAGTCTGTGAGAAACTGGGGTACTTGTCCTTCATAAAATATGATTTGATTTATGAAAGTGTAAAACTAAGACTTATTTCTTCTAGAAGAACTCGAACACTTAAGCCATCTGCATTCAGCAGTTCTACCATGCTGTTTATTCAAATGAGAATTCTTAACAAAAAGGTTGCTTCATTGGGACAGTTCAGCTTGTTTGCCCAGCAGGAGCTCCACACTTTATTTAAGCTTTTAAACTCCATATCAGTAGCATGAGTTGATGTTTAGTGCACAACAGAGATACAGTATAGCCTAATATATGCATTTTTCTTTCAGAATTCTAATGGTTTAGTACTGAAGGAAATTTACACAAGCCTTATAGAAATTAAAGCAAGGCATTTATTTCATTCAGAGAATGCAGTGACTTCCAATGGTTGCACTGCTAAGGACTCTCAGCTTTGAAAGGGACCTTTTATTGTGCAGGAAGAAAGCTCAGATATAGCGCTAAGCGAGAATTTCGGAGTCCAGATTAGCATGCCTAGCAACTCATTGCTGTGTACCGTTTTTTCCCAGTCCCCTACTAGCTGAACTCTTTCCGTACATCTTTAATTGATTGGGTTAATATAAACCCTCAGCACTACCAGTGTTTGTGTGGCCCCCATAATAAGGCTATTGTGTGCTTCTCTCTACTCTTGTGTTCCCTATTTAGGAATGTGTCGCTCTGAGCAGTTCAAAAGTGTGAGCAAATGAAAAAAGCCACAATCACTTCATTAATGATTTGTAAACAGAATATCCAGTACTGACGCCACCTGCATAGGCTTTCAGAAGAAAAAATACTGGATTTGCTGAAGCTCTGTGTAGAATCACTGTGGAATTTAATTCGGCAGAGTAAATAAATGCCCCAATTAACACTTTTACACTCAACCAAATGGCTGTATTTAGAGGAAACAATTTCTTTCTTCAAGGAAAAATTCAAAGGAGACATGAGATGAAGATAAAAAAGAACACCCCAAAAACAAACAAACAAAAAATAACCCTTAAATCTCTCTCAGCAACTTTTACACAAGACGGCACACTGCAGTGGCTGAAGTTATAAAGGCAGACAGCAAAATGTGTTTAAAAAAGGAATGTGAAGTAAGAAAAAAGTTCACTGAAAATTTCAAAATAGCAGCAAATGTGTTTATAACTTCAGTTTGCTGCTGCTGTAGGCCTCATTAAAGCAAGCCTTTGTTTTTTCCTTTTCAAACACTACCTATTATGACAGCTAGAAACAGCTTACCAGCTGCATACTGTCATCTTGGCCTGCCAAGATATCATGTAATCATTCTCAGAGTCTAAAAACGGGTATCCACCACTGGCTTTGTGAAGATGTCAAAAAGCCTAAAATTGCTCTGCAGGCATATAGTTCTAACTACACTGCATAGCTGTTGATTTAAGAAAGACTTTTAGTAAACCCTACTGAGGTAATATTTATCTACTGAACCTTTCTAAATTAGAGGCAAGCCTCTTACATGGCAGCAGATATGCACAGTTTTAAGACCTGTCAAATACCGTGAAGTTCCTTCAAATGCAAGGAAAGAAAATGAGAGTCAGGCTTCTTTCTGAAATGCCAGGCATTCAGTTGCTCACCGGTGCCTGCAGTGACAATGCAAACCCCCTCATCAGCCAGGGGATCACCTGGCTCTCCTATCTGATCTGCCATCCTTCTGTACTCTGCCTGCTACTAAAGCAAACATGCTGCAAAGGAAGGAGACATGAAAAGGAAGCTCTGAGTATTTTATCCTGCATTTCTAGAACTGTGTCATGGAACACCACAGAATGCCATAAGTAAACAGCAGAGTGGGTCCACATTTTCACTGGAGTGGGTGAGGAGAGGTTGTGACCGTGGTCAGACACATAGCATTGCAGAGGGAGTCTTTGGAGGGGAGAGTGGCCTCTGAGCAAGGCTTGTAGGCCACCACTGTTTTTCCTCTATCCAGGAGAACAAAGACATGGTTTCTCCCTTCAGGGAAGGATTTTGAAACACTGATTCTTCTTCTTGAAGATAAAATAGCTGCCCATCCTGAGGTATATATTGCCCTTTCCCACTCTCCTGTTTTGCAGAGCTCTGTATGATGCACTTGTGGTCAGGGTGAAATGGGCTCTCTCACCCTGAAACCCAGCTGCAAAAAGATCAGTTCAGAGCTCAGCCACAGGCCCCAAAAAAACACACGGACTCTTAGGATTTTTTAGAAAAGAAAGAGAACATAACCGAAGATGTTGATGTATGGGTTGAGGTGAGTTTGGGGGAAAATGTATCTTTGATATTGTAGGCAGTGCTCCTCCTGCCCCACATTAATCTGAAGCAAAAAGGGATGCGAAAAGGAAGCAGAAGTCCAGAATTTTAGTATCATACCTTCGCTGATTAAAGAGTCCAAATTAGTTCCAAAAGGACTTGGGAACTCCTGAAACCTTGCAGAAAGATCAGTCATCTTTACTGTGTAGCATGAGATGCCATCCATTTCCCAAATGTTTGACTATCCATCATTTTAATGGTTTATAGGCCATTGACTAACTGTCCCATACAAAGATGTAAAGCAGGAATAACGGAAATGGAACATAATTCTAGGATCCAGAGGTTATATGTGATTGCATCAAGAAAAATATTGGCATCATATTAATGTGAAGCTCTTTGTCATTATTGTTGGCTTGGCTCTCAGTTCTCAAATACGGGCTTATGGTAGTTTTACGTTCTCCTAAACTACAGCTCTGAAGCATATTTTTGCAAAGTTTGGGTTCTACTTGAAAGATTGAATGTTGTAAACAAGGTCTAAAGGTCTACCAAAATAGCTCAAACTACTGTACAAATTACTGAGCGAGGACAACCCTCAGGTAATCCGAACTAGTATTCCTGGCAGGAGATGCAATAAAGAAAGCAAATCACTAGAGTTAGAGTAAGCGTGAGTTAAAGTACAAACAAAGATAATATGTGTCATTAGGAGTTCATTCTTCCTCCAAAGACAGAAGTTTCTGGACAGAACAGTTCTGGATGGAATAGCTAGAAATGTTGCTGCTTTTCTTGCATACTGTGTGTAAGCATTAATGATAGAAAGCCACTGCAGAAAAACTTACGGTACCTGAAAGGTCTCACAAATTAATGCAAGATTACTGCCTAGCCTACTTGCCAGAAGCCCACTTCATCTCCTATTTTAAGCAAATGTGGGCAGGTATGACTAATGATTTAGTTATTGCAGATGCCACAGGCACCATTATAAGGCAAAAAGCTACATATAATGAACATCATTCCTACTTTAGGAATGTGTGCAAAATAGGCATAGATTTAGAGGATCTTAAAGCAAGTAGGCTGACCATGTGCTCATCTGATATTCACAATTATGGTATCAGAGAAGTCTGTTCTGTGACATGCTTTCAGTGTTAGTTTCTTGGTGCTTTAGTTTCTTCATTGTATTGAGACGTAACCATAATCCTTTTTGTTTTCCCGATTCTTTCAGGAGGAAACTCATAGGAGTTGCAGTGTGTTCCCATTTTTAACTGCTGAAGAGACCAGGACAGGAGGGAGTACCATAGAGCTCTCTCTTCCCACCAGCTGGACACAGAACACATTTTTCTGCTTTATATGTAGTGTACATTGGGGGAAAATGCAAGATGATTTTTTTCAGAAACTGCTGCAGCCCTAGCAAACGGAAACTACTTCAGTGCCCTGCAGCATGAGTGTTGGACAAGTTATTCTAACAAACATGACTTCTGAGAAAAGGCATTCAGAGCTTTTGGATGCCAAACTGGTGGACAGCAACGTATATATGTCTTAAACAGGATGAGCTGCACCAGCACTTTATAAAGTGCTGTGTTTGAAAGACACAGTTCCTCTGTGTTTGAAAGACACAAGATGCCCAGCATATATACATCCACAAATATCTGACTTTGTTACATGACCTTCCTTGTTCCTTTAAGAAGTACAAGAAATATGAACAGGACAGCCTGTCCTGCAGCTTGATATTTGGCCATATTTGCTGGATTATACATTCTTTCTGTTTTAACGTTCTGAATATGCAGTTTCTGCCAGATAACCAATTCCCTCTTGCCCAGGAGAATTGATTGTTGTAGTCACCGCAGTGATATTCTTGCTAAAAATAGTGAGTTACACCATCCTATCCTAGGATAACTAGATGACTTTTGAGTAATTATTTGGAAATAATTTAGAATGAAGAGTTTCTGATTGTTTGTAAAGTGTTTTTGAAACATAGTATTTAGGTCTTTCAGGACAGACACTCAAAAATAGGTAACATACTTACTTATAAGTTTGTGAATGTAAGTGAAAGCTTCTTGTGAATCAGTATTACTAAATTCTATGCATACTGATAACTTGATCTTTAAGATAAATATGTAATTCTCATGCTTCAGTAAACAAGCAAAGAAAATTTAATCTATGGAAGGTATGATTCTAAAGTTGAATATGTAAGTTTGGGAAGAATATCAAATAACCATTTAGACCTAAAATACTCTTGGGGCATTTATTTGCATAATTTTGTTTCTTTAATTAAAAAACAAATATCTCAAACTGGTGGTAGTTATCATCTCTTGAGGAGAAAACATTAAAATTCTTTGCAGATAATAATGGGAGGGAGTTCTTTTTTTTTTCAGCTCTGCCTTTTCTTTGGATTTTGCCAAAACTGTTATGTTCCCTAGAGTAGGATGAGAAATTATATTTGCGGGATTTTAAATTATAGTAAAAGGAAATTGCATGGTGACCCTTCCTTATGTGCAAGCAAATCTTATAATTTTCTGCTGGAAGGGGAGCATGTGAGAGTTTGTGATGCCTTTGAGAAAAGAAGCAGCCTTTTGGCAGTGCTAGCAAGCTATAGCCTACAAAATCATTTCATGAAGCTGAGCATTTGATTCATTTAGGAACTCATGCTTATCATTATTTTGAAATTTGCTAATTCATGTTACACAATCTATGAATACCTCAGATTAAGCATATACTAGAATGTGGCAAAATCAGTTTTCTTCACTATAGACTTGGGTAACTCATTTTTGAAAGAAAGCAGAAGTCTTCGCTTTTTAAGGAGTGCAGTCAAAGATTTACAATTCCACTTGGGAATGTTTTCTAATCTACCACTTAAGGTAAATGGAAAATTAGAGACAGATTTTTCCATTCCAGAGAGGCACTGAATAGGGAGGAAAGGCTGCTGTTCTCTGCAGTTGTGAACAGCAAAATTACCCATCTCCCTCATCATGAATTCATATTACTTCACATATTTCTGTGGCTTTTGTAAAGGTGTAGGCAAATATAACAAAGATCAGAGGAAAACAGCATTTGTGTCTTTTTATTTTTCATGCTGTAAGACTATGATTCACAGCTCTATCCTATTTGATGGACTCTAGATATCTCACTGAAACTGAGAAAAACAACTATTTGAATTTTTGGTATGATTTTTTTTGACATATCTGAACATCCTGAAATTGTCTTTGTAAAGGAAGGAAATGTTCAGTGGACAATAGTTCGAACTTGTCTAACTTCTGTTTTTTTCTCACAGCAGTGCAACATTTCATCAATAACTAAGTGTAGTGTTAAAATTTGACTTTGTGCAGCCTTGTATTAAACTGTGAAAAGGTCATTCATACCTTCCCTGTCTCATTGATAAACTTCATGCATTATTATTGTGAAAATAACTAACATTACATATATATTTTAGTGTCTTTTACTTAGATTAGGATTGCATAATGTTGACTGACAGCCTAAATAGTACGTTCAAACAACTACTTGAGTTCCTCACTGAATAAGATTAGCAACTAAGAGTATTTAAACATGATAAAAATACATTTTCTTTCAGTCTGAGGTGGACATGACCATGGTGGATCACAAGACCTTCAAATAACCACTAACCAGCATGTGGTTTTGGTTTTCTCTGAAGGAGTGCCTTCTTAATTCATTCCACGAGCCAAAGGGGGTGCTATCGGCTGCACAGAAACTGCTTTGGGAGCAAGGAATGAGTAGAAGGTGTGAATAAAGTTAATTATTTAATTATGTTTTGGCATATGTGTCTGCTTGCTTGTTTTAATCGATGCAGGTAAATGGAAAAGAAAGCTTGAAGATAAAACATAGCTTTTTTGGGTTTTTTTGGTATAAGCAGTTTGCTACACCACTTAGTATACTACATAATAAAAGATTGTGAGACTCCAGGTGTATCCCATTGTTTTAATTTGACAGGTGTAAGATGTTTGTGCATTCTGTACCTACGTTTTCTTCTCTGAGAGCGTAGATTAAATGCATACTTTGTATGTGCATTCTGTTTCTCAATTATCAAATGTATTTAAGTAGGCATTATTTTTCCATGGCAGAAACAAGTGGTTTCTGTGGTTTTATTATTGTGTATATGCTTTCCCTAGCTTCACTAGAAAGCTCATTATTCTTTAGGGTAAAAAAGTTTGAAAATAGCATGCTTCAAATGTATTTTACTTTCTGATAGTGAGTGGCACTGTTAGTTTGATCCTTATGTGTTAAAATATTTTCAGCTCTTCTCTTTCCAAGAGTAGATCCTTTCAAAGATGAAAACTTAAACATGGTTTTTACTTCAGACTTTTTATTCTGACCCTTCAAACAGGAGAAAAACCCCTCACCATGCAGTATACAATGAGAAGAGCAATCAAGAGGTCTTTTCTATTCATATTTTTACCTGGCTTTTGTCTTTTTTAACTGTTTTGGTGACATTTGCTTTGAAAACGTAGGTCTTTGTTTTTACCCTTCTTGAAAGATTATAATTGATTCAGTTGCCGTCTGTGTGAACATGATGAGTATTTGTTGTGCAGATGGAATCAGTACTGGCAGAATATTGCTGCATGCTGCATGTTGCATTATTCACTTTCATCTGCATGCAGCTCATGGCTGGCAGGCTCCTCACAGCTACCTTTAAAGTGGCTTATCCAATATAAAGCTCTGGCTTGTTCAGTAGGAAGTCTAGTAGATCAGTTGTCATATTGGAAGCCTCCTGCTGAATTCAGGAGAGAATACAGGAGAGGGGGCATGCCAAGGTCAGATGGAGGATTGTTTGAGATGGCATTACTGTGCTCCAAAAAGCTCTGGTCATTTCTCTTCAAGTTATCACTTTGTCTGAAGAGCAAAACAAGGTTGAATTGAGCAGAGATAAACAGATAGAAACAGCTTGTGTTTTTCCTTTCATTATTACTATTATATCCTGTGCGATCCAAAGAGGATAAATGCCTAAAATAAAGCCTGGCAAGTCATTGCGCATTTGACATTTTGTGAGAATCATACAACTGACTTCAAAGTGATATAATAATGGAAGTCAATAGATATGCTTTTTAGGAAGATGATATGCAGTCTGAAAATTTCTTTTCGAGACCATTTTGTTGATTTGAGGATTTCTGTTATGGCAATCAAAGAAGGATTTTAGAGGCATCAATTTTGAGTCCGTAACTGACTTCTCCATCTGGGAGGTTACTGCCCCCACTACAAAATGGGAACATGTTTCTGCACCTCGACTGCATCAGCAAGAAATCTAAGGGCTTACATCACCAGTGGCAGTGGGTTGATGCTAAGCAGCCAAACTAAGTCAGCTTTGTCTGTTTGCTGACTGTTTTTTGGGAAGAATAGACTGGTGGGGTACTAACATCTTAAGATTTTGCACAGCACGACTTGGAGCTTGTCTAGTACTGACTCTGGAAAAGGTCATGTGGGAAAAAAATGCAATAAATAATTTTTGCATTGGAAAATGTTGTTAAGCTTTGCTGTTTAGCTCTGACTGTGATACTTAGCTCTTACTTACATCAAATTTACTCTCATGACCTATGCCAGCCAGGAAGATTACAGTTTTGATGGCATTTTGATGGTTTTGCACTGGCAAAACGACTTCAGACAACAAGTATTTAAACCTAACATTGGACAGACTGAAAAAATCCTCTTTCAGCTCCTGCATACACTCTTTACCCAACTGCATTGTGGGAATTTGTGTACAGGGGGAGCCCTTAGTGTATAGGAGGTATGAATGAAGCACCTGGCAAAAATAAGAAAGAAATCAAAAACCGGGTGAAAAAAGGGAAGTAGAAACCTGCTAATGCTTTAAGAAGGTTTTAGAAATGGTAGCCTGACCTAAGATAGAAAAGGAAGAGGGAAATTTATGACAGAGATTTTCAGTGCTAGCTCTGCAATGCTGATTTATTCCTTACACTGAATATACACATACGCTATATTTAAATATTTAAAGTCTTTACCTGAGCCCTAAAAGTGGCTTTTAATTGTCTCTTTTATACAGATATGTTAGTTGCTTCCTGAAGTCCTCCCTGGTGAATTAGCGGTCGTCCAGAGTTGTCCTGCCCTGCTGATTGTCTTGTTTTTCTAATCTTGACCTAATTGCTACCTGTTAATTACTGGCAGCATATCATCTGTTTTCTATGTAACTATTTTGCAACAGCTGTTTTTGCAACTTTTTCTTTGTTTCTCTTCTTTCTTTCATTTTATTACATACACATACATTTTGTTTAAAAATTGATTTATGGATAAATTACATACTTAGCATGTAAAACTATTTCATTAAGTGTTTGCAAGTAAGAATGTTTCATCAGTAGGTTAGAATACCTAAATATGCTATGGTATCTTGGCAAAAATACTTTTTCACTGCAGCTGGAATGCTAGCTGCTAGAAATTTTCAGCAAGCTACCAAATATCTTTACTTCAACTAATAATTTAAGTGATTTTGCCTTATGGTATGGTACTGGTTACATTTGCAAGTTACACTGTTTGAAGGATTGCAACCATCGAGAGCTTGCTATCTAGACGTCCTTTGAAGTGTGTTTCTTTTCCTGGTATAGTTGTTATTGCCTTCAGTCAAAAGTATGTAATGTAAATTGCAATAGGGAAGGAAGGAAATATTGTGTACAATAAGAGAAAGCAATGTTTATTTACAGATTTCTCAAGGGCCACTCAGGCAAGAGAGTGGCAGGGTTTTTTTGCTGGAGGCTGAGTTTGTAGCCTAAGGTTTTTCAGCTTTGCTCCCCTTCCCTGCAAAGCTAGGATATGCTAAGATATGAAATAATATGTTGTCTTTTTTCTATAATTATGAAAATAATGTTCATATATCAAGTATAGAATTCAAAATAATGGCTTGTTACTGTTACTGTTGCTTGTTTTTTCTGATTTCTCATGGTGAACTTGCATATAGATTAAAATAACCCACATCACCTTGTGATCTACTTATATTTTGGTCTGGCCATTCCTGTACTAGTTAATTTTTTTAAGAAACTAGAAAAAATTCCAAAAAACAAAACTAGTTTTAGAGACTAGAAAATTATTAGAACAGGACATCCTCAAGTCGCATATTTCTTTGCCAATTGACCACTCCTCTTTTTATATTTGAAATGAAAATTATTTTAAAATATAGAGTTATGCTAATTAGTGTGAGACAGAAAGAACTACTGTCTCATCATAAGAGGTGAGAAGTAGGTATTTGTTTTGTGAATGTCAAATATAGATACTATTAAAAACAAGAAAAAAACAAAGTTATTACAAGGATTTAAGTGAGCATGAACTATTGAAGAATGAATAAAATAAAGAACATTTACTAAGTTAATGCTCTTTCATCCATTTGCATTTTTCAGAGAAAAATAAGGGCTTAAGAGTTATATTTCAGTTTATCTGGGGGAAGTTTCATTTATTGCCTTCTAGGCAAGGGTTGACAAGAAATTTTCAATGTATTTGTAGTATTGTTAGAAATTAATAATTCATGCTGGTATTATTATTAAATTGCTGTCAACTAAGGATGACTGATAATCATTTTGCCTAAAGGAACACATCCTGGCAGTATATCTATCTGATATCAAGATGCCAATTGACTCTTAAATGAAATATTTGGACTCCTTTGACAATTCATGGATTTTTAAGGATCTATAGTATTTCATGAAGATTTTGATTAATTTCTTGCACCCTCCCTCCCAAGAAAGTACACATATAAGCAGACACATCACAATAGTCTTGTCACAAAACCTGGAGAGTGTTGTCTGTCCATACATCAATACATCATACTCATTTTTTGTTAATGTCATTGAAAATTTCAGTCAAAATGTGCTACTAAAATGTGCCCTGAAACATGTACTAAACCTTTTGGAGTGATTTCTCTGTCTTTCCTTGCACTTTGTACAGTACTGAATCACTTCCAAGGTTACATACAGTAGATTAACAGGAACTATGCTGAACTCTTTCAAAAAATTATTGTGGAAATCATATAATGTTCTAAGTTAACTTACAGCACTGTAAGTACGAAAAATGTGTGAGTACATAAGATTTTACTCCAACTGTGGCTCAAAACTAGAAATTGTTTTGATATAGATATGTTAGATTTTAGAATAACAATGTCAGTTAGTTAAAATAATATTTCCATATTTGATATTGCCATTTGCACTGTATAGTGTTGCTGGGATTTCTGCAGCTAGACCCAGGAAAAATTCTAGACTAGTGAATTAGAGGCAAAGGTTTCTTGTTTTAAGCTCATAGGATTAATCTATCTTTCTTTACCTCATTCACCAATTTAATTCTAGGGAGGTGAATTGCAAAGCAGAGCATAAGATCTCTGTCTACTGCCACCTATGTTCAGATCCTCTCACATAGGTGAGGTGCTGAGGATGAGCTATTGCAACATGGGTGGCGCTCTCTGATCTCACAAGACCCTACAACAGCATCATGGATTAAGGTTTTCTTGAGCTCTATTTCTTACTGCTGACCTTGCCTTTATTTCTTAATAGTTGTGTTATATTGAAAATATCAACAGGTATTAACAGACATTAAGCTTCAAACCTTACACAGATGGAGATCTTAGCAATTCTGAGTGTTGGAGCACTAGTTTTTTTCACAGTTTGAAATGTAGTACTTTAGTTGCTAAGGTAGCACACGTGTTTGAGTGTCATTTCCGACGTGCTACTTCCAGTTTTATGGTAAAGGCCTGGAAATCACAACACATCGTTGTTACTGTTTGGAAATCATCCTCTATCCTGCAGGTGACACGCACCAAGATTAATTCTGTGAAACCCCTTTCGGAGGGGGTGAATGATGCTAAATAATTTTCTTTCCAGAATTTTATTTACCAGCCTTAGGTGCTTCTCTGGAGGGAGACTTTCTACTGAGCTGCAACAAAATCAAATTAGCAGGTAGTAACATCCCGAATACCAAAGTCAGTATTACACACACTGCTGCTGATCTCTTGTCTAAGTAATTTTGACCACTGGGGGCTCAGCCTAACTTCTTCATGTGGCATGCCAAAGAAAGAGGCATTTGTCATTCTGGTGTTTCAAAGAGTGTTTCTGAAAAGCTATCCTGCTTCAGTTTCTCCTTTTTACTACAGAAAAGCACTGCTAGGCAGAGTTAAATGGATTAATTACCTTTTCAGTGTAAGAGAAAAAAGAAATGAGTCTTGTCTTTATCTCCTCTGATTTCAGAGGCTGACTAGAGGCTTTTCAGATGCGCATATCCCTTTAATGACTTAATCATCTAATTAGGTGACTTGCAAAAGCTATTGGCAAATGAGCAGAGGGTTATTTTCTAATTCCCATGTATCTGTTGATAGAGCAAAGGATTCTGGTATAGTCTCTGTCTTTTTCCCCCATTCAAGGTTCTGGAGATAAAGAGTTAAGATTAAAGATGAACAAGCTCTTTGAATAGGAAATGCAAACAGGCTAAGAATGTGTTATTTTTATTTTAAACCTCTGCAGCTTTTTAGCAACAAAGTTGGCTTAGAGGATAGGTTTAAACCACTTAAAACAATCCCTAAGTTTTGAAGTTGCCTTTTCAGTGCTCCCACTTGATACATGTCAAACCGGCTCTAAGTCTTCAGTTGTGTTGAACTCACGCATTTCAGTGTGTTAAAATGGGCAATTAACGAATGTTCTTTACATGCGAATACTGACTTAAAATACAGTCAGAGTTCTGTGATCATGGGAAAGCAGTGCTGTCTAAGGCAAGTACCAAGGAAACATAGTTTGAGTTTTTATCTAGCTCAAGCTCCGAGTTGATGCTACCTGTATTAGTTTAGGATGTGTGGGCTTCGTTACATGTTGAGCCCTGTGTTTACTTGTGGCATTTCAAACATCAATTTCACCTTTACAATAAATGCCAGGAAAGCACCATGCCCTTTGCTGTTGTTTTGAAGTCATGCATTACTGTGAAAATAACACTTACTTAAAGGGGGCAGAGAAAGTTGTCTAACTTGCAATACAGATGCTAAAATAATACAGAGATGTTCATGATGCTGCCAGATATGTGACAAACTCAAAACTGGATTATTTAGTACAACTTTTGGATATTAATGGTAGTTCAGCACAATACAAACCACTGTCACAAAAATAAATTTAAATTAATCAGAGTAAATGTAATTAAGGAATGAACTTTGCCTTATGTCTGATATGATGACTAGAGTGTTATTTGGGAAAGTTTGAGCTGAAGGCCTTGTCAAAATCATGGAGATACCAGTAACTGATTATGAATTGATACAGACAGCCTGTCCAGAAGATATGTATAATTGTACCTTAATTGTTTCATATTATTCCACAAGCTTGTAAAGAGAGCAGCTATGACAAGTTTTAATGAGTTCTCACATCAAGGAACTCTTCAGCTCATCCAGTACTCATCATCTCACCTTCTGGGAGAAGGTCTTCAGTCTTTGCTCTGCCACACTGTGCAGCAGTTATCCATCTTCATTCCTTCCCCATGACTGTTAATGTGGTTTTATCACTTTTGCTGGGCGGTTGTTATACCTTTTAGCTGAATTTTCTCACTGTTTTCAACAGATTTCTCCTTCTTTAAGATATGGTGAGCTTTTTAGAAACTATGGATTATTAAGCCACTACAGACTACACTGAATGTTAGCTTGCACCAGGAGAGCCAGTTGCCCACTAACACTGTTAAACATGTGATTTAGACTTAATACTTGTACATTGTATTCACCCAGATTCCTTACCTCTGTCGTAGTTTTAGACAGAGCATGGCTGTGGTGCAGTTTTATAACATAGATATCTATAATCTAACTAGACCTCAGCTGCCAAGAGTGACTGTGGTGTCATCCAACTCCATTACTCTATCACTCTGATCAGGTTTGTGTATGTTTTTGGTGGATGCATCTAAAAAAGAGTGCATTGTGGAAAGCCCAGAGTGGAGGTCCAATTTGAAGTGCAGTGATTTATATCTTCTGTGTTCAACCCTATATGTTTTACATGTTCGGATTTCTTTTCCTGACTGACAAACTACCAGAAAATAAATTTCTTGTTCTCTTTTTTTTTTTTTTCAGGCAAAACTTCTGGTTTTGGCAAATGTACTTTTTGTGTTAAGCCTAGTTTGTCATAAATTCCTGTAAAATCTCTTAAATGTGCTTTTTCTACTGCTTTCTGTTCTTCTAGAGAATTATTATTTGTAAATTTGATATTTTATTGTTGTGACAAAAGCAGCCACTGGTTTGGAAACTTTAAAATATGTTGTTCTAGTTCATGTTCATTAAAAAACATATCAAAAGACATGCATGAAAGAGAAATTCCTACTTTCGACTAAATTTAGTATAAGTAATTAGAATGTATACCAGTCAAATCTATTTTTCTTTTGTTAGGTAATGTAGGTCTGCAACACAACAAATAATTTAAAAACATTAAAAAAGCTTAGTTGATCTGTGCAGGCACATCTGTCGCTTCTCTTTCATTATTGACATCAGTGGCTTAACATACCATTAAAACAAACTCTATCTTAAAATATATATAAGACCTGAAACCTGCAATACACTGACTGATATCCTATGAATTTCAGCTCAGGCCTCACCAACCATATGGACTCATATTGCATTGTTCATTAATATTGAATCTAAAAGTTCTCAGTGAAAGCTTAGAGATTTCTGCCTCTCTTGGTACAGGACCTGTATCTGTGTAGATATTGTCAGTCCTAGAGGCCTGTTGTTTGGAATGAATAACAGGGGTAATACTACTTTTATACCTTAATGTCATTAGCAGTAAGAAGAAGTTCTCTGATAAATACATCTGCAGAATTGTCTGGGAAGCAGTGATGGTCCAGTAATTTTTATTTCAGATCTATCATCAACTGGTACCATCTACTCTTCCTTTCATCCTATCCTGATGATGCTCCCTATCTGAAGTCTGCTTGCTACAAATGTTCCTCCATGCCCTTCCATTGATCATGATTGTGTTCTGGTCCTGCTTTTTGATGTAGAATGACTCTGTGGCCTCCTGTCCATGTATGGCATGAAAGAACAACTCTCATCTCATGCATTTCACACATAGAGATTGATACTGATAGGAGAAGAGGAGAAATGTTTTAACATGGGTATTAGTGACCCTCATCTCCAGCAGTTAACAGAAATAGGTTTGTTTTGCCTGCTTTTTTCCTGTAGGTTTATTAGTTTAAAACTTGTTGCCGGCAAAAGCCTTGTTTTAGAACTATGCATACATTTTTTAGCACCTGGAAGAAATAACTTCTCCTAAGATCTTGAATGCCTGTTTAGAAGCATAGGTACTGAAATTCAGTGGTGACAGGGATGCAAGTGAACATGTGCTGGGAAGAAAAGTGTACCCAGGTAATCATCAGGCATGCGTCTTCCTTGAGACTGGGAGGTGATTGGGGAAAGTGTTTTTAGATATTTTGTGCATCAAGGCCTGAGCATGTCACTAATACCAAGATCGGTAAGAAAGAAGTCCATCCGTTGCTATTAAATGCTTTGGCTCACAAAGTCATTAAGCCTCAAATCACTGCAAGTGGGCAGGGTATTCTAGGGAAGTACTTCTATGTATTTTTTTGACAAGTATGCTGTGTTCTTGAGAGTTATTACTCTGTGTACCCGTGCTTCTCCATAGCCATCCTCCATAGGCTGCCGTTAGAGACCCAGTACTGAGTGCGATGCATCACTGATCTGATCAAATATGATAATTCTTGTGGGTTTTTTGTTTGTTTGATTGGTTGGGTTTTTAAATATAAATCATACTGGAACATCTACACAAGATCTGTAACATAATCTGTCTGCCTGTGGTAAACATACTTGATTTAATAAGCTGTCATTACTGTACAATCCCAGAGCCAAGTATCATAGGGCCATCGCATACTTCTTGGTGACTATAAATTTACAAACAGGCATGTCTTCAGTTAAGGGAAGTGGTAGAGGTATGCACGTAACTAATTATTGGTGGGTAGAATAAAATATCAGCTCACTAATTACATGTAGCAAACTGTTGCTCTCCAAACCATTTGCTGAGTCTCAGAAGATGATTGGAAAGTGGGAAAAAGGGTGAAGTGTGCCTTAAATAAAGATTTCCTTTTTGTGGGGTGCTGGGAGTGACACAGAAAAAACCTGGTCCCCTTTGTTCCCTATTGAGGATCCTCCAAGCAGGAGTACTCAGACTTGTTTGGAGGATCTAATATCCAACGTGAAACAAGGAGCACATGTATTGTGCCTGTCACCAGCGGCTCTATTAGAAACAATTGGTCCTTTTCCAAGGCTACATGGTGCATGATGTAATTCCATTTTCTTCCTGACTGCAGAAAAGGAAAATCAAGTAATTAAATGTGAGAAATCACCAGCCAGGGGGGCCCTTTCTGCTTGGGTGGATTTCTCAACACAGTTGCCCCTCTGCAAAAGCCAGAAACTGACCCAGGGAAAGTCAGCATGGCGCTGGACAAAAGCATGACGCTGCCCATGAAAGCACTGCGTACCAAACACAGTTTGTTGTCAGGAACTGACAAGCCAGCCATGTCCAGCTCAAGTGGCCCTACTTCCCATCAGCTTGAAAAGGCCTGCCAGTCACACCGCTATGCTTTGTGCTCCTGGCCTCATTGTCCCAGGACCCCAGGTCCTGGGCAGGAGGCGTCACTAACCCCACCAGAAGGCAACCAGAGGTGGTGGGACTGGGGGATGGAAATGACATGGGGGTTCAGAAGGAGGGGTCCTGAGGAAGAAGTGTCCTGCAGCCAGGACCAGCCTTGCTCACAATGACCTTGTCTCTCAGTTTTGGCTTCACGGCTTTTTTGCAGCTTGAAAACCCATATTTGCAACACATCTCCCTCTTCTGCAGGCTACAGAACATCTTGGTTATGGCACGCATAAAATCTTACTGCTGAGAAGCATTTATTTGGGTTTTGTGAAAACCTATAGCAGAATTCAAATGCTTTGTACGTGAGTAATAAAGAGTCTTGTCATATATAGCCTTAACTTTCAGAAAGCCTGCACTGCCTAGAAGTGAATGAAACTCTGCAAACAGGCAATAAAGCTGTGGAGAATTTGAGCCACAAGTTTAGTGGGAGAAGTAAAGTCATTTTAGTTCAGTTTGATTACTCTTTTTAATAGGTAGCTTACGAGGAGTCTATCACCTGTTTTTTATAAGTAACTATGTTTGACATTTCAATTTCAGTCTTACAGCTTTTAATACATTTTTTATCTTGTACTCTTCTACAGATAATTTACTTCCCAGTGTTTCTTTGTAATAGCAACCAGGATGGAAAAAAGTTCTCATTTATGTGTAAATTTTGTTAACAAACTCATCTACATAAATCACATTTCTTCCCAGGGATTTTCTTGTGCAGTAGCTGCTTTTTCACTTAAGTTAGAACTTTAAAATAGCTTTCAAAATCAACTTGAAAGTAAATTACAAAGAAAATAAGATCAACACAAAAAACATTTTGATTTTAGCTTTTAAAACTAGAAGAGAAAGATCAAGACAATAAAGGGTATTAAGTCCAAGGAAATTGTTTAATACTTATGTATTGTTTAGAAAGTTTATAAGGGGTTATAAAACATGTTACTCCATCCTTCTGTGTTTTTTAATAATTGAAATGTGTGACCTTTTGTTTGAGCATACTTGAAGAACATAATATGGAAAAAAATTAATCCTTGTATACTTTCGTTCCTTGTGAATCTAGATACAAGATTAACATAGAACACGCTTTGTTGCCAGGTTGGCAAAGTTACAAAAATGGTGTCTCAGGTTAGGACCTTTTGTTTCATTCCTTTCAAAAAAAGTGTGAATATGAATCACAATGTGCTTATCTCAAAGTGTAAGCAAATTCACAGGTATTGTACTGGTCTCTGGTACAAGTAACCAATACAATGCAAGGCTGCTTACTGGTGTTGCTGTTACTCCGAGGTTCACTGGTTCAGACTGTAGACAAAGGATATAGAAATCTAAAATCATTTTGGTAATGACTTTTTATTGACCTTAATTTCTGTGTTTCGGCAGTCTGGGATGGAAATGCAGAATGCATGTGACGTCGCCGCTCATTGCTTCAGGTTTCAGTTAATCCTCTGCAGAGTGCTCTGAGTATTCAACAAAGAAGTTTATTTAAAATCATTTCCCCAGATCTCTTAGAATTATCAGTAGATTAGCCCATGTGCTGATTTCAAAGAGGGCAGTGTCATTTGTCCGGTGCCTACTCAATGGTAGCAAAGATGGATAATTAGAGAAAGTCAGAGTTTCAGGTAGCTCTTCTGATCAATAAATAAATAATCCATCCCTGAGTGATAAAACCATTCCTTCCTGGTAAATGTAGCAGAATATGCCTTTTCATGTACAACTTTACCGTGTCAAATATAAAATACTTATATATAATACTGTGGTGAAAGCTGCAATTTCGTGTTATTTTCATGTATGCATAATACTGTTTAGCTCTTTTGAATGTCTTAGTATAGTAGCCAGTCTTTCCAGTCTAGAAAAGCACAAAATTCATAATTGGCTTGTAAATGCTTTATTAGACAGTCCGCGCTCATTTCCTCTGTAGCCTTCAAAGATCTAGCATAATGACTATCTGGAATGAATTCTGCTCCTTGTTTTAGCAGCAGCTGCATCTGTGCATGGTTAAACTTAGCTGTTAAATGTTACATAGTGGAATTACTTTCTCAATAACATAAAAATATAAGAATTTTAGCCAGTCCTGATTCAACGTCTCCTTCAGAAAACAGTTGTCCAAAATGCTTGATCTGTAGAAAGTCAGGCCTATGTTTTTAAGAAAGAACTATTTCACCTTGGCAAACCAGTGACTCAAAGCATGTTGTGCAAAGCAAGGATCATGAAACTGGCCAACCTGGTAAAAAATTACACATTGTCAGTCCTCCCTTTAGGACTAAAGGTCATCAGGGGGTCACTAGGTTTACTAGGTAAACATCTTTTGGTTGCTGTAGGAAGTGCACAGTGGCTTTGCTGGTAATCTATGCTTGGATAAATCAAAGTTTGGTCTTTGGAATTCAGGCAACACTGTTGCCTGAGCTAGTACTTATATGTGCTACTGGATTTTGAAGTATGGCAGGAAACACTATATTATGGCTGTCTTTTAAAATGGCTTTCATTGCTTGTGACTCCATGAGCACCCACTGATTATTTGTCTGCATTTTTCATTTGCTGGATCAAAGGTGGAAGGCAGATGTAGGAATTAAATCTCTCCTGAAACTGTCAAAGACAGTGGATGAGATGTTCGAATGTAAAAGCTAGGACTGCAGTGAATGATTTAAAATAGAGAGGTTTCTGACTTTCATTCTGTATTTTGCTAAACATGGTGTGATATATGTGATGTGAATATTGAATTGTTACATGTGGGTCATCAAATGTAGTTTGTAAGCACTGTAGCATTTTGAAATTTCTAGAAATTAAAATGTCACCCAAGTGAAAACCAGAATATCTTTTTCTAAATTTTTAATTTTCCTCTATAGTTTTTGCCAGAAAATATTAGGTTACTGAATGATGCAAAGGAATTTAATGTTAATTATTCTTATTTAATAATAAACGTATATGTGTATTGCACTGATTGAGTGACTTGGATGGTTAGATCTTTGAGAAAATATTTAAACAAATGGACAACACTCTGAAAGATCTGACGTGATGAACAGTAATTAATACAAAACTTTGACCATTAGGATGTGATTTTCGTCCCTCCATGGTTCATTATTGCTATTGTTATTCCAGACTTCTAAGTGATTTTCATGAGTTTTCTCACAGTTTTACTTTCATATTTTTTCCTTTCAAGTGCTTCGAGCGCTCCATAGTATTTTCTCATCTTCTCTACAGCCATGCACTATGCAAAAGTGCATATTGTTTCCATATCCAAAATACACCTGAGTGAGAGGAATAATGTGTAGAAGTTCCAGCTTAAAACAAATGCAAGTTTAAATCTAGTGGCTTAAGATTCTAAAGGGAGAAATAACAGTGGCAAGGTGAAAGACAGAGTCTAGTTCCTAAAATCTGTATTGAGAATCTATTAGTAGCCAAGTGATGAGCTGTCAGTGCTTTTTGTTAAAGTTAGCACTTCTGGGGAAAAAAAAAGATGGCTTGTCTATACTTTTATTTTGAATTTTTACTTTAGAATCTGCATTTTTAAACAAGGATTCCTCCAGTCAGATTCCAAATCTTGTGTTAGGGCATTTGACTCTGAATACGTGTCTTTTCCAAGAAATGATATGTCTTTTCCAAGAAATGTAAGAAATATATCCTAGGAAAAAGACAGTACACTACCCTTTTTTCCTTTTTTGCTGCCTGTGTATGCCTTGATGGAAACAACTGTTGTGGGCATAATGAGGAAGACCATTTTTGGTGACCACAGAAAAATAAAGAGATAACATTATTTAATCAGTTTTGGTTTCTAAATGCTGTCCTTTTAAAAAGTTGGAATGGAATTTATCTTTAGGACAAAGTGAAGCTTATGTTAACTCTCTTGAAGCCACACTTCAAAACTGGATTCTCTGCCAATTGTCTGCTATCATCCACACTTAACCAAAAGTGATTTAAACAGTGCTCAGCTCTGCGTCATTTATAGGAGCTGGTGTGTCATCTCTGAGCACAAAGAGCATTCAGTGCTGCACCAAGGTTTCAATGTCATGAGTGGTGATGAGCTAAAAGCCTTTGGAAAAGTGTGAAAGAATGAAGTAGAAAACCAGCCATGAGGAAATGGACTTCTACTTATTGTTATAAATACATTGTTGAGTAGCATATGTACAACGAAAGGAGAGAAAGGAAAGAATATCCGCTTTCTATATGTTGAGCATTGTTGCCTGAGCCAACTTTAAGATTTCCTTTTGTTCCTCAGTATATGATCCAGCTTCTAAAAGACCTATAGTTTTTGATTTGCGATTGTCTGAGTTAAGATACAGTAAGAAAACGAAAGGCAGATGTCTCACACCTTAAGTCAGCCTCTAAGAGTATTTCAGAGCTGTTCAGCATATCCAGGGTTCTGACCTTCCTTGGCAAAGCTTCTTAATTTTCCCACACCTGCAGCTTTGCTGTTGTGTTTTTTTTTTTTTTTTGGTCTCACAATAAGCGTAGCTAAAACAAGCAATGCAATGTGCATGAATAGAGCACACAGTAGGCAATTTGAGGACTCATTCATCACCGATCAATAGAACTGCTCAGACAGTGGATGAGATAGCAAACAATTTGATTTATTACGTCCAATGTAATAAAACATGATTTTAAAAGAAATTAAAACCACAAAGCTAAAAACCTTTATCTTACTTATTAGCCACTGATAGAAGTAATAAATGCATATTGCCATTTTTTTAAAAAAAAAATCAGTTAGCTGGGTCTGTAAAATGTGATATATTTTCTTGAGAAGCATGAAAATGATGGACTTTTAAAAGTCCTTATTTTTTTTCTCTTTGAAAACAATGGTTCTTTACCTTCAGGGTAAACTCATGTCAATAACGTTTTTCCAAGAGTTCAAAAATTCCGGAAAAGAGAAAGCATGACTTTAACACCACCCTTCCCTTCCCTTCCCTTCCCTTCCCTTCCCTTCCTCTTCCCTTCCTCTTCCCTTTCCCTTCCCTTCCCCTTCCCTTCCTTTCCCTTCATTTCCCATTTTCACTTCAAATTACACTTAATTTTAAAACAAGTTGACAGGTAAATATCACAACAGTATTTCCCTCATAATCTGAGCAAAACTTGTTATTTTCTGAGTAAACTGGGGAACTGAAGACTCACCTGGTGTTCTGGATGGGCAGTGAAACCAAGCAATAGAAACCAGTGCCTGGAAAGCCAATGAGGTATTCAGTCACAGAGAACAGACACCATAACTAGTGATATGTCTAGTTTGTGGTTTTAAACAGACATATTTCCTTTCATAAAAAAAAAATCTTTAAAAAGTAGCTGTTTTGTTCTAGTATTTCAAAAGCAAGAGAATTAAATTTTGCAGGAGGGAGAGAAGTTCTCTGAAGACAGAGAACCGTACTGTGTACCAAAGCTAACAGATATTAAAAAAGATATAACTGCACTATTTCTGGCACACATAATAAATGCAAATGATATTGTAGAAGATTTATTTATTGCATAGAGAAGTCTTCATGAATTTTGAACTTCTGCAAATTATTTTCTCTTTAATTGCAAGTGGTCTCTGAATAACCTTTGATGCAGTCTTTTACCTGAAATTTCCCTGATGTTTTCAAAGGTCTACCAAGTTGTTGGGTTTTTTCATTACTAACAATAAGTACATTTGTAACTTTTCTTATCTGTCAATTTAAGGCTATTTTTTCTGTATTAGATATTCCATAACAAGACTGCAATTTATCAACATCTTCCACTTGATCTCTATCTTTTTATACAGAGAAATTTTTTAAACTTTAACAAAAGTGGTTTATATTTGACTGAAAAACTACAACTAATAATAGTTAGCACAAAGTATGCATATAACCATAAACAGCTATGACTGATATCTGTCATGGAAATCAGTCTCCACAAAGGAGAAATGATTTTGACTGTTTGCGGGGAAAATGTATTTTGTCAATTGGGTGACAAGACTAAAAATCTGCCTGTAAATGCATGTAAGAGGTTAATCCTGCACCCACTCTTCTCAGTGGTGCAATAGTGATGGTACTTCTCTCTCCAGGGGTACAGAATCAGGTGTCAGACCAGAAAAATGCACTTTGAGGTTGTTTGTACACATGAATACGTATACATAAAATGGATTTGTAAAATGCAAATATCCCAACATTACAAGATCTCATGGAAATAAACTCTTGCAGTGCTCACAGAGAAAAATGTCCAGTGGCTAGGACACAGGGAGTAGGAACTTTTGGCTCATTCTTGGTATTCAAATTCATAGTTCACTTAACTTATATCTTTGAGAACACAGTTTTCCTAAAGAGCCTTCCTAAATGACTCAAAACAGATCTTGCTGCCTCAAAAATGCCTTAGAAAATAACTGGGGTTTTAATTTAGCATGATGATAAGCAGGAAGCTCTCATGAAATAGGAAAATAGGGAGGAATATTACTACTTCTTTCACTGTCATATATACAATAACAGTGATGAAAAGAGAAATTGAAGGATTTGTTATCTGCTGCTTGTTTTTAATCCAATCTGGGGAAAAAAATATTTCTGAAGTTTTTCACTGTTTGCATTCAGTGGAGTTAAAACTCTCTGTAGTGAGAGCTTTGTGATCAGCATCCCATTAAAAGTTTTGCACTCAGTGAAACAATGTTTTCTGACAAGTTTTCTAACGATCTCTGTTATATTTAGATTAGCTCCATATGTTCATTATTAGTACTTGCTAGACTCTTTCAACTTAAAAGACCACAGGATAATGTCAAAGTGTCCTGCCATTAGGTTAAATACTGGTTAATGGTCCTTTCTTATAGAACTCATATACCAATTAACTTTGATTCCTCATTACTTTTTTGGATTAATACAGTGCATATCCTGAATACCCACCTGTATTCAGAAAGCTTAAGAGCTGATTGAATTGTTTCATAGGTACAAAATGATTTATTTTATGCATACTAGATATCTCAAAAGCACACGTACAATGACCAGAACTGAGAAGACTTTAGAAATTTATATATAACTATTTATGAAATAGAAGAATAGATGGGAAGTTCAAGTTGAGTTATATGAAAATACTCATTGTACAGGATAGTGCTTTTTTTTCTTTGATTTCATTATAAACTAAATAACAAGCTGTATCAAGAAAATTGGCAGTTAATTTGTGAACAGAACTATAGTGCTTTTTTATTTCAGAACCCCTGAATTTTATTACTGATTGGTATAGATAAGAACATTAATTTTGGCAATAAAAGTTACACAAGTTAAACTTTAATTATGTACATCTTTACAGTACATCTCTCTTACATGTAAAATCATGTGATACAGCATATATTCAGTTAACTGATACATATGAATTGACGATTGGGTGTTATTTGCAATATAACATGTTTGAAATATTTTTTTTTGGTGTAACAGAAAAAAGTACACTCTACCTACTTTATTGTTAATCATTCTTCTACAGATAACATCTGTTTACATTAGTAATGTAATTGCTGTGATAATAAGCTCATTGATTTAGTATCTAAGGAAATAATCAGTCAAGACATCACATTTGTCTTGCTTTACTTGACAGCCTATCTTCTATACTGAATAGGCAATATCAATTCTTTCTATTGTTTCAGAGAAATGGAGCAACAGAAAAACCCAGAAAGCTCTCTTTCCTTTGCTAACTATTTCCATAAAAATGTTTGCTGCAGCTAACTGGTATTGGACAAATTTAATTTTAACAGTGGCACAAGGCCAGTACACTTTAGTGTAGGAAAATTGTATTTCTTTTGTTATTCAGACAGTATGACAGCCTTATCTTTCACTTGACAGTTAACAGAAAAGGACCGTGAAATACTGGAACTGAAATAAAGCAAATACACAACTAGGAAACTTTGGTTAAACTGTCTCAGTAGGATTTTTTTCCATTTTCTAAACATTTTTGTGTGTAAATATATTTTTAAAAAGTCTACTTACTAGGAGTTAAGAAGCAATTTACAAGATTGTAAGATCTCTATGTACATGGATTCACTTCCTAAAATAGCAGAGGAAAACAATTGGACATGAAGGCTAAAATATAGAACAATCACAGGGTTATGATTTTTTTTTTACTTTATCTTATGGACAGCAATGCCTTAATATATCTGTCTTGCCTCAGTTTTGGAGTTCATAAGCTTTCAAAAATCCATGGTTCATAGACGAGTTCATGGACTGAAATCATAGAAGTTCAGGTTGTCTTGACCCTGCGTGATGTTCAAGCTAGGGAGGACAAGAGTCTGTCCCCTCTATCTCTTTGCCACCCATGAAGACCAGTGTTCACCACGGGGCCTTTACACAGCAGTGCTGAATGACTTCTGTGCCTGGAATTTGTTGCAAATGAGCAAAGAGCAAGAGAAATCTCATTCCCTCCCCTGTGGAGGTGAATCTCTTCTCATCAGTTTACAGGCAGCACAACTGAACCTGTATTATAAACAGAATAATACTGCTTTCACTATAGAGCACCAATATGTGACAGGATGAGGGGTACTGGCTTCAAACTAAGAGTAGATTTAGATTAGATATTAGGAAAAAAATTTTTACTATGAGGGTGGTGAGGAACTGGAACAGGTTGTCCAAAGAAGCTGTGGTTGCCCCATCCCTGGAAGTGTTTTAAGACGGGTTGGATGGAGCTCTGAACGACTTGGTCTGAGTGAAAGGTGTTCCTGTCCATGGCAGGGGTATTGACGGAGGGGTACGGACAAATGCTCACAAACCATTATGGTCGGCAAAATGTCGGCTTTATTAGAAGAAAGACATCTTTTATACTGCTTATGACACTCAAACGTGTGATTCTTGTCCACGCTAGATTGGATACATAAGGAAAACGTACATTGTTGTACGGTGCTAATTGGATCACAGCAGGTGTCCATAAAACTTGTTTACCTGCCAAAAAACTCCTCCTTCACCTTGGCATAAGACCTGCAGCCATATTAGTTGCGTAGTATTTTTTACTGTCTGCACCCAGCCACGCCAAGGTAAAGTTCACAGAAATGCAGTAGAAATTGTTCCCACAATTTCTGTACACCGACACAGGGGGGCTGGAACTACAGGATTTTTAGGTCCTTTCCAACCCAGGCCATTCTATGATTCGATGATACCTTAAAATTACTGCTCTTAGTTACCATGTACTTCACAAATTCAGTTAATCTCTGAACATTTTAGAGAGAAAGGGAAGAAGCACTTCTCCTCTTTTAAAGGTAGGATTAAAAAATACATTTAAAGTATTATATACTATGGGTGTGTTCTCCAGGAAATGAACTGAAAAAGTAAATGTATCTCACTCCCCCTCAACATCAGAAAATCCAGGTTTCCTCTCCTCTGCATAGCCTTTGTTTTATTTGCAAGTGGGAAGAAGACTTACACTGTGGAAGAGTCAGTGGAAATGAAGATATGCAAAACTAAGCCCTTATCACGGAGTGTTAATTACCTATGCGATAGTTGTACTTACAAGATGAGAGCAACCAAAGACAGGTTGTTCTTTGTTTCCAAACCAGATGCAGGGTAGCAGAAGTGTGGCCTCACAGCTCATCTAAATTCGGAATTCCAGCAGGCTGACAGCTGCTCCTTTTCTGCTGATGAAGAAACACTGTCAAACACTTTTATTTTCTTCTTTTTCCTCCATAAAGACCTTCTTGACTGCTTATATTTGTAAACTCAAAAACGAGCTCTTCCCACTCACTGTTTTTAACTGTGATTACTAAAAAAGGAGGTTCTGTTAAATTGAAGAAGAGAGGCAGGGTCTGGATGAGATGTGCTGGAAGGTATAATCATATAACACATATTTACTGATGTATCACAAAAAAATGCCAATTACAATTGAACAATGTAGCATTTTTTTTCCATAACTCTCTTGGACAGAAGCCTTGAAAGGTTTCTCCAAAATGAAGTCCTTTCTTGTCAGACAAATGAAGTCTATTCAGTTGTGGCCCCTTAGGGAATTGTTGACAGAGTTCAGACCTGACACAGGTCCAGACCCCTTTCTTCTCTACATAAGGTAGAAAATCTATGTTTCTGTTTAAATTTGAAGGATAGTATTCTATGTATCTTGATGTTCTTCCCTTTCTCAGAAAAAAAAATTCAAAAGGACATGATGCTAATGCTGCCCAAAACAGTAAGTTTGAATCCAGAGGAGGCCGCGAAGATACTCAGATGGCTGGAGCACTTCTCCAGATGGCTGAGAGAGTTGGGGCTGTTCAGTCTGGAGAACAGAAGGCTCCAGGGAGATGTTAAAGCCACCTTCCAGTGCTTAAAGAGGGCTTACAAGAAAGCTTGAATATTTTTTCAAGGGCATGTGGAGATAAGGCAAGGGGTAATGGCTTTTAAATGATAGTAGGTTTAGATTAGAGATACAGAATAAATTTTCTAGTGTAAGGGTGGTTAGACACTTGCACACACTGCCAAGAGAAGTTGTGGATGCCCCATCCCTAGGCCAGGTTGAATGGGGCTTTAAAAAACCTGATCTAGTGGAAGGTTCCCTGTAGTGGGAGGATTGGAATGTGGGTTGGGTGGACAGTGTGCTGCTGTGGTTCTACATGCTTACTTGACATCTGGGAGAGATTTGGTAGGGTACCTTCCTATTGAGAGTTGCACATCACTTGTACTTTTGCAGATGTATTTGTTCCAGTCCCAGCTGAACATTTTTTTTCCTCTAATAGTAATTTCCTTTTGAAATGAAATGAAGATGTGGCAATATGTGAAGAAATACTGTGTGTTTGTCACCATGCTAACAGCTTTCCCAGTGCTCTTTTCTGAAGATGGAAATATGGTATATGCCCAAACTATAAATGAACATCTGCTATATGGGTAGATTATGTGTATTAAGTATTTATTTATTTATTTATTCATTTATGTGCATGTGCATACACAAATATTCCTGTAATGTAAAAGATATGATATAGATGTCCAAAATATTATATGCATTTCTTCAGATTTAAAGATATTTATTTCAGTTTTAATGTTCTTCCTCAGGAAAGTGTGCCTAGTAAGGCAGTTTTATTGAGATACAAATAAGCTGGTCCTGAGATTCGGCAGCATATGCACTGACAGCTCAGAAACTGGGACTGGAACATGAGCTTTCTTCCTACTGGTTTGTACCTAACTAAAATGGTTGTTCTTATTCCTATGACAACGGAGTTCAGAAAGTTGAATCCAAATAAAAGATATACATCTGGATAGCTGTACTGGATAGCGGATAGTAGTTTAAACAGTAGTGAAATATGGCTAATGGGTACTAACCAAAGAGGGTAGAAGGCATCCGGATCCAATCCCTATCCTCTAAAGGCATCCATTCTGATTGCAAACAGGTTTTACCTAATGATTTCCACACAGGAAAATTCTGGACTGATATAAATTTTAAGTTCTTTTTTTTTTTTTTAATAACCTGACCTTACATCTGAGAGAAAGAAAACTAGTGGAAATGCAGCTCTAAGAAGAGCCCAGTGGGGAACGCCTGTGGAAAAGCAGATCTTCAGCATAGAAAGATGAAGGTTCACTGTATGAAAGGCCTGTGTTAAAGGTTCTTGTCTGCTGCTACCTGAGCAGAAACACTGGAGGGGAATGAAGGCAGTGAAGATGAGGGAACAATTTTCTCCTCCATTCCTAGGTGTGAGATGTGTTTCAGTTTGAAACGTACTGTGTCAGTCACACAAAAGCTTGTCATTAGTACAAAGTCACCTCAGTTTTATATATGTGTCTGAGAATAACACCTTTCTATGGTTATGCCAAATTCTATTTGCCTACTTGCCTCAGGGCAGATGAGGTTCACTGTTGGCTTGTATTATCACCAATCATCAGAAAAAAGAAGAGTAAGTATTGTGCTGATTTCGTAAAGTTTTATGCTTTTTGTGTAAGCTTGTTGGAAACAGCTTTGGAATTTATTTTTTTTTCTTCTATTTCTTTCACACTCACCATTTTTGTGTAGGTTCTCTGCCTCTTACTGGGTTTTTGCTCATGGCTGCACTGCTCTGTGGGAAATAAACAATAATTCCTTTCAAATAAGGCAGAGGATGCAAGGTGTTCTAGGATGATCTATATTAAATCAGAAGGCTGTGTGGTTAGTGTTGATAGAATAATATAAAAATTTTACATGCACGCTGCAGCTCTTACTTGTAGGTGATTTTACACTTTGAGAACACTTTTTCAGAATTCTAGTCCTGGGAGATCAAATGACATGAAGATGATGGATTGTTGAGGATATCTTGAAATGAACAGTGCCTGTTCCATTTATGAATATAACAATCTTCAAGGTAAGAAATGAGAGTTGAAAAATCAGTAGTTAAAGCTGTTCAAAGTAAAGAAACAGTTATGGAATGGAGTTATGTATAAGCTGCTTCATATATGACTCCTTGGTATGCTGTAAAATTTGAGTGTAGGTGTGAGTAACCACTTCAAATAGCTGTGGAGATTAGTATTTCAGTCACTGAGGACACACTGGTCCAGGAACTGTTTGAGGTAAAATTAACAGCATCTTTATATTTTATCTCCTTTGATTAAAATCTATTAAAATTAACATGCCACTACTTGTAAACTCCACTTTTTAAAGAAAATTGGGCTCAACGTTACAGGTTTTTTCTCCTTAAAGCTTCTGACCTTATGTCTTGTATCAATCAAACACTTCTGAGCTATCTCAAATGGCATTTTCCATCCCTACCTCTTCTGGCTGTCATGGAAACAGCCATGCACCCTCTTATAAAGGTGCTGTAATACTGTTGGGCTCTGCACAAATCACATTAATAGTGGAGTTGGAATCAACTTAGACATAATAAGGGTTATAGGCTTAGGGAAATAGCCCCTTTCCTCTCTTCTGGACAGCTCCAAGCCTGAGCATTTCCTGGTAAACCAGGTTCCATTTCCTGAAGGAAAACCATCCTGAGGGACACCTGTAATTGTGCACTGAGGTGATAAAAATGGCAGGCACGAAATCCCTGCATTTACTATGAACTGGAGAGAAGTTTCCCTCTGAGATCTGTGATTTCTGAATGACACAACTTTTTCCACCCAATGCCTCTTTTCAAGGGTGCAAGTGCTCATGAAAAAGTTAGAGAGAGATTATGAAATTCTGCACCTCAGATATGTTGTTGACACAGCACAGAGGAAAGTCACTGCCAGGCTTCAAACTTGCCTTACTGTGTAGACTATTACAGCACTCTTCCCCCACCCACAAATGCCATCTTGATGATCATCAGCAACAGGAGGAAAAATGAACATCTGTGTGTGGGAGAATTTATTTTATCATTTTCTTGTCGTGAGCTCCTTTTCCTTACGGGTATTCACTTTTACTTTTGTTTGTTTCATTTTTGGAGTTGAGAGTTGTATGGTTTGTTCCAAGAAAAAAACCAAACACTTGAGAATAGGGAATATCCTCATTCCCTCTCATAGTGAAAACCCCACAGCTCTGTTCTTAACTGGCATTCCAGCAGAAATCCTGGAAATTTCACTCTTACACCCTCTCCTCCCACTTCTATTGAATGAAATGGCAGCAACTGCTCCACCGTTAGGATCAATATCCACGCCATTATGTTGGCAAAAGGAGCAGCAAATCACATTTACGTGGATTGTCAGATTCATTATTATAAGCAGATGGCAGCCCTTGCACTACAATGCAGCTGAGAAAAGACTGACATCATTTCAAATTAAAATCTATAATGCTAATACACATCTCTAACTCTTTGTACAGGGCTAAGTGCATTAATCTTCTGAATGATTTGCCAATGTGTGCACTGCTTTAGGTGTTTTCACTTGAGTGGAGCTAAAAGGAAAGCTTTTAACTGGGAATGGTTAACATTTATTTATACAGATTGATAAAAGTTAACATGCAATTTTCTTTACCAGTAGCTCCCTAATAGGAATTAATGGGACATTTTGAAGAGAAAGTGCCAATTTCAGAAGTCTGGTTTAAGAAATGTGTTAACCACTGAAGAGAAAAATGTGTTACTAGCATCTCCCTTATATATATTGCTCTTAAAATAATTACTCATAAAAGAAAGTAGGGCATTTTTAAAAGTGTGGTAGAATTGTCTAAGTATGCAAAGAAATTTCATTTGTTAAATGTGGATAAAAAATGAACATTTTTATTATCAGATGACTATCAAAATTTTGAAAAATGAACATAAAATAAGTCTACTCTTTTAATACATCTAAACTGGAAGACAGTTCCTAATAAAAAGGAGTTTAAATATATCTGGTTTGATTTTATCTGCAGTGTCTAAACAATATATCTTGCCATCATATTTTCAATAGGGTGCTCCAGAATATCAGAATTTCATACACAGTTTTAAAGTATGCAGAGGCTGCTGATTCCTCCATTCTTCCACCTTTCTCCAGAAAGGATATGCCTAAGAGAGAATATCTTCTGATGAATGAAGTATGGACAGAGTGTGCTGCCAGGCTGCCTAACCATGAGAATGCAATGTTTTTGCTTCTAGAGGAATGTTTGCATAATTACAGGCTGTCCTGAATTTCTGCTGCCTGCAAGTAGGATGCTGAATAACCCCACTTTGGAAGCCATGTCATCACAGTGTCTGTTCTTAGTTAAATACCTTTCCTTTTGGAAGGGCTTAATAGGTGAACTCCATTACACCAATGCAGCTGCTTGGTTTCATAGGGCAAAAAAAATTCCTGTGTTATCCCTAAAGAAGATTGTTCTAAAACATCCAGATTAAACACAAAGCCATGAAACTCAGGAATCCTCCCATCAAAAGCTTCATAAATATATGTCATGGCAGCAATGCTTAGCTTTGCCAAACAGGTAACTGAAAACATGATGTTAAAATGTGTTGACCAGATCCAGGTAGGATCTTTGATGCCATTTACTGTTACCCAGAGATTTAATTTAAAAAGAAACAGAGTCTTCAGATCTACAATATGCGTTGCCTTCTCCCAGTATATGCCAGTGTCACATGCTAATATGTGTTTTAGCAGATCTCTGGGATGTGAATTAATCACTTCTTTAAATGTATCATTGATGTTTACTTTTTCTGAATTCTTTTTATTATTAGCACATCTGAAACCAGATGTCTCTGTGCTTCGTTCGTATTTGTTCACCTTAATGACAAAAATGATTTCTTAATACTTTCTTTTTATTTTTATCTGACTCAGTTCTAAAACCTAGTTTGACTCGACCAAACCATTTGTTATGTGCAGGAATAGAAAAAAACATTTCACTAGTATAAGCAATATAAAATAGCTTAATAATTTGTTTACCCATATATATATATATTTTTTTTTGAGTAGGGATTGATTTCCATTACAATTAATTAAAAAGTAGTGGAAAAAATAGTTTTTCTATTTGGGAAGTAGTTTTAAAACATATAGGGTGGGGAGCTGCACAGCAAGCTTCAGAAAAAAATAATGGAAGACAATTTCATTTTCCAAATTTTTTGAAAGAAATGTGATTCAAATGAATTAAACTTGAAAGAAAGCTATGTACCCAATTACAGCTATATGAGTCTGATCTTCCAAAAGACCTTATTGTTTCATTAAAAATTTTTTGTATTTGAAGCTTCCAGTTGATATGAATGCTGAAATTAACTGATTAACATAAGAACTTTAGGTCAGCTTTAACTCTGTGGCAGTCAGAGAATACATTAATAAGAATTCTGAAAAACTAAAAACTCACAGTGTTTTGATATGTTGAGCAGGGCTCGTAGCCACATTTGAATCTTTTAAATGTTTTTTTTAAAGTGCTTTACCAATTATTGAAGTCCTAAATCTCATGCACAACTTTCAGCTCTCTTTTTTAGGGGTTACAGATGAAAACAGGTACATCCAATCAGTGAGGGATGTTGAAATTTATGGTCCTGATTATTTAAAGTGCATGAGTTGCATCTGATATTTATTTAAGAATTTCTTTTCATAGCATAATATTTAAACTGCTTAATTAATTGGTAATAGCAAGAGACGAGAAATGTGTAATTTACAAATTGAAAAAAGCTCTTAAAGGTTTTGCAGAACATCTGGAACTTTTCCACAACAGTCTTTAAATAATATACTCCAAACCATAAATCCCATTATCACACATCTCACATATGTACTACCACAATTACTCAATTATTTGATTTCTCATATTTGCATTGCATGGATTCATTAAGTACAATATGCGCTAAGATTCCTCACTCTTTATTCACTAGTCAAGTTAAATATCAAATACTGTGGCTGAATTAACAGATTTGAATAGAGTCCATGAAATGTTAGCTCCAGAGCTTATTTTAGAATATGGCATTTCTCACAAGTGACACTCAGTGACACAGTTGTAAAGCTGTAGTAGTTTGTTAGTAAATTGTAAATTAGCATTTTTTGAATACATGGAATAATAGACTATTTTTGACCTGTGGCTGAAGATACGAGAAGCATTTTCGAGTTGTGCGTGCCTCACGTTCCATCTGAGTCTTATAGTGTACATTTCTTTCCCCATCCCCCTTTCCTTTGCCTGCACTGCAGTTTGTTTTACTGACTGAACACTTAAAGAGATATCTACTTAAGGATGTCAAAAGGTGTAGTAAATGGGAGGCAGGCCACTGGGAGACAAAATAGGGAGGTCATTCCGCCTGACCTCCTCCTGTTTTTTCCCACTAAGAAAGCTGCTGCTCAGCTGATTTAAGATTGAGAGACAAGGCAGAAAAACAGCAAAAACAGTATTAACCTGTTTGGTACTGTGCTTTCTACTTGTGAAAGGTTTTCCTTCATGCTGGTCTCCTGTTGCAGTCTTTGACTTCTGAAATGCTACAATATATTATTTTTTCTCTGTTATTTACTCTGCATGCAGGTCATGTAAGTGGGTGGAAATCCAATGATAAAGTCCTCTCTGACTTCTATTAGTTTTAAAGAGATTAATTTCAACAGTTAACCTAAGACTCTTGGTAGCTGATCGTTTTGTTGACATTGTAAAGACGATTTTTTCTTTAGGTGATATACAATGCTCCCGTAATTTCTGGTTGTGGCATTAATATATTGGGAAGGAAATTCCAGCCTTTAACCTCACAGCTATATTGATGAGGTCCAAATTGATTTCTTGTGTGTATTGAGTCTCTGAGCTGGGCAGGAGAGTCCCAAAAGGGAGCATTTAGTCGAGTGCAAGTGGATGTCATATTGAAGAGAAGCAACAAGTCTACTCCCCTTACTGGTACTATGTACCTTCTCTTACCCAATGCCTGTCAGATTATGTCCACTTTGACAGTACCTTGTTTTGATAATCAGTAGAAATGAGGAATATTTTCTACGTTGGGATCCACTGTAACCAAGAGACACCTCTGTTCTGGGGACAGCAAAGGCTTCATCCCGCCAAAGTGAAAGTTAGCCCTAAAAGCTAGTCTAAAGAGATGTTTCAAAGGCATTTGTAATTTTTAGGTGCTTCCCTCAAGTAGTTTTCTTTAATCTACTGAAGCTCACTCTGCAAATCTCTGTGTGTTTTTTTATAAACTTGTAGAGAAACTACTTATATAATTTACCCATAAAAGGAGGCAAGAGATGCTTATCCCAAGCACACATCACAAAATAATTTTTTAGAATCCATATACAACAAAACAAAGATAAGAGTGTAATTTTAAAAAAATTAAATAAAATTGCCTTTTGACAAACATGCACACTCAAATTCAACTTCAACTTATTTTTATTAATACTACTCTTGCTACTTAAGGTTTACATTAAAAATATTTTATTCTGTTATATTTTCCCTCTATTTAGATATGACTAAAAGTTTTAAATTAGATATGACACAAGTTTTAAATTAGAAAGCTTTCTGATGAGGGAATATATGCAACTGAGAAATAAAGGGTTGCAGTTTCACTGTTTCACAAGTTAAACATCTACGAGGCAAAGCTGATGAAAATACCAATAAAGGTACTGGTAACACCAGAGTGTGAGGTCTGATACTTCTTTCTGCTGTGTTGTAATTACTCACTTTCTTTAGTGGAAATTACTCAAGTTACGTTAATTTGAGTTATATCAACATCTGAGAGAGAGTTCAAGTGCATGATTCTGGGATTATAAAAACACTAAAATTCTAGAATGCAAAGTAGAAAGCCTCTTTCAAATGCAATAGAAAAAAAAACCCAAAAGATATTCACAGGGCATTTATAGCCTAATTTGATTTCCTATCATGAATTTTATTTTAAAAGGTTTGATATTTTGTTTGGGGGTTTTGGGCTGTTTTTTGGGTTGGTGGTTGGGGTTGTTTTGGTTTTTTTTCTCTTAATAAAAGCAGATAAATTCTTGGGAAATAACTAATTCATAGTGTTTTGTAAATAGGGCTTTTAATGCAAACTTGCTTGCATATATTTGTGAAAAAGAATAGCAAATAGAAAATGCTTGGAGTCCAACTCTACCTTCATGAGGCAAATGAAACAAAACTTTAAACATAACCAAATCTACTTACATTCATTATCTGAAAATGTCAGTGACACCCTTTGCCAATCCTTAGTTTTTCACATCAGCTATACAGCTCAATAGCTCTCTTCCTCTTTTCTAAACCTGAGGTCTTACTATGATTTATTGCCTCATATATAATTTAAAAGAATGAATAGGTGTATATTATTTTAAACATTTTCTGAAAATATCTGGAAAAAATAAAGTAAAAAAAACTAATGGTACAACAATAAGAAGTCATAGGGATCCAATAACCCAGTTCATATTCTATGTCATTGTGCCAACTTTTTTCCCAGCAGCACCACATAGTTTTTGATACTCTCAAAATGGTGTTGGTTCTATATTCATATAAAATAAGCAGATAAAGAGGTGATATTAAAAAGCTGCAATTAGGTTTTAGTCAAGTGTCATATCAATAAAGGCAGAGAAAAATAAGGATTAAATACAAATATAACTGCACCGGAATGAATGTTTTAACCTGCTCACTGGAGAAGCCAGAAACATTTGAATGCAAGACTACACAAGACGTTGCACATACATATGTGAACAGGGTTAATTCCCCATCCTTAATAATGTTTTGTGTAGCAACTTTGAAAGCAAATTTTGCCAGTTACAAAAGGCAGAAAGTTATTTACATTCTTTGTTATGTTTAATTAAAAGAGTATCTATGATTTAAAAAACAAACTCTATTCATTAGGATCCTTAAATTTAGGGATGTGAGGCAAATGCATAGAGCATCCTGCAGTGTAGGGAAAGTTCATTTCTCAAATGCAATTAGTTTTTTAGTGTTACTGATTCACTAGGTACTTCTGTCCAGTGGGGGAGCACAAATGAGGGAGGCTTATCGGATAAAGAACTGCAAATGAGAATGATAGATGTACTTTAAAGATAGCCATCTGTACTAACTTTCAAAGATGCTGAACTAGTGATCTTTTCCTACTTCCTCCTTTTTCATTTCTGATGATATACATTTGCAAAAGTACAGAATCTCCAGTGAATGGCAAAGTGGGATGTGGACAAAGGTTTCCCTTACTAGGAAAGGATGAGCATGGTGAAGAGTGAAAAGTTCATTGTATGATGGATGAGACAGTGAGTATGAAGGTCACTCTGTCAATGGTACACAAGAGAGGATTATGGGTGAAAACAGCTCCAAAGAATTGGTAACTAAATTGTTTAAAAAATGCAAGAATAGAGAGCTGTAAGAAACTTCCCCAACTTTGTTATTGTGAAAGTATCACCAGGACAAATAGCTGAAAAGTATTTGGATATCTTGGGGAACATTTCAAAAGCGGGAAAATGTTATTGCTTTGAAGACTAAGATCTAAGATAATCTCTACCTTTTCAAATTAAATTATCACTTAGAGAAAAAGAAGTCCCAACCCAAAGCAACAAACACATTAGAAGCCCCCCATCCCATTCTGAAAAACAAACCCGAGAAACCCAACCAAACCACAAAATAAAATAAAGTTACATTAATTTTAAATAACCCCCCAGAAAAAAAATAAAAAATGAAGAGTTTTACAAGGTACCTCAAACTACTGTGTGCTGAATGAAAATAAAGGACTCCTATTAAGATTAAAATTGTGCAAAAATACTCTTATTCTGTTTAACAGATTATTTTTTAAAGTCAGTCAGTTAATGGTCTAATAAAAAATGACCGTAGGCATAGCTCCCAAAGTGACCCTCAAATGCCCTAGTATTTGCATATTTTATTTTCTGTCAACTTAAAAATAGTATAAAATAACCTGGGGTTATTATGAAATGTTAATCTCATTAACATTATAAAAACCTAGTATTTAATTACCACTTTCTGCCATTTCTGACTTGTTTTTCTTTCAAATGAAAACAATTTTGGGATGCCTGAATGTTAAATTGGCTAAAAATGGAATACAGAAAGTGTAACATTTAATACCATAAAATTTCATTATGATTCAATCATGTTCTAGCAATGCTTCCTTTGAAGTCCCTTATTATGGAAAGCAATTTATCTTAAAAACTTGAGCAAATAATATATCAAATTTCTGTACAAATGTTTTCCTAAACAAAAGAACACAGTTTTAAATAAAAAATTCATCCTCAAGATATACACCATCTTTTTTCCAGCTAAAAAGAAGCATATACTGGAAGATTTCCAGGCACCCACCAATGTGAAAATATGCCAGAAGCAATAGTTTCCATCCGTATCAAAGTAGTGTACTGGATAGTGTTTTTACACTGACTTAAAACTGTGATAACAAGCCTTTTCAGATATGTCATTTCTTAAATGAGGCACCCTTCATTTAACCAAGTGTTCAGTATTGCCAAATCTATAAAGCTAAATTGCCTTTTTATAAGGTAGAACCTTACCTGTTGGATAAAGTATGTGCAGTGAGGCTTATAAATGCTCATAAAGGGAAAGTATGGAAGGTAAAAGTATCCATTACCTTTTGGTAAAAGGACGATTATTTCAAAGAAAATACCAGCAGTGGGAGACATATAATAATAATTTAGGAGGAAAAATAAAACTGACTTTTTCCCAGTACCACTGTTAATAATACAACTACTTCTTTTATATTAATTAAAAAGTGTTTCTTGCTTGCTACATATTTTTAGTTAGCAGCCAAGTATTTTGCACTTTATAGCAAAGACTGGACTTCGACCAAATTGGGAGCAAGTGTGCTGTGGAAAGCTATTGGGGGAAACTTTATAGCATAGTGTCTCTTAATGAAGGACAAATTCATTTAATAGATCTTCCTGTAAAACAACATCTGTTGGTAAATTGGCCACTGGAATTGCTGGGAGTGAAACTCACTTTTGTGTACTGAAATGGCACAGTTAGACTTTTGAGTTGAGTTAGAGTTTTTACCTATCAGTAAGATTCAAATAAATGGCTCAAGGGCCTTTTTATAATATACAATACTTCACTTTCCTACACTGATGCAAGCATATAAGAAGATCTTAGGTAAAGAAAAAGCCAACTCTCCACATTCCGAAGCTCACCTTTGTATCAGTATTTGGAACTACTTCATAATAGATAATTGTTTACTTTGATCTGGGGGGGACACTTGTGAGTACACTGTACCATTTACTTTTTCTCCAAATGAACCCAGTGGCATTTGTTCTACATCAGTGCCCTTGGAGGACTTTATTATGTGAGCCTCCCCAGATACTGAACTTTTCCAAATACACCAGACTATGAAAGTGGGACAGTCTGTTCTACTGATAAACACTCTCTAGTAACTGCACTTCATTAAGTACAGAAGATAGTAGTACATGACTATTTTATGATGCTTAACAGCTGAAGCACAATTGGTTGTCCAGATTGGATCCATCTAGAATAGGGAACAATGAGAAGATCTTCAGGGATCCAAAGAGCTCTCATTTCTAAGGTAATCTTTCCAGATTGAATCTGGTCCTCTATTCCTTTTAGGGATTTGTTACGATAAGAAGAACTGTTGTGATTAACTAACCTGACTATGCAAAAAAAGGTAATAGGACTGGCAAAAAATTCACTTCACTATGAACAGGAACACATCAATTTTAGGGAAAAAAGTCCAGCCTCAATTTTCCTATGATGAAGAAATTCCCATGATCCTTTGAGATTTGTTAATTTCTCTTCCTAAATAGGTGTATTGGGTTTGCATGGCCACATTTTGTAACTGGAGGGTGGGGGAGGGGCAGTTGGGAAGTGGGGAGGAGACAGAGGAACAGCTTCTGTGAGAAGCTGCTAGAAGGTTCTCACATGTCTGACAGAGGCAATGACAGCTGGCTCCAGATGGACCCACTGCTAGCCAAGGCCAAGGCAGTCAGAGGTGGTAGTAACATGTTTGTGATAACTTAAGAACAAAGAAAAGTTATTGTTCAGAGATAAGTGCATTCAGAGAAGAGAGGAGTGAGAATATGTGAGAGGAACCACTAAGGGTCAGTGGAGAAGGAGGGGGAGAAGGTGCTCCAGGTGCCAGAACTGAGATTCCCCCTCAGCCTGTGGTGAAGACCATGGTGAATCAGCCCATGAAGGTCCATGACATGGCAGAGATCCACTTGCAGCCCATGGAGGAGACCCACACCAGAGCAGATGGATGCTCAAAGGAGTTTGCAACGTGGGAAGCCTGCGCTGTGACTCCTGGCAGGACCCGTGGCCCTGTGGAGAGGAGCCCATGCTGAACCAGGTTTGCTGGCAGGACTAGTGACTCTATGAGGAGCCCATGCTGGGGAAGTGTTTTCCTGAAGGACTGCAACCTGTGCAAGGGACCCATTCTGGAGCAATTCATGAGGAACTGAGGACCATGGGAAAGACTCACAGTGGAGAAGTTGATGGAGGACTGTCTCTAGTGGGAGGAACCCCACACTACATCAGCGGTAGAGTGTGAGGAGTTCTTCCCCTGAGGAGAAAGGAACAGCAGATACGAAGTGTGATGAACTCACCACATCCCCCATTCCCTGTCCTTCTGAGGTGATGGAGGGGCATCATGTCATTTTCTTAAGCTGATCAGTAAGAATGAATTATTTCCTTACTCTACAATCACTCTTATGAGATGCTGTCCTCTATGAAATAGCAGGAAGAACAACTTCCTCCCTTCCTCCCTTCCTTCCTTCCTTCCTTCTTCCTTCCTTCTCCCTCCTTTCCCCTTCCCCCCCTTCCTCCATCCCTCCTTGCCTTGCCTTCCCTTTCCATCTTCCCTCATTCCAACTCCTGCCTACAGTGATGTCAAATTTTGGTGTAGATCAATATATTAATGATATGTTTTCCTCCTCTAGACTGAGAAACTAGGAAAACTAATATCCTACATAGGATGAAATCAATATACTTTCTTAAACTTATAAGACAAGAACAATTTGGGAAAACAACTTCTGGATTGCTTTGGACTTTTGCAGAAAATGTTATGGAAATGAAAACATTCTCCATAGTGAGCTTTCACTTGTATAGGAAGTGTAAGTTGAATTAGGATGGATATCAGAACACTTTCTGGTAAATTTAGACAATGTTTTGCAATTAGAAGAGACATATCCTAGTATATTTATGAGTAGTTCTGTGCAGACTAAAGTTTGGCTTCAGAGATGTCACTGTACCTGCAAGTTCTTAAAATTCATTGTTATCTAGAATAAAAATTTTGGGAGAGAAAAAGCAAAGCTTTTATGACAGCTTGTCAGAATTTCAGAAACAAAGAGTGGATGTGTGATACTTATTTCAAACAAATGTTTCCAGTGAAGAGTATTATAATTTTGCCAGTCATATAACTAATTTTAGGTTTTTCATCACAAATTTGAGTAGATTACACCAGTTTCAAGAAAATACTTCAAATGAAAAAGTGAGGTATTTAAATACAGTATAACTTAAATTGAAGGATAAACTGAAAACAAAATAAAATCTGGCATTTCAAATGGGATTTTAATGTAAAAATACTTTGGTTAAGAAAATGAAAATCATTAATTAATTTGTACCCAATAAAAACCCTTCTTGGGACATTCAGCAGTGCTAATGATAATTGGAAAGACTTTCAGTATAGGTTGATATAGTACAAATGTCAGGGAAGATTATAACTCTCTTAACTATGATGGACATTCCCAGTCAGTTAAAGGTAGGAAGTTAAAGAGAATAAACCAGCATTAGATATCTTCATGGTATATGATGTGTAAAGTTCCCGTTAGCACACTCAGAGCTTTCATTTTACCCCATCCCCTGTTTCAGAGGAGCATTATGTTCTTTCTCTTGGTGAAACAAATGATTTTTTAATATTCTATATATTAATAAGTGTTCCTGCATTATTTACCTTTGTGGCACCCAAGGGGCTCAGATATTAAAGTGACACATTACCTCAAGCAGCATGGATGTCCTGCCTGGGAGGAAGGGGTTGGTGGGGGTGGGCTGCATAACCCCTCTTCCCTCACAGTCATTGTTGATGCTCTGCTGGGCAATGCTGAGGAAAGATTGGCATCAGACCGGAGGCCAGGGAAACAGCAGTGAGTCACAAGCTGGCTTCAGTGAGTAGTTCCCCCTGTTACCTCAACCAGAACTTTACAATTTCCTATTGAGGAGTCTTTTCAGGGTGTATTGACAGGAGTGGCAGACAGGGTAATGAAAGACAAATTCCATAACGCAAAAGGCAGAGGCGCGAACAATGAGATCAGAGAGCTGACCTCTGACCCAAGTCAGCATTTTCTTTTCTCTCCTTCTCCTTCCCTCTCTCTTTCTTAGTTTACTGTTTCAGGTTTGCTTATTATATGGAGCAGTTTCAATTGTGACCCTGAGCCCATTATTGCTTTGGCTTTTCCCCTCCCCTCAAACAATTGTTTGGAAAATGGCCCCAACAATGTGGAAAAGATGCTGATAAGTATAGAAAAGAGAGGTTAATGAGAAAAGCTTGGAGATCCTTGGAGTTTATATACAAGAGAATAAAAGGAAGAGTAGAGATTTCAGTGCTGGTGATAACAAGAAAGATTAGTCCAAACCTTCTCTGTGCGTTTATGTAAGTTTGTGTGTAGTTTGTGCGTGGTGTGTATGTGCATGATAAAGACCTTCTGTCAGCCACTTTCACCAGTGGATAGGACAAGCAGTGTCATTTCTTTTCCTGCATTGATTTAAGGCTTCAAGCCATAGCACCACAGTGTGAAAGATATGAATGTTGTCATTTTTCAAGCCCTTCTTCCCTTTTTTAGCCATTTCCTGCAGGAACACATTCATTAGTTAAAATAATTAATGTTATTGATTTAGCTTATGAAAAGGGGAAAATGCAATGGTTTACCCTAGGGGTGGCACGACTGGCATTCTACTGAACACTAGACATCTCACTTCTGAGGTACATGGCTTCTTTGGTCCTATATTCTTTTAGGATATGCTGTCTCACCACCGGTTGCGTTATGATATTCACACACTTTAAACATCTAGACATTTCCCCATTTAAAGTTTAAATAATGGTTAGGCGAAGTAGCCCAGTTATGTAAGTCATAAAGACTTTTCAAGACTTTTCCTTTATTTGTCATCTCCAGAAGGTTTTCTTACTTTTGGGGTCCTCTTCACACACTATGTGCCTCTTGTACTGCATCAGTCTCATTGATATTCGGCTAGTTCCATCTTCTCTCAATAATTTTAAACTTCTGCAAATAGTAGGGAGGTCCTCTACATGTGAAGGATACAGCTGATGGCTTCCTAAATGAAAATCTGAATAAGTGGGAAATTGATTTAGTCAGAACCTAAAATCCTCATTTGATAAGTGCAATGAAGACCATATCATCAAAGACATTAAAAAATAAAAAGAATTTTTTGTGCTTGTGGACAAGAAGGCTTGTCTTAGAAAGAAAAAAAAATACACTATTGGCAGTATCAGTATTAATTTTCCAGGAATGTAGTGTTTTAACATCTATAAACTATGAGGTACTTGAAGCCAAACAAGAAGGGTTGGAGAACAAAAAAATTCCAGTGGAATAATGATAAGAATTTTCAAGTGGTTACCACCCACTTTCCTTTCACAAGATCATCACATTGCGAGAGTTTGGATGCTAAATCTAGGTTGTGCTGATGAGAAATAAACCTTTTATTTGACAAATAGAACTGGAAAGACATTGCCTGCTGTCTTTCATAAACTTGTCCACTGCCTTTATTGGTCTGAGCCTTGAAGAATGCAATCATAAGACATGCTGCATTAACTGCAGTACTGTTCATAGCAAAAATTTAATTCTAAACAAGCAAAAACAGTGTTCCAAAATTTTAGGTGTTATCAACCTATAAATGAAAATAGACTCCTTTCAGGAAAATGTGTAATGAAAATAGAACTAAAAGGTTCTGAAATCTATTGATATGTCTGATGAGCATAAAGGTAGCAGTGTTTTAACTAACCCCCTCCAAATCTGCTAATAGTTAATAAGATACTTACTGGGAAGATTTTGTTGTTTATAAAACTTTATTACACTGCATTATTACAGACTAAATGGAAGGAGCTTGAAGAGTCATCTAAATCTGACATTTCTCTGCCTTTTCCTCTATCTTATCATGTTATTAGCAGTAAGTTGGATATGGAAAATATTCTTTCTTAAAGCAACATATCCCTTTGGGAGTAATTTTGTTCTCTGACCAATAGACATTTTTCTTTCTCTTACAGGACATTTATCAGGTTCAAGCATGTTTTGCCTCTTTTGCAAAGGACCACAAATCAAATCAAATATCACAAAGTACCTAGGGATTACCTATGCCTCATGCTGAACCTTATTATAGGTACTATCTCTAACACCAACATCTCCCATGTGAAAGTAGCCCTATTAGTATTCTCCACTAATGCTTTAAAGCAGGCCATTGGATAAAGGAATAAAGATGGAACCTTTAAATTATTAATAATAAAAATGTCTCCTATATCATATCAGTTCAGGAAAAAAAAAGCAATTTGCTATGGTGGAATAGGCATTAATTGAAAGGTTGACCTTCATTCAGCACAGCTTAGACAAGATCAGCAGAGTGGAGGCACTGGCGGACTGCAGATCTCCAGAGGTTTTCCAGCTTCTTATTGTGATGCTTTGGATGAGGCTTTGCATTCTGCCTCACTTCAGGGACTTGTTAAACTGCTGAAATTTGTGAAGTGAGGAAAAGAGCACTATTTGTACACGGGCTTCTGGCATGTTTCAAAATATGGGGCCAGCAGGGTCATACCTTTCAGCATCGACCTATGAGCTTGCCTGCCTCACATTCCCAAAGCATCAGTCAGAATAAGGAACCATGTGTGGGTAGTAGGATTCTACTACTTAAGACACCATGGCACCTAAATTTGGATTTTATATTGATTTAGTTTCATCAAATTGAGCAGATATTGCCCAGTGTTTATTGCAGATTCTGGCAATCACCAATGGACTGTGAAACCGGACAAAATTGTACTTTCCTGAAAGTGCTTTTCCTGGGAGACTAGATGTTCCAAATCCTGCTTCTGAAAGTGTAATACTTTTTTTCTGAAGAAGAAAGCATATATGTGAGTGACTTTATCATTGTTTAAGTAACATGAAAAGTGAAAGTTGTGTTGAAATTCTTCAGAAATGATGAAGCACATACTCAAAACTTGGAGCATATTTCTGTGTGTCATCTCTAAAGTCAAAACATTTTTCACTCCGTGTTTTAGAATTAACCAGTGGTGGCTTCGCTTCATTTAAGTTTTCTAACATTGGAGTCATATTTAAAGAGTCATTTTCAGATTCTGCATGTCTCAAGCAAAGAGGTTCTCCAGCTAATGTCAGCTGAGGAAACAGCAGAGCTCCAGCTAATTGATAGAAACTCTCCTGCTGATATACCATATTACAGGAGACTAAATATAGGATTCGTCAATATCACTTTTCTGTTTGAAGCAGGTTGTGGTTTCCAAAGTTGGAGCAAGGAAGAATGAGCGTCATTCAGTATGTCAAATGGTGTTCAAATAGCCTATGAAAAGAAAACCTGTTGCTTTGCACATAGAGTCAAAAGATTTCAGTTACTTACCTCATTTTTCTCAGGTCATACATCCAAACCAACCACAACAACAGACAAAACAAAAAAACCCACTCAAATAAAAAAACAAAACAAACCCCCCTCCAAAAAAAACCCCCTACACTCATCTGCAAAGTGATTACAAAACCGTCCAGACTAAATTTTAATTTGACTATGCATGGAAATGGAAAAGCAGTTATATTGTTGATTGTTTGGGACAGATTTATTACCATGAAACAGAATTCTGGAAATTAAGATGATAGCATTTACATAATGTCAGACAATCCCCATTGCATATTAAGTAGAAGCAGAGGATTCATGAAAATATTCTTCACACTGCTGTCAAGATCAGAGAATTAGGTTCATTTCTTTGATGTTCTGTCATAGCTAGTTTGTGGTATGACATCATAATACAAGTGGGAAAGGGAATAAGTTAATTTTCAAAGTTGAAGGAAAACTACGTGATTAATGAATTAAAAGTGTAGGGAAATGGGACAGTTCAGGCTTCTGTGCTATTTCTGGAAGTACGATAGTGAGCAATAGATACTTTTTGGAACACATTTTATGTATACTTTTCATTACTTGCAGACTGTGTTTCCATTGTTTTGACTTTCTAGGAAATAAGTGCCTTTTAAAGTCAAATAAAACTAGGGCTTTCTTTCCTCATTTGATGGGAAAGTTGAAGTGAGTGAAAAGGGTAGATAAAGCACTGCATGGTTTAAACATCTCTGCATTCAGCAAAACTCGTAGGGTCTTTAGAAATACAATTTACAAAACTATTTATTTATATTTTTAATGTTCCTTTGTAGTATAGAATTAGATGAAGCACAGATGAGGTTAGACAGTTTGTGTAATAAAACAATATAGAGGAACAGAAAAATATAACTTGAACTGGAGCTGCTGTGATCAACCTCACAGTGTAGAAGGAAAACAGGGCCCTGTAGTAATCCACTGGGGGAATTGCAATCAAATATGATGCCTCCTTGGGGAGAGCATCCTTCAGGTAGAGGGGGAGTATAATTTGTGATAATTCTTTTAAAAGTAAAGTGTGCTCCTCCTTACATTTTGGGGAATTAAGTAGACAAAAGTAAGGCAGGAACCTACTTCTCCTTATGCCAACTCTATTCTTTTCCTATTACAAGGTATTTTTCTAACAACAATGCCCATTATGGGTTTTTCATCTAATGCTCTACAGGGGAGACAGATCCATTCCTCCTAGAAATGGTTCTACAAAAAGGAAAACCAGTCTCCTTAATCCTTTTACTGTATAGATAGTGAAAAGGTCTAAAAATTATCTATATAGCATTGAACACAGAGAAGGATAAAATAGGACCATTTGAGGCTTGTTCCTTACACTTTCTCCTGTGTTACACTGTATGGGGAAAATATGCTTGAAGGTGATTGGATCCATATGACATATCTTCCCCAGCCCTGTAATATTCAGGGGGCAAATCAAGGAAAAGCTACCCAGAAACTGTAAGAATTTTATCAACTTCCTAAGTACTCAAAATCTGTACCACAATTTTGATTAGCACTTCTCTTGCATCATTTGTCTGTTTGCCCACTCTCTCATTCAGGCTGTTTCTGACAATTTCCTTACCTCAGATCCATGCTTCCTCTTTACCTTTCTCATTTTTTCTGTTCCATTTCAGTAGTTCCCTTTATACCTTTTCCTTCCACCAAAAACATGCTAGCTAGCTGATATGAGTCACCATCATATCGATCTTTCTACTTTGTATGTTTTATCCTTTTTCATCTGTGTTTGCATGGCCTACAAGATTTTGAAAAAAGAGACTGCCTTTAGCTTTGAACATAATGTGTAGTTCAGTTCATACCACAGAAGGAATCTTAGATCTTCTTGGTTTATGCATAGTATAGAAATAAACATGTGTACTTCAGTACGGTTTTAAACAAAATTGCAAATGTACATTTTCCTTTCATAACATCATCAATTAAATTAACATGCAGTCCTACTTCTGACTGAGAATGTAAAAGTGAATATGACCTACATATTTAGAAAATTTTATTAGTTTTCTAATTAGTGCAAGTGAATAGATTAATTCATGTTTCCATCATTTAGTGTCCACATATCTCTCTCACCTACTTCTTTATAGGCTGCTACAGTTTTTGATTCCTTCATTCTTTTCCTTGTCCTTCTATGTTGAATCCTTTCTCTAGGTTTGTCTACTCTTTATAATGGTGACATGTCAAGAGCAGTAAGACAGTATTTCTGAAAACTGACTGAATTTGTGTTTTACCTTGTATCCTATCTTGCTTCACTGCTCAATGTTAAGCAAGTTGTTATATCTCATGAGCAGTCAAAATTGTTATTATAACTTCATTTTTAATTTAAAAAAAGGAGTTGAATTTATAGCGCACTCTGGAATTTTTTTTTTTTATTTTGTTATTTCCAAATACTTATAACTTTATGAAAGGTACTAACAGTCTTCCAAGCTTCTCTTTTGATAGAAAAGGAAAAACTTGCTTTTTGAATAAAATTAGTTGAGCGATCCTCAAGGTATTGTTTTTAAAGCAGGTTCTCCTGTCCACTTTCTAGGTAACATTGTTTACACATTCTTGCCATAAACACTTTGTGAATTAGGAAAATAATTGCCCTAACTTGGTAGCAGTGTTTAATCAGCGGATCATGGTTATTAAGACAGAATGAAATGAAACCAGACCTAAGTGTTAGTTTACTTTCTCAACAGTACAACAACATTTTCTCTAAGTTCTTTGCTGTCCTCTGCCTTGGGTTGCCCATCAGGATACTTGGAGTTTTTTTATAAAAATATGCCTTTGTAAAGCATGTTGTGCAAAACTATTCTGTAGAGCCATCAGGAGGCCTTGTTAACAGCTCTGTGACCTGAGGAAAAGACTGGAGCTGTGTCAGGGGAGGTTTAAGTTGGATATTAGAAAGGGGTTGTTCCCCCAGAGCGTGGTCAGGCATTGAACAGGCTCTCCAGAGAAGTGGTCACAGCACCAAAGAGGTGCTGTGGCAGAGGTAAAGGAGTATTTGGACAATGCTCTCAGGGACAGGGTGGGATTGTTGGGGTGTCCTGTGCAAGGCCAGAGGAGTTGGACCCAATGATCCTTTCAACTCAGGATATTCTGTGATTCTATTCTATGTTTTATGTTGCCTTTATGGTAATCCATATCTTATTACAGTGATAAAATTTAATGTTAGTTAAATTTTTGTCTTTGCAATAGTCATTTAGGATTAGTAAGAGGTAATAAGTGCTCTTACATAAAAAAAAAAAAAAGTAAAATGACTGTTTCTTTCACTCCGTTTTTGTGTCCGCAAACTAGAAATGAAAGTGCGTATATTCCCTTTGGGGAATTGCAAAGATATTCTTTATAATACTCTGTGCAAATACAGCTTAAAAGAACCTGATAATATGAATAAAGCTTGCACAGATGTGGACATACTGGTAATTTAACAGGACTATTCATGTGTGCACTGTTTCTTCACATAAATAAAACTTGCACAGTGAGTCCTAAAGTCTTATAGTATGCTTAATGAGATAAATTAAAGATTTCTCGTCTACATATCAGGACACTCAAGAGCAGATACTATCTGGGAAACCAACAAAATCTTCCTGTCCATTCCTATTCGGCCTTCTGCTGCCCCATGGGCAACCTGCATTATCAGCTCTGTGCTGGTTCATGTACTGCTGTTCACGTACCTCTGAGTAGGGGGACATGCAGAACTCCAGCAAGCTGTGCAGATAACTGTATAGATCTTCCAGAAGCTCCATTGCTGCTTATGGAAAATTATCAAATAGAAACATAAAAACATAGAATGTTTTGGGTTAGAAGGGACCTTAAAAATCACTTAGTTCCATTCATTATGGCCAACAGAAAGAGAAAAAAAGAGCCCATCGCTAATCCTCCGGACTAACCTTTTGATGTTAACAGAGGTTAACATTCAGGTGAGCTCAGGTAGAATTTATATTATCTGACATTTTTATTTTACTTTTAATCTGCAACATCCCAGCTACCTAAACCTCTACCTTCAGCTGTGTAGCCCTACCTTACTGTCTTTTCAGCAAACCTCTACTAAACTGCGTTCAGATTCTCACGGTGCCAATTTTAGGAGGGTACTCTCTGTGTGGTCTTCTGGAGAGAGGTGGTTTCCTTCAGCGAACACGCAGTGTGAAGCCTGCAGGCTCTCCTGCAGCTCCCATTGACCCGTCTGATGCTATACTTCTTTAGCCATGCAGCTCACCTGTTCTTGCAAATAAAATGCACAGCACGTTTTCTCTGATCCAGAGTGGGGATAGCACAACGTCTATTTACACAAGTAAAGTCTCTTCTCACTGCAAAGCATGCGGCCTCATATTTAGTGCTTACCATTCCTGGTCTGCCACAGACATCAGCTCCAAATGTGTCTGAGAGGATGCCATTTGCATGGACTGCAGCTGTGGCAGAATTCTGTCAAGCAGTCTGCAGTAAAATTGCATGGACAGTTAGTCATCCAAGATTAACTGAAAAGCATTTTACTATGAGCAGATCCTCTCTCAACAAGACCATTTCCCCCATACATATGGGGACCCAAGACTACACTTTCCTGTGGTTCTGTGATGTTGTTTGCCATCTCACATGAAAACATCATATAAAATGAGGTTGATAAACCAGACGAGGTAGACATGTGCCATTTAAGCTGAAGCCAGATTGTGAAGCCATTATTTCATGTGGTTAAGGCATGGCTGGTTGTTGGTCTTCAGCCTGTTGGTAGCTACCAAGCCTTCAGAGTATTCCCCAGTGTATAAGAACTCCTACTAAAAAAAAAAATTAAATAAAATTAAAAACAATAACAATTACAGCTTTAAACTCACTTCAGGATTGTTTCCTAATGAACCACTGTTAGGCTTTTTGACCTTCAGTGTAAAAAGGAAGATCCTAAATTATTCTTTTCATTCAGTGCCTCATTTTGGCCCTATTTTTCCTTCAGTTCTCTTTCACTCTCTTTTGAAGTTTCAGGAGGCAAGATCTGCACTTAAACTGCGGTTCTTCCCAGCCCCACAATACGCTTTATAAATCTTTGTCTCTCATACTGTGTTCCCTACTGTATAGAATAAAGTGGAAATTGACTTCTGCAGAGGCCATTACCAAGATTTATTGATCTGAAAGGATAACATTTTCTTAGTCAAAACTGAAGCTAAACACGAAGGGAAGAGACTAAACATATTTGGTCCTGTGAGCTTTTTATTGCTTAGGTGCCAGGACCTTATTTCCGTTTTGGAATAATCTATTCTCTTTCTTTTTTCTTTTTTTGAGCTCACAGAAAATGTTCGTATTTGTTTCCATGTTGTAGTTCAAAGCCTCTCTTTTTAAATTTTAGTAAGGACACTTCTCTGCAGGCTTTCCCTTAGGTCTGAAGTGGGTTTGTTGTTCCTGAAATTTTTGCAGCAGTTCTTTTTAATATCATGCCAGCTTGGAATTGAATTGCTTTTTGCCACTGGCATCTGTGACATGAAAAATATACATTTCTGTGTTCTGAAAATAAGAGACAGTCAGTATTTTGACATTTAATGAGTCTAGACCTACCAGTTAGGCAGACTCAAATCTTTATACCATTGGCCTTTCAGCATGTCTTTTTAAATCCATTTTTAATGTTGCCAACTGATGTAACTAAATATGCCTTAGAAACATGATTTTTGTAATTTTTTAGGTTTTTTCAGTCATATATTTTTCAGAGAGGTCAAGATTTGCATGAAATGAATTAAATAGATCTGTATATATGGCATCCCGTTTCTGAAACATTTGACAGTAGTTAAATCTTAATGTAAGATTTGTCCTTTAAATACCTAAACTAAAACTAAATTCCATGTATTACTAAATGTAGATCTAAGCAATACTGTAATAGCAAAAAGGAGCATAATATAAATCATTTTGGGGATAGTGGTAATCAATCCCTTTTTTTGATAAACAGATTGTCAAACTGCCATTTGAAACTTCTTAAAGAAACCTTATTGATCATAACTCTAGTTTGCTCATATTTATAGCCAGCTAGAGCTTGAATGCCTATCTGAGTTGTCCAAAAGCTCCTTTGCCTCTTCCATAATTTATTAAGTGCTGTTTATCTATCTGCTCCTCTGATTTGTGCTCATCAGCCCTTGCAACCAGTTTCCTAATCTAAATATCTTCTCCTTTTTCTTCTAAGACACATGGGCATACCTTTCTTCACATTTTTGCTATGCGTAAAGGCCAGAAATCAGCAGCTTGGGTGTACTCCAGAGCCCCTTTGTCTTTGAAAGGTCTTTGTACAGCAGTCCATTCCCACAGACCTGATAAGACAACACACAGGACAACCACTGTGGCCATGCCGAACCACACTGAAGTAATTACTTTGAGTTGCTCTGCTTGCAAATTTATTTCATTTAATTCAGCTGGTTTCACTTATAAATCTAAAGTGGCATAAAATCTTTTTCACTGCAAATGAAATTATTCCAATTTTAGGAATGAAATGTTGTTTTGACTTTCAAAGTGTGGGAAAATTTCTATTTTGTGGAAATTGCTTTTTAATACACACTAGTTAGAGTAATGAATGAGTGGTAAGAGGATTCTACAATTCATAAAATTAATCCATCTCTTTATTAGATTAATTGCTTACAGAAGAGAGTAACTGTCTTTTTTTTTCCAGTCATCCTTATGGAAACAAACTGATTCCTTTACCAAACCACTTCCTGCCACATGCTACTCCTTACAGGTTTAACACAGGTTGGTAACTCATGCTATTTAATTCCTCTTAGTTTTGCTAAGTGCTGATGTTTTTGAAGCTGGAGTTTTGCAATATATGGTTTGGTTTTAACAACACAGACTTTAATCCCCACCATGGCCATTATGGCTCTTAAAGACATCTATATTATCAAGAAGCCTGTTATTAAAGTTATATTGCTTATCGTCCTGGGTGAAGCTCCTCTCCCACATCATCTTGGAACCACTTATCTGAGATAGAAATGGGCATGAGGGTAATGGGTGTGAATCTGAATATTCAGATAGTATACATAAATATTCAGGTTGTCTGTGTAAGCTCACAGTCCTCTGTTGTTTGTTATTATTTTTAATAGAGATTAAATCTTTCAAAAGCATTAATAATTTTACAACTATTTCCCTTGATGGTGTGAAATTCTAAAGCCATGTAACACAGGCTTCCCAACAACTGGTCTGGATTTCACTTTTCCCTACTCCAAGAGTAAATTATCAGAGTGTTGCAAGGCTTCAGAAAAAATACAGCTTTTTTAGCACCTGTGCACACATTTACACCTTGAAAGTTTCCCCTGTACTTCTCAAGCTTTTTCACACGTATAGAATCATAGAGTCAACTGGGTTGGAAGGGACCTCTGAGATCATCAAGTCCAACCCTTGATCCACTACCGCTGCGGTTGCTAGACCATGGCACTAAGTGCCACATCCAGTCTTATCTTAAAAACCTCCAGGGATGGAGAATCCACTACTTCCCTGGGCAGCCCATTCCAATGTCTGATTACCCTCTCTCTAAAGAAATTCTTTCTAATATCTAACCTAAACCTCCCCTTAAGCACAGTTTAAGACCATGCTCTCTTGTCTTCTGATAATTGCCTGGGAAATAGGCTTCCTTTTCATGAAATGATAGGTGTAGTTAAAGCTTACTCACTTCACTGTTCCAGGGTAGCTTCATGCTCTCTATCGTCCCATTCAGTCACAGGCAGAAAGAAGTGCAGGAAGGGAAAAGCCTTACGTTTTAGGACAGTTCTCTTGGAGATATACTTTTAGATACCCTGTATTGACATGTTGCTCTTAATCAGCGACAATAAGAAAAAGGAGGATAGTCTAGTGGTTAATCACAAATATAATGTAAACATTTGTTCTTTGCTCATAGGGGAACTAGAGCTTCCTCCAGCCATTAAAACAATAGAAAGTATTAGACCCCCTCCATGGAAGAAATGAGCTGCTGCCAACTGCTTTTTCTAATATCTGAAAACTTTGAGTCCTTCTGTGATGGGAGGACTATGCAATGTCACCTTATAGAAGTGCTACTGTAGGAATAAGAAGTAACAGAAGTCTCCAGTGCAGAGAAATCACGATGTCATTGGAAGCCTCAGGAAAATGAGTTTCTCTTAGCAAGATTAAGGGCTGAACCTGTAGTGCTAGCCCAGAGATATCCTGGGAATTATATTCACTAAGAATACGTTATTGCTCTGAATTAAAAAAATACCAACCAACACTCACAGATAGAGATCATGAACTTGAGGTAACATCTGTGTGAGAAGGTAGTTGGATATTTGAAATTCTAGGGTTAAATTGTGAAGGTGTATCTTCATATATAACACTTGAATCAGCTGGAATACTTATACTCATTTGTGATTGCCTATGTTGTTTGTAAATTCATGGAACTGCAGGAAGAGAGTCAGGAAAGTCAAAGAAAATTCACACTCTAAAAGGAACTTTGATTAGATCATCAAGTGATATTCAAGAATGGCTCTCACCATTTTCACAAATACTGTAGAAGTCACTTTCTTCTGCAGAACACAAGCCAGAAAATCATTCTGTTATCTTGTATGCAGCTATACTATTTCCATGTTGTGAACTAACAATGAGAAATGTATGTTTCTTCCACGTTTCAGCATATGTTTTACACAATATCAAGTTGTTAACATTATACTCATACACTTCTGCAGCACGACTTTTATGCAATGATGAGCACCTTATTTTGCAATGTCTAACACTGAGAATTTTTAAAATGTTTCTATATTTTAATAAGAAAAGGTCATGCTTTATAAGTTTTAGAATTTTATGCTAAAAATCAATATAGTGAAGGTCAAACCATCTACAAAAATTTTTTTTAATGTTTTATGTATTGGTTTAAGCCTTACAAATTACACACATGGGGTCCACCAAATTTTAATTCCTTCCCTTTCTCTTTTTAGAAACCAAAGAAATCCTCAATTAAAAAGGAATTCAAATAAAATTTAAAGGTATTATGAGAGCTAAACATTGATTCCATATGGAGGCTAAAGATAGAGGAGTTAGTTATTTAATTTTACCCATTTTGTTTACTTAAGTCTATTGTATAGAGATGAACTGTACCAAGATCATGACTTTGAGGTCGATAACTTCACGGTAGGTGATATGGGATGGGGGAGATCCTTCAGGCCTCGTTTCAGTCCATTACCTGGAAGGAGTATGCCCTTCCACCCTCCCCCCACCACGTGGCCGGGTGACCCCGCAAAGAGCACTCACCGGACCACCAGGGGAGAGAGGACGAAAGAGGAAGTTTATTGTGGGAGGGGGCTTATATAGCCCTTGGGGACCAATCACAGGTGAGGGGTCACAATCAAGGTAAGGAGTTTACAGCCAATAAGGAAGGGGTTAACAAAGGACCAATGGGAGCACCTTGGGACATCTTCCCAGGACACTCCTACCTGAGAGGTAGGGGGTTACACAGAAGGTATGGGGAAAAGCAGTGACTCTGCAAAGAGCCATCTTAACACATGTTTAAACAACATTAAAAACTTCTGATTCACCAGTCCATCTTTGGCAGGACTTTTTCCATACATCCATTGCCACAATAACTGACACATTTTGAAGATGAGATTATTTAATTTCATTAATTCATCATTAGACTCTTTCAAAATTCCTCTTTTTCAAGAATTTAAATGTCAAATATTATACAATTTACATCAACTGTTGTTTGTAAAGTTACATATGGTACTTATAACTAGAGTTTCTCAAAATTAATTTTGTGTTACATCCAAATATGTTAAAATGTGTACATGGATTTACTTTTGATACTAAGAAGGCCTTATCTTTTAGTGAACACAAGTATTAGAAAGTAGTTTAAATACGAACATACATATTTATGGTACAGATGGAAAAGGTTTTAATGTCAATGTACTATGTGTATTATTTGTTTAAATTTTGTAAACACAGATGTCTCTGGGTAATATTTTTATATTTATTATATAATATATATTTATGCATATTTATAAATAAATATAGTTAATATGTAATATGTGGGGTGGTGATGTTAATACTTATATTTTTGCCATACGTTTTTCCTTTGGATGAGTAGGGTTTTTCAGACTACAAGTGAATATATTTATCAATCCTATCTTGTAATTTTGTATTTCCTTTATTAAGTAAGTTGGTTCTGAATTTCTTACTGTCCCTTCTAACTCCTTTTCTTCTTTTGACAGATTAAGCTGAATTTTGCAGAATTTAAAATAATTATGAAAAAATGATCTGTAGATGATTAAACAGAAGTAAACTAAAGCACAGTGTATTCACAGATAATGTCATGAAACAATGCAAGTAGCTTAAAAGCTCAAAAGAGCAGCAGAAGAAGAACTTCCTAGGATGCCTGAATTGTGCTCTCAAATCAACTCCATTCTATGTAAGCTTCCAGAGATGTGTTTCTTCCTGACATTTTGGTGTTTTTTGTTTTTTTTTTTGCACAAGGTTTTTATCCTTGTCAGAAATCTCAGAATAATGCTGCATCTATTCAATATATAGATGAATTAGAATTAGAACTGAAAGAACATAGTGTGAGGAGCACAGGTTAAACAATGAAAATAAATTCCAGCTCCTTGACCCTTACTGAGAGAGAAAATGTACAGCAAATTAATAATTTATATATATGTCCATATGTATATGAAGAATATGTACAAACGAGGGAAAGCTGAGGGGATAAGAGAAAGTAGAGTGGATCTGAAAAAAATTGTAAAAAGGTTTATTTCACTCTTATGAGAAATGACATAGAGATAGGATTGCTGTATAGATTTCTCTTTTAAAAGTTTATTTTCTTTTAAAGCACTGTTGATTAAGAAGTATAGAACCAAGATGTTTATACTAAAAATAATAAGTTTTGACTCTGTAACTGTCATGTACTTCCAGAAGAGAAGCTGGATGAATACTAGAACAGAATACAGTAGACTTAAGGAAAAAAATCTCTTTACAGTAACTACCCAAAATATGTGGAGAAAAAGGATGGTGAAAATATATTTTCATATGACAAAACTTGTTTTATATAAAAGTTGACAGGCTGAGAAATTAATAGCAGCAGTTGAAACCAAGAGAAACAAATCAGGGCTAATGATAGACTTGTTGAAATTATGTCTGGTTACTTTGAGCACCTCTAAAATTAGCATATGGAGCCTTTTCGATTTAGGCCAGCTCTACTGAAACAACTTGTTTACTCCTGAGGTTCTTACTTAAAAGTGCAGTGAAAATAAGATTACTTGCAGATTTCTGCTTTCTTCTTTTCATTTGCTTGAATAAAGTGTATCACTTCTGCCTAGGCTCATGCTAAAACACCTTTTGTAAAATATAATGTCCTCACTAAGACATTCTTAAAAATTGTCATAAAGAAAATAAGTCTATGAGGAAATCTAAATAAAAGATACAATGAGACCTCCTAGGACTTCCTACACAGAGTTTATAATTAATATGAGGTTTTGAAAAAAAGTGAATTCCACACACAGCTGTAGAGATTTTTACTGGTAACAACTGCTAATTTCGGCAACAGCTGTAATAGTAAGTGTATTAGATGTGTAGGGGTTAAAAATGAATTTATTTTCTCATAAATAATTTTTGTTTAAGTAAAAATTGTTTCATAATAAGCTTATTGGAGCTCCTTATTTAAAGTATCTCACAGCTCCTTTATAAATATCATAAAAACTTGGTAGAGGGTGAAAAAACTCTTACGGGAATACTGTCTTCTGATAGAACCTTGGACTGCAAAGTAAGACACTGAAGAATGACAAAAGGAATTACTGCATTTTTATCACTAACAAAATCCTACTGGATACACAAAACCCAGAAAATGTGTGTATATGCTTAATATAATTAATTATATTAAGGATGTGTTATTATATATTATATATTATATATTAATAGTATAAAATATTAAATATGAAATTATGTAATTGTTGTCTGGGTGAGTATTGACAAGGTCAATGTCTTGGCAACCAATTAATATCTATCAGCTGTATCCCATGCAGAGTACTTGGATATTTACAGTATTACTTGTCCAGGCATTAGACAAATTCCTGAACTGCTTATACAAATGAATGCTCTCAGAAGCATTCTAGTCAGGGATGAGAAGCAGAGAAGGGCCATATTAACTGTAATGCATGATGGCTTCTCAACCTTCTTTCCTGCACCTTGAGAAATGAGATGAAACCAATTGCCTTCTCCAGGTACTGCAACTGTGTGAGTAACAGGAATGCAATAAAGATCCATAGCTATAAAATATGGAATTTCTCTTTGAAATCCACTAATTAAAAAAGCTTCTGAAAGTTTAATCCAGTTTCTTGATTTCATAACAGCCAAGAGTAGTTTCTACTATGAAAGGTTATATTAATAATTTTTTAACATTCTAATCTATGCAGATTTGTAGTGCCTATGGGCTGGATGGATGTGTTTGGAAGCCCAAAAGTGCTTGCAGTAACTGCGTACTTCTGTACCATCTTATCTTTCATTTTATTTGGTTTGCTTATCCTTTAAAATATTATAAATGTACATATACATAGATATTCAAAACTTGCCCCAAAGGACTTAAAATTCAGACAATGTCTGGGGAGTGCTTCCTCATATGGAGTTAACTGCAGCTGCCCAATTGCTTATAAAAACGACCCTTAAATTCCGTTCTGGTCCAATCTTACAAAATGATCTCACATCCTTCCCCGGCTGACTAGTTAAGCAGAATATGTATATACATGCATATACTGAAAAAAATAGTGCAGTAATGTAGGCAGGATTACATCATGTCTACGGTTAACAGGAGCCAGAGCTTTAGATTTTCTCTGCAGTTTGTGTCAAGAAGCTGCAGGCCAAAAGGTCAAGAAAAATATTTGGAATTGAGCATGCAAGGGAAAGGTGTAAGAGATGAGATGGGCAGTCTGAAAAGGTCTTGAAAGAGTTCTCTAGAAAGTGCACACTGCTGTTATACAGATCTCTCACAGGTTAGAAAAGCAACAAATTGGTAACATTGAAATCAGGGATCTGAGGCAAGTGGCAATAGTAGGACAAGCATGAGTCAGCCCTTTCTTTTGCACAGTAACTTCATTGTTAATCACAGCACAAAACTCTTGCCTTTTTTAATTTTTTTATCATAATGTAATGCAATGTAGTACTGTGATTTCTGATAGTACTACAAAGCTCCCTACTCTTCCTGAGCAGTGCATATTACTGCAAATGCCATGAAGAGTGGAAGAGGCTCAACTGCTTTGGATCAGCTGAAATAAAAATGTTGAGCAGTAGCATTAATAGTATTTGTAGTCAAGTCTGCTTTCAATAAACCTTCCTAGTGAGACTTCCTGCATTTGAGTGGAACATAGGTCTGCTGTTGGGGTTGTCAAGGAATTCCTCGAAAACAGGACATGGAGATCAGGACATATCTCTCAGGTATAACATGGTAAGCATCCTGTGCTGCAGCTTATGTCTCAAATCTACAAAAAAAAGCTACTAGTTCAATTCATTTGCAATTGAAGTCTGAGAGGATTTTCTCTATTTATAATTTTATTTCCTGAACTACGCTACTTTAATGGCCTTTTCTACACAGGGATGGAATGGTAATCATTGTAATGCAAAATTATTGCTTTTTATTACTTATATAAATATCTTTTCACACTTTCACTTGAAGAAAAATTCACGCAATTTTGTCTTTTTTTGTGTTTTTTTTTTTTTAAATTTATTTCTGCTTTCTTTGGATTTTTCTAATTTCTTAGCAATTTCCCTCCCCTTATGCCAAATTGATATACATAAGGGAGGACTTTTTCAGTTCAATCTTCGCCAAGTGCTTTACTTACTGTCCTTTAAAATAGTCAAGGAATGTATAATTTGCTACTAATTTAATAATTTGCTTAGCAAATTTTCACCTGTTTATCATTTCTCCATTTAATCTTATGGTTCAGATATTACTTTTCAACTTAAACATACCATTCTAATTGCAAATTTAAAGCCAGTACAACGCATGTATTTTCATGCACAATTTCATGTGACCTTTGATAAACAGTAAAATGATATAAGTCCACAGTTCAAGAACTAAAAATTTAATAAAAAGAAAGGGGAAATGAATGTTGTTTTTTCTCAGAATATGTCATCAGGGCACAAGTTTCCAGATATTTTTAAAAATTATGTAACTACTATTACTGCAGAACTGACTAATTTATCAAACACAACTATTATTTTCATCATTTTACTCTTACAATTCATTCATAGATCCCAAAAGATAATTCTCAGTATTAGGAAAAATCCTATCCCATGATTTCTCTGATTCTATTCTAATTAATGGGTTTGATAAACTATCTACAGTTATGTTACTCTCATAGTATATATTTGGTATATTCAGTATGTGCTTCCAAATAGGCATCATCTTGTAACAACACTCATTGAACATTTAAAAAAAAGTGACTTACTTCAAAATAAAGCTTTTTATGCAAACTTGACCACTATAGTTTTGCATTTTTATTTTATTTTAGCAGTCCCAGGGAATGGATACAGAATTGTGATAACAAATAAATTGTCTTGACTGAATTAGCTCCTGCCAACTCCATATTAACTGAGCCCTTCCCCTCGGTGCTTTCAAAATGGCAGATATTCCACGAATACCATTTCTATGAATGGAATTTAAGGAGTTGTGGCTGCTTAATTTTATTCATCTACTTATTCAATACCAAGTATTATTTTCAGTTTTGTAGTCTTTCAATACTTCATCACTTTAATCATTCACAAATTTCCAGCTTCTCAATAATGTGATTACCACTGCTTCACCTATAAATAGCCACAGATGTAGTTTATCAGGCCCAGACAACTTAAATTCCTTAAGTATGTATTATGTTTATTCTCTTTATTTAGGGCTGTTATTTCCTGTTTCATTTTTATTTTTTTTTAGCTACCTGCACAAAACAAACACACAAACAAAAATAACCCCACCAACCTCCTAGTTTGTTCGTATATACAGAAATCAAGTTTGGAAGGTAGAATGATGTCAGACAGAATGGCAATAGCAATGATGCAGACAACAAAGAGAGGGAAATGGAAGGCTATTGTGAATAAAAAAAAAGAAATGTTTGGAACGAAGTCTCAGCCCCAAGTTTCGAGAATTCAGTTAAACTCCATCTTCTCCTTATTACTGATAATTTCACTGTTGGGAAGGAAAAACATCCTCCTCCAATTTAAATCATATCATCTTACGGCAAATAATTTTGAATCATGAATCAATGTGACAATATAATAAACTATCACACATATACATTCAGAACAAATGTATTACTTATGTCCTTTGCAGAGACAGATGCTTTGATGGTTTGGAATAGTGTCTGTGTTGATACACTCTCTGTTGTTCCTTCCACCTTTGGGACACAAAAAAAAATAAAAAAAATGTGTATGCTACACCTGTTAAAATGGGGTGCTCTTTTTCCACAGATATTCAGTAGGAAGCAAAGGAAGAAGATCACCCAGGCGAAAAAATCTAGGACCAGAGCTGATCACCATCTCTATCATCCCCTTCTCTGGGGGGAAGAGTTTTTATCATGATAATTAATCTACCTATCTTTTTCTTTCCCTCTTACTTTCTCTCTCCTCCACGTTATGGATTGCCCTCAAGCACCTCGCTATAATGTGTAGGAAGAAAAAATGTTTTATCAGGGAAAGGGTAGGGGATGGGGAGGAGTTCAATCTGCCTGACATATGCTGGGTTTTCTCAGACTGCTAGTACTGAAATATCCTAGATATTTCTAAAAATTAAAGATGACAATTTCTTAACTTAGAGAGTGTTTCATCCTACACAGAGGAATTCTGCCTTATACCTCATCTTGGCAGATAAAGAAGAGCTAGTCACCGAACTAAAAATTAGTGGTTTCTTGGGTGCAAATGATTACAGCTTGATTTTACTACAGTATGCAAACAGAATAAAAGACAAACCAATGAGATATACACTTGGTGCTTGAAAGGGCCAGTTTAACAAAGCAAAAAACCATTATGAGACAAATCAACTTGGAGACAAAACTCAGTTGGAAAAGACTAAACAGTTATCGCCAATTATTTAATAATTTTTAGCTAGATATCTAAAATGCTATTGGCAAAAATTCAACCTGGTCAAAACTCAAAGCAACCAGTAAGCTACCTTAGAGTATAAATAACAGCAGCTATAAAATGTGGTAACTTCACAAACAATAAATAAATTATGAATAAAAAGAGAGCAATGAATATTAATTAGATTACTTTTATCAGAAGAAAATTATTTGGAAATAAAAGGGCAAAAATACATTTATAAAATTAACCTTTTTTTTCCTAAGACTTTTATAAACTTCATTTGTAAAAATCAACATACTGAGTGCTGATGTGGACATGAGTGAAGGTCTGTGAGCTCTCCTTGTCTGGTTCACAGGTGATGGAATACACGTCTACGCTTTTGGCCTGACTGCAGAAGGTACATCTTTTCTTAATATTCTACCCTGGTCTTCTCAAAAAATAAGTTAGTTATCATGGTGGATTATAATTGACTGAGCATTTACATGACATGGTGACTAAAACAAGTCCATGCAATTCTTTGATCTAAAACCAGTGAATTTGAAATCACAGAATGGATAAGGTTGGAAGGGGCCACGACTGGTCATCTGGTCCAACTTCCCTGCTCAACCAGGGTCATCCTAGAGCACATTGCACAGAATTTCGTCCAGACAGTTCTTGAATCTCTCCAGAGAGGGAGACTCCACAACTTCTCTGGGCAACCTGTTCCCATGCTCAGTCACCCACACAGTAAAGAAGTTGTTCATATTCAGGTGAAACTTCCTGTGCATCAGTTTCTGCCCATTTTCTCTTGTCCTATTGTTTGGAAGCACTGAGAAGAGCCCAGATCCATCCCCTTGACACCCTCCTTTGAGGTAATTGTACACATTGATGAGGTCTCCTATCAGTCATCTCTTCCTGAGAATGAACAGGACCAGTTCCCTCATCCTTTCCTCATAAGAGAGATGGTCCAGTTCCCTAATCATATTTGTGTCCCTCTCTAGACCTGCTCCAGGAGCATCATGTCTCTCTTGTCCTGAGGAGCCCAGAACTGGACACAGCAGTCCAGATGTAGCCTCACTGGCAATGCTCTTCCTAGTGCACCCTAGGATACCGTTGGCCTTCTTGGACTCAAGGGCACACTGCTGGCTCATGAACAGCTTGTTACCCACTCACGTGCCCATAATTATTTGTGGAGGAGTGACTGATAACCCAGAGGGCTTTCAGAAGGACCTCGAGAGGTTGGAGAGATGAGCAGAGAGGAACCTTCTGAAATTCAGCAAAGAAAAATGCAGGGTCCTGCACCTGCCGAGAAATAACCACAGGCACCAGTACAGGCTGGGGAACGACCTGATGGCAAGCAGATCTATGGTGAAGGACCTGGTGTTCTGGTGAACAATGAGCTATCCATGTCTACAAGTATTAGAAGGGAGGGTGACAAGAGGATGGAGCCAAGCTCTTCTCGGTGGTTCCAATCAATGGGACAAGAGGCAATGGGCAGAAACTGATGCACGGGAAGTTCCACCTGAATACCAGGAAGAATTTCTTTACTGTGCAGATGTCAAACAATAGGACCAGATGACCCATTGTGGTCCCTTTCAACTTTAACCATTCTGTAATTCGGTGATTCTGTGACTACTGCAACCCTAAACTTAATGCTTGCACCCACAACAGAAGAAGAATGTTAGTAAACTGGAAAGGCTTAAGGGAGGTTTGAGTCATGCCATCGAAATAATTTAAAGACTGGAAAATATTCTTTCTACTGAAAGACTCCAGCCATCTGTTTAGCAATGAGAAAATTTAGGAGATGACCTGAGCTAAACCTGAACTTGTCCACATGAGATGTGAAAACACAATAGATCTTCATTACGATGCAGAAGGAATAGGATTCATTTCTTGGTAATAAAAGAAGACAGAATCAGACTTAAGATTAGGTAGGATTTGTTACTATTGCAATAATTTATCAGTTTTACTGTAGATTTTAGGAGCTGTGGAAATCAGACATCTAGGTTGAATGAAATCATTATACCACAGTCTCTTTCTAAACATCTTTTGTGTAAGGTTTTGGAAAGGCAGTGCAAGGCGCAAGTCAAATCTGCGGTAAATTACTGACATCAGTGCAAGAAGCTGACAGGCAAAAATGAAAGAGGAATGGAAGTGCAACTACTAAAACCATCATTTGAATGTTTTGGTTTTGATTTTTTTTAATGTTTCAAAGATAATGCTAGAAAAAGTCTGATGAGAAGGGAAGTTTGACTATATAGAAAGAGTTCTTTTAATCTTTCATTTTATTGTCAGCTACAGAACTCTTCCCCCTATATATGTTTTATCAAACCATGTTTCCAGATACAGATTACCAACATAGAAAATATTTTTATGGTAGACACTGTAATATGAGAACACTCACTGATTTCTAATTTAAATTTATCATAGAAACCTATAATTATTTTGGATCTGGGGGACAATACTCATATATTTTAAATAGTTTCAGTCTCTAGGTGACATATTTTCTACATTAAAAAAAAAATTGTCACGGATATTTCTATGTAAACTGAACATGCTCAACTGAAAGACAATGTGAACTACCACCATTGCAAGAGCTCTGACATCATAGCACTGTTCCTTGGATGACTTGTTTTGGCTTCTTTCATGTGACATCACAGTGGAATATTGTGGAAAGATTTACACCACCATAAGCAGTGTGTGCTGATTTAGTATTTAGATTGCAAATACGTAAATAAAAGTCATAGAATCAAGGCAGTCCTTGTTATATTTTATGCATGTAAAATGTTTCTAAAATATTAGAACATAACACTGTATGCATAAAGGCCTGGAAAGAACTATCAAAGTGTCTTTCCTTTTCAGATATTTGATTAAGTTGAATTAAGCATTGTATATGGTACTGGAAAAGTGCAATCAATTTACAGAGCCAATGACAGCTTCAACATAGATATGAAGAGACATACAGCAACACATAATGTGATTAGGATCATACATGTCAGATGGGGCAGCATCAATGGAGCCTTAGTCAGTCATTCCCTACAAATCCACCCCGGATTTGAAGACTTTTAACCTAATTTTTGCATAACAGAAGTCAGAGTAGTAGGTTTTTATTGATACTTTTCAATTTCCTACAGAGTGAATGAACTTATGGTGCTGGGCAACAAGGAGACAAGTTTTCAAAGAGCATCCAGTTTCACTGCTGGAAGGGACAGCTTATCAATACAGCTCCTCTGCATTGTACTCTTTCTCCTTCGCTGTCCTCTTCCAGCCTTCCTGCGTGATGGCAGAGCTTTCCATTGCTTCAAGGTTTATTAAATATATATTGAGCATGGGAGTGACTATAGCTGTGACTGAGTCATGCATAACACTGAGAAGAAAAAGGCAGGAAGATTTCTGCTAATTTAATGATATACAGCATGATTTTCGAGGTCTTCAGCTCCAAGGAAGTAAGATGGCACTGATTGTCCCACCATTTCAACATATCTTTTTTCACCCAAAGCAAGTTGCACATAATTTGTCTTCTGAACAGTAAGACCTCTGTTTTTTCTGCCTGAGGCCTAGCAAGAGGAAATGCTAAGCTAACTAGAACCTGGCTATTTGTATTGAATTAGTACAGTCATTAGGACTTTAACTATTTTTATTTGGTGACAGTTTGCTACTGATATCACCTCTGGGACAAGCACCTCTCTCTTTTATGTTGCTTTTCTTATCATTGACAGGAGAAAATGACTGATTGATTTTGGCCCTTGCTTGAAACTCCTTTTCGTGACTTTCTGGAGTGCATATCCTGTAGCAAATAGATATTGCTAGTATGCACCAGTCTTCATTTACTAGCCTGAACAAGTGCTGACAGATGAGGGAGCTGACAGTCTGCCCTACTGTTGAAGCTGGAAGATATAGTTACATGTGAATTTGCTGGCTTTTTAGATCTGAATAACTGCAATTGTGTATAAGGGTCACCTCTGGTCTCAGTTATCATTCTGAAGAAAAAATGGAGGCTTTTTAAAAAACATTCATACATTTTTGGCCTTCTGCTAAGTGATGCCCAAGGAATGCATGGCCTTGGAAAGTCAAGTTTTCACAAAGTGGCACAGAAAAAATTACACTAATGTTATTAATATGGCAAGCAGAGATGTTAGATATAATTATTATCCAAATTAAACCACTGGTATTTTTTCCAATAGCAATGGCTCTTAAATCAGTCTCTCCCTCCCTATCTGTCTGCCTGCCTGTCTGTCCTGAACATTTTTGCACCATATTATCCAATTATATGTGTCACTGTCAACTTGTCCATTAGGAGTCTGCTCCTCTATTGTCTTCAGTAGTACTAATCATGCTCTGGCAAATATAAGGCAGTCTATAATCCCACACCACTGCTAGCTCTTAAGAATTTTGTGATAGTGGTTTGTCATAACAGTATAAAAAATTACAGAGGGCAAACAAAACTGCTCTGCCCTCCATAGTTGTGTTTTCAGGTATATGATGCCTTAGAAATCTTTGTTTTGGGTTAAAACTGTTTTTCATTTCCTTATATCAGTTTAAAATCAAAATTTCAAAGCCTTAGTAAGCAACTTGTAATTTAACTTCTTAACCAAAGTATCTTCCTGCTGACTGTAAGCTCTTATTGTGATGAATTGGAAGCATAGTAGAAAAAAATATTCAGTATTTTCTCTGACTGCTCTTAACTTCACAGTAAGAAGCAGTAGACTCTAGGTGTTCATTGAATGGTGACCAACTGTGTCTGTTAATTTTATTTCATCTCTTAAAGTCTTTTACACTCAAGATTTCTTTCTTTTCCTAATTTTCAAATATTGCTAATTATTAGTTCAGCATATTATTCCTTCTAGTGGAATGGATTCCCATTCTACTAAAGGTGCACTACCAGAGGTGCTTTGTTACAGTATTTTCTGGAAGCCTTTTCAAATCTTTTGGAATTGTTTCTGAGATCATTCTACTCAGTGCAGAAAATAGTCATATGCATCTAATTATGCAGGCAGGCTGATACCTATTGTATCAGCATACACACAAACATGGTTTATTTTAGCCTTTTAACGATTTATACCTAAGAACTTCTACTGCACAGAGTTTATCTATTCAAATCTGCTCTGGCTGCTGCTTTGGTAATAGTCACAAAGAATAGTCTTATTAGCATTATGTTAAGGAAACTTACCAGAAGGAAAACAAGCTGCTGCCCCTGATCTCATTCTTGTTTGTTATTGACATGCATAGGCAGCCAGAAACATTTTTGTCAAGAAAATTATTTTTGTTTTCAATGATGAATGTCTTTTCTATCCTATAAAATTCTAATGTAACTGAAGAACTGATAAAAAGATCACAGGAAGAAAAATTGAAACATAGGAGATTTATAGACATACTCTTTAAAATTGTTTTGCTTTTATTTCTTGTTAATAGCCATCTAACACAACACCTAATTAACATTCTGTATAAAACACAGCATTATTAAGGCTTCACTACACTCATAGACACCTTTCAATTAAGGTGGTTGAGTTCGCACAAAACATGCTTTCCAATCCTCAGAAAAAGCTTTTAAGAAAACTAGTTGAATCTTGACAAATTTATTTCAAATAAAAGGAGAGAGACTTTTCAAAGTTTGTTTGGGACCTTTAAAAAAAAAAAAAGGGAAATAACCTCCCACCAGTAATATATAGAAACAACTTTGAGACCCTTTGCAAAAAGAAGCAAGAACTCTGGAAATGCACAATTTTTAAAAGTCTCAGGACAATCTCCAAAGTTTTCTACCTTTTTTAGAAATAGTGCTTTTCAGACACTAGTATTTTCACTGGGATTTCCTCATTCTACATGGTTTTGTACTGAATTTGAACTGGTTAACATTTTTTATTGAGGAGTAAAGTAGGTCTGGCTTAAGACCTGAAAAAATTACGACCTGTCAAGCCAGTGGAACAAACTGCTGTTTTGGAATCAATTCTTAGATCCCCAAAATTTTTGTACCCTGTTTTTCTTGTTATCAACTAGTTGACATCCCTTTCTTGTGCTGCTGTGCCAGACTAATGATATTTTGTTATGAGTTCATTGTAAAATGGATTTCGGTATCATGTAATTGAAGTTAAAATGGAATCCTAGTGCAATTTTGTTTCTTTCTGTGGAATACTAAAAGTATTACTCAAATTCAGTGTAAAAAAAATTAAGTATTTCCAAGTACTTTGCTTTCTGTCTTTTCTAGCTTTTGTCCAAGCTAAACTTTCTTTCCCCTCTTTCTGTTTTGGCAGGGGGTTTTTGGTGAGTTTTTCGGTTGGTTGGTTGTTTTATTGTTTTTGTTTTTGTTTGTTTGGTTTGGTTTTTGTTTTGGGTTCTTTTGGTTTTTTTTACTTAGATAAACTCTCTTCCTAAGGACTACTTATGGCTTCAAAAAAAATGAAAGTAATCTAGAGTTCACTTACAGATCAAGTACCACAAGCTGCTGTTTTTAGTTTATTAATGCTTTCCAACTCATTTCCTACTTCCCTGCCAAAAGCAGTCTTTAGTGGACTGTAAAGTTTTTTAAATAATAGACATCTGATCCAAGTTTCTTATGATTTTTCTTTTCAAGAGATCACATACTTTCAGAAATCTGGTAAAATTTTATTGTAGTATAAAAATCTGGTATTTACACTGGGTGCTAAGGGTTGTGAACTTATTAGCCTTTTAACATCTGTTAAAAAATTCATTTCCTCATTCTGAGAGATTAATCTTTAATACACATATTCATATGATGTTAAGTCAGAAGAAAAGATTGCTGAACCCTCCACTCACAAATAACAGTATCTGATATCACAATGGTTGTGACCTTTGAAAAAAAAAGTGCTCTTTTGAAGTACAATGCAGGACTGTAAAAAATTGTCATGAATTTAATGGGCTTGACAGCAGCATTTGCATCTCTAAATAAAGGATCTCTTTGATCGTGTATGACTTCCAAAAAAGAGGCAGGCCATCTCTTTGTGATCAAAGATCTTATGGATGAGATACAAGTTTATACTCCCCCAAACATACACTTGACAGACTCTCAAATTGGGGTCTCAGCACAAGTTGCCCCCTCCTCCTCTAACCAAATTGTGATTTCACAGAAGACTGGCATCAGGAGCAACAAATGTAGAGGGACCCTTCTGAACATAAGTCAGTCTTTAGCAACTCATAGAGGCTTGGGCTCTTTGGTCTGTCACACTTATGTAACCACAGAATTTTTTGGTGGTTTTGGGTTTTGTGACAATTTGTAGGACATCTATGCTGTAAAACAACATTAACCTCAATGTCAGTTGAGGTACTATTGACATCTATAAAGTGGCCTAGCAGAGAAGCTTAGAGCAGGGCTAGATATTTCTACAATCAACAATCTGTTCAGTGCTTTTGATTAAAATTTAATAAAAATGTTCAGTGAGGTGAAAACTTGTGTATAGCAGGTGAGGAAAGATCAACATTTACACAGCCCAAATCTAATCCAGCCACTTTTTCCTCTTCTCATATTCCCCATTCATACAGAGTGTCCCATCTACTCCTGAAACTTAACAGGGAGCACGACATGGTCTCTAACTCAGGAAAGAGGATTAAAAAAAATAGTTTCTATTTGTAGGACCTGAGGGTCTTAAAACTCTATCTGCATCCCTATACCACTGGCAGCTCACCTACTTAAGCCAGAGGTTTTTCTTTGTCTTCAAGGATATAAAATTCCAGTGAGGTCACTGTGAATCCTATTCAGAAACTCACGACTGTAAAATATAAAAAGGCAGAATTCAGTGATGATCAACTCAGAGCCAAAATAAACCAACAAACTCAACATTGCAAAGTCCCGATGTGACTGTGGAGTTCAGGCTATGTAAACTATTTAGACCAGACAAAATCTGAAGCTCTCAGGATACTCTTTTGTGATTAGGAAATGGTGCTGGTGAAATTATCACATTAACATTTTACAGGAATACAGAGGAAGGACAAGAAAAGAGAGAAAGAAAGGGAAGCTTCAGGCAGATTTCTTCACTATGCTCTCTGAAAGCGTTGCATCATCCCTAGAACCAGAACTGTTTCTTGATGGGCTTAAGTCTTCGTGACTGATTAAGCAATAAAGTAAAGTAGAAATTACCAAAGCGTGTGGTTTAAGTACTGATTTTATATTGTAATTTTAGATTGGATGAATTAATACAGTGTAAATGTCTTGGCTGATGCAGACTGCTAAATATACCTGGTTGGTAAGGCACTATAAAGCTGTCCTGCTTCCCCATGAGACGTTTGAAAGGCCAGGATTTTAGCAATGAGACACTGGCCTTCAAAAGTCTTCCATCATAAGCAAACGAAGCAGTCCAGCATGGAAGGTCAATCATCAATCACTGTTACACTGTCCTTCCTGTGTAGCACAAGTAACATCATAGCACAGGCTGTTTCATAAGCATCCAAATTCATTCACATTGGGTTTGTGGGTTATATCATAGAAATACATGGCTTTAGTCAACGTGTGCTGTGATGAATCACAGAATCATTTAGGTTGCAAAAAGCCCTTAAGATCATCAAGTCCAACCATTAACCCAGCACTGTCAAGTCTACCACTAAACCATGTGCTGCAGTGCCACATCTACACTTCTTTTAAATACCTCTGGGGATAGTGACTCAACCACTTCCCTGGATAGCTTATTCCAGTGCTTAACAACCACTTTGGTAAAGAAATATCCAATCTAAACATTCCCTAAGTACAGTGAATTCTGGTAGAGGAAGTGTTTGTGACCACAATTTCTTTATCATCCGTTCAGCAACTTTTTTCATTTTTAGAATTTCAGATTTTGATACTTTTTTAAGGGAAAAGACATTTCTCAATCTCTTTAAGGAAACAGGGAACAATACCTGTTGAAGCAAGATGTCTTTAAAAAGTACATTTTTTTTGTTCTATGATAGCGAAAGGAGATTCTTGCATGTCTGTGAAGGCTTTTCAATCCAAAAGGTGAAAACATAGAATATTTTGAACAAAATTTGTGTCAAAATTGGATTTTGGTGTAGCTAGTGTAAACATACAAAAATTAAAGAGAAAACATAATTCAGTGTGTGGAAAAAATGGGAACTCAAAGCTGACCAACCCTACAACATGAGTAAAATATGGGTTACATTAAAAACTGAAAATACATAAGTATCTTATAAAATAACCTTTTGGAATATCAATAACCTTATAATAAGACCAATTGCTGCCATCAAAATCTGGCGACTCTTGAAATTCAGTGTAACATATAAATCGTGACTCTGCTGAATACCTTGTATATTTCAAATTTTTTCTTTTCAAGCTAGTTGAATAATTAATTTTAATACTACATTATAACTGCATGAAGTTCTATTTTCATTTTCATGTTACAGAAAGGTGAGATGGATTTAAGCCTGAAGACCTGTTTGGCATTAAGGTGGGTCTTTTTTAAAGGATAATTTGCCCCATAGTAGGACTCATCTAATAAAGAGCAAGTGCACTGCCCCCTCTGAGCAGATAAACACTCCCAACTTCTCCAGTGAAGTAAGGATGTGTTTTTTTTCACAGTACACATAATTGTTAAATATTTGACCAATCATTTTTAATGGCCCATAGACATTTTTCTTAATGAACTTCCAGTCATATTTTCAAAATGGTCTGTTATTCTAGTCATCAACTCCTAGTAAATCTTTAATGTTTTCTACTAGTTATGGAAACTGTTGAAATGGGAAGAGTAAATCATTCATACAAGATTCTGCCATATTTACTCATATTGGATAAAAAAAAAGAAACACAAAATTACTTAAAAAATCTATTTGGAGCAACTAGCTAATTTTGGTTTCAGATATAAGCACTCAACTTGGCAAAAAGGCAAAAAGGAAAGTTTTATTGTTTCCATTTTTTTCTGTTGTTTAAAGTAAAAAATTAACCTGAAATAAATATTTTCTCATAGTTTAAAAAAAACTTATCCTACAGAGCTGAGATTTATAGTCCATTTTAAATTTTGATCCAATAATAACGAATGATTAAAAAATAATCTTGCATAAGAACTGAAAGCTCTTTATCAAAGAACTTAGACTGCACATATATTAAATTAATATTCAAATGTTTGTCGAAGAAAAACAAAAAGCACATAAAAGCACTCTTTCAAAACTACATTTTCTATTACCTTGTCCATGCAAAAATATTTCAAGGGATCACACGAAAAGCTAATTCAACTTTTCAGATTACCCATGTAACTAAAGAGTGATGAAAACTAATTCATTTGTCTCAGCCATTTTTTCCTCTACTAATCTCTGATTCAGAAAGAATAGTAGACTGTTTTGACTGTGCTCTGTCTTCTTTTATTTTGTTGGGTGTATTCATAATAGTTTGCTTTTCTTTCCAAAGTCTGTCAAATGGAATGTGGCATCTGTAAAAAAAAAAAAAGTAGCATTAGTATGTACCATAAAAATGTAAAGTTTTGTGCTTATTGGACAAACACAGGCACCTTCCATCTCCTGAATTCTGGGAATTGTCGTAAAATTGGCATTTTCAGTACGAAATGTTATAATTAGAATTACCTCTAGATGGCTTTTTTATTTTCTTTCTTTTCTTGTTTTTGGGGTTTTTTTAAATAGAATTTATACTGTACAAGCCCTTTTGAATTATCTGCATGGTAAGCTCTGATATCTGAGATGCAGCTATTCTAAGGGCAAAAAATGGTGCTGTGAATTAGATTTTTCTTTCTCTTTTACTACTAGGTAGCAAGTTTTGCTCCTTTTTTGAGAAATAAAATAATTTTCTCTCTACCAAATGATGTTGCACTGGCAATTTATTGGTATTATTGAAGAACTCTAGAGTGCTAGTACTAAATTAGGACCACATCATGCTAGGATCCACACATCATTGAACTTCAAATCAAATCATTCCCAGAAGACAGGAAAAATATTTTTTCCTTTTTCAGTAGCTTACTGAACAATTATGTTGGTTTTAATCTGTGCTCTTGTAAATAAAGTGCAAAGTATTCTAATCACTTGGGCATAGTAAAATGGAAGGTTCTATGGTAATAGAATGAGGAGTGACTTTAGAAATATAAACCATCATAAACAAATGAATAGTATGGCTTTTATACAGATTGGGTTCATCCCTAAAAGGACATTTATATTTCTCATCTTTTTAGACCAAACAATGGCATAAAATCCCTATAGCAGATATATTTAATGAAGTACAGAAAATGAATGATGAATAATAAATCATGTCTTGTATGTTCTCTTTTGGAAAGGATTTGCATTAAACAACATTCTTGACTTGTCATTCAAAATTAAAACTAAATCTGCCTTCGCAATATAATATTTACAAAGAGAATGCTTCTTGCCTGTTCTTCCACTATGCATAGTCGAGTATTGTACACATATATTTCTGGAATGAGGCAGGTAAAGTCATCCAGCTAAATCTATCATCTGCTGGTCTTGTTGTTGTTATTTTCAATGGAAAATGTCCATAAGTTATGTCATTCTTTACCAAGGAGTGATTGTTGGCACACTTTTATGTGTTGTACATGATCCGAAGAAATTAACAAAAAATAATAGATAAATACAGTTTGTACCTTATTACCTGATAGTTCCAGAGAGCCTACACCATCACTTAACTATTGTCGACATTGAAAATAGAAAGCAAAGCATTTGAAAAGTTAAGGACACATAAAATCCCTATTGTTCAATGTTCATATCATGCAAATATGTGGATTATCTCATTTATAGAATTATGAATGGCATTAATATTGACCTTTCACATTTGAAAAATCTTCACAGAATGATTAAAATAAAACCAAATTATTTGTGTTTTGCTGAGTTGAAGAGTATGTAGTAAAAGAGACCACAAATCAGTCAGAGCTTCAGGATTAATTATATGATTAGGACCTAATTCAAGCCATCCAGCTCTGTCTCCAATGTATAAATAGCAAAGTCTCTCTTCAAGATGTCCAAATTCTCAAAAGAAATTCTTTCACTTTCAGTGTTCTCCAACATACAGCAAATAAGTCTGCCTACATGATATAGAATTTGACACAGAACTTGTAATCTGATTCTAAATCCAAACGTAAGTTTTAGTCTCAAAACCAGGAGAAAACTACTTCTTCAGAGGAACATACGTTTATGTTTTAGTCTGTCTTTTTTATAATTGTCACAGGTCACAGTGAATCTAGTGCCATGGTGCTGCCTTCTCAATTCATGCTGACAGTTGATGGAGTTCTTTCTTTTCTGATCTTACTTATGAACTTTTCAGCAACAAATAAAAATTGTCCAAATCGTGTTTGAATCAGATAACAAAAAGGACTGTTTTATTTCTACCCTTACCCTTAGATATCATTACTGTTTGATTAAGATCTGACCACTTTGATGATCATAAATCCGAGCAGTCACAAGCAAGCAACTGATCTGATATAGTCTTAATTGAGCTACTGGGGTACTGTAGGATGAAGCACGGCACTTCCAGATTCTGAATTGCTTTTATTGTCTTTTACTTTAATGGTTAAAAGTGCAGGAATAATTTTGAAGGTTTTTCTTTCTTACTCAGAAGCCTTATAGCAGCAGTTTTGTGATGTCAACCACAAAAGAGAAAGAACAACAAAGATTACAGGTAATAATTTCTTTTTCTGTTAACTCTGTATTTGAGATTGTTTTGGCTATTTCATTTTGCAGGGGTAAAAATAAAGACCAAGGCCCAATTCAGTTTTTGTTCTAAAATATTTTGCACTTCTGTTCATTCCCTATAGTATGTTTAAGGTAGTTGTCAACCACAATTTTGTGGACACTACCATAAAATGCTTATACAAGTATTTATATATACATGTAAAGTAGAAGGTTCAATTTAAATAGTATCTCAGAAAGCAAATAAAACAGCATCTTTTATCCAGCTGTATTTACATACATGCATGTTCTTTGTTCTCTAAATTGCTTAGGTATACCTAGACAGAGTCTGACTTGGGATCATGTTGGATACGTTCACCTGGACTCATATGGTCTAATTTTGTTAATCTCAGTCAAACTAAGCATTACTCAGAAAGGAATGTCTGCAATACATACTGAAAAACACAGCTCAACATAATAAAGCCAGTAAAATCACAGTCTAATTTATGCTTACATTTTGATGCCAACTAAGCATGCATCTGTATTTGAGCTATTACATGGATTGTCTTCGTAACTGATGGTGTGAAAGAAGGGCTTCTAGGGCACAGTTCTTCTCCTACAGCAGTCATCTAAAATTAGCCAAATGAGTCATGGCCTCATAGTGCCTCTCTTTACTGACTACAGAGAGAGTCTAGATAACTAGCTGAGATGTGAAAGTCTATACAGTAGTTGTCTAAAGTTTACAGATATGTCCCACTCATAGTGATTTCACATTGACATAGGTGTCTCTATACCACTCTTTGGGATTGATCAATTTAGTTCAATTTCAGAGTTGCATCAATTCATGTGAGTTTTAAAACAGACCAATTAAAATGGTGCAATGCCTATTTGTCAATATGGCAGATGGATTTCATGACACTTCAGCCTAACTTAATGGGGAAACAGATTAAGATGAAATAATGAGTCCAGTTCATACTGAATTAGCTAATTAATTTAGTTTCTTAAAATCCAGTTTTCAGTGGGTCTAGTTTTATTTGGATATAGGAAAATCTTCAAGATATTTTAATATGAATCTGAATCACCTTGACTCAGAAACTGAAAGAAAAAGCAGGAAAAGCAAAACTAATGCTGGGAAGATAAGACATCAGGCTCATATGCAAAAATAGGTTTACAGAGGAGAACGAGAAAAAAGTGGAGGAGAAAATACCTTTTTTTTTTTTTAATTAACAAGGGAAAAATTGCTCATTACACCTCTGTCTAGGTACCTGAATCTTTCATGTGGATATCTGTGCCTGGGTGTAGGTAGGTCTAATGAGATGTTTGAAAGTCTAAATTGTAAAACTATAGAAAGAGTTCAAGTTTGGCATTGGTAGTTCTCATGATAACAATTCAATTATAGACTGAAGATGAAAGTCTATACTTCTTACTAATTTCAACTGGGATTTGGACACTGATTTTGAAGGGACCATAGCATTATGCTAAGTCTCTGATTTGTGATACTAGATTGTATGTCAGATTAAGTCACTCTGCAGTTTTGGATTATGTCAATGAGGATGTCAGATAATGTAAACAGATCTATTACCCTTGAAATCAGTGGAGTCACTTTGATTTACACCAGCTGGTAATCCGACCAGGGATGCTTACAATGGCATCCCAAGTTCAGCTATTTAAATGAAGATCAAGGATGTAACTTCCTCATTATTCCTTGTAGCTTCCTTTTGCTTCTGCTGATCTTTTGCACACTGATTATTTCAACAGTATCAGAAACCAGACACCTATTCAATTTAGATCTCTGATTCACATCTTTTGAGATTTGGTTGTTAACATGTTGGTGCATTAATTAAAATGTACTCGATTTACATCTGGATGCATTCAGCCACACTGAAATAACTCACAGGAGACAAATTTCTTTTGTAAATGAAGATGATTGCTGCGCAGCAACTGTGGCAAGCTTCAGTTTGTCACATATTGTTAATGATTTTGGAGTGCATGTTTACACAGAAAACATAAAGACAATTCATTGCACCTTCCTATATGTTACTGAATGACCCAATAACCTTGTAGTATCCGAATGTCTCTTTTTTTTGTAATACTGTACACAAGAATGAGCGTTATTGTCATCTAAAATGAAATAAAACTTCCACTTTACTGATCCCAAGGTTTCCACCATATGAATATTTCTACCATATCGTGCAGAAAACATGTACTCTTTCCATACTTCAAGTGCCTGCTCTGTAGACCTGAAAATGCTATACATTTAAAAACCAAGCATGAATTGAAATAGTAATAATCCAACTTATAAAGTCTCTCTTTAAGTGAGCAGAAAATAAGAAAGGTGACTTGACTGCAATTATAACAGAATTTTGATAAAAAACACACAATATAACTTACACCATGTTTTTGGAAAGTTCTCAAGAATGTCAAACAGTTTTTGCTCATATTTCCTCCTGGTGCTGTTGTTTATAGCTTGCTTTCTGCTCCCGTCCTTTGCTTATGTATTATTACTCCATATTTATCACTTTCTACACTTCTGCCCAAAGAAGTATAGGAAGCACTGTATTTCAGATCACAAAGTCTGCAACTGGACATTTGTTTTAGCATTTCAAAAGAAGTAAAATTTCATCAAATTTCTCAGAAGGTGAAATTAAACCAGAAAGACAAGTAATAATTTTAAATCCACCCTGTTACTCCTCTGTAACTACTTTTTGCCCCTCTTCAGTGAAAAGAGATCCTCTTTTTTTTTATTTTTCTCTTTTTTCTTTTTTTTTCCCCCTCCACAACCTTCAATATCATTTGGAACTCAATCCATATGACAAAACATAGGAATTATGTTACTGACATTTATTCTTTAGTTGGCAACATTTAAGTAAGGTGGAAGAGCCCGGCCTATAGGCATAACTAGCTCCTTTAATATTTCATACTTGTACCACTTTATATGGACAGCAATCAATTTAAGAATATTAGGTAGCAATCTCATGCTAAAGTTAAGTGTTTAGTTATGCCACAAGGTCAGGTACTGTTTGGTATCCAGTTTACTTTCTTTTATGGACACATAAAGACACCTCCCAGAATTTTTGTCCTAATGATAACATGTGATGTTTCTCCTGGTATTTTGCTATTTCCTCCTTTATGGTAGTAAAAGTGAAGGCAGTATTAAAAAAAAAAGTAAAAATCAAAGCCTGTGTATAATAGCAATAATAATAATAATAAAGAATAAAGATTCCCACAAACCACACAAACTGACATGAAACAACTCTCATTGTGTTGGGGCTGTGAAACAATAATTCTGTCCTGCAGATTTGTTCTAGTTTATTTTTTGTGTCACGATAAAAGATGCTTGTGATAAACATTTCTGGATACATCACAGTCCATTAATATTTCTGGATACATCACTGTCCATTAACTACAGGGAAAAAAAATTTAAAATTTTAGGAAGAATATTGCTACACTACCGATGCCTGCTGATCATGCTTTAGAAAGCTTTTCAAATTTTTTTAACCAGTGACTAAACTATAGAGTAGCTACAGAGTATCAAACTGATAATATACCATTTCCTGGGATATGTGACAGAAAAAGCTATGACAAAACAAAGAAATTCCATCTTTAGTCACCTGACTTTTGTACAAGAAGCATATGTTGGATATGTGAGAAGAGCTAGGTCTTCAACACCATTTTTATTGGTCTTCATAGATTTATTCCATTAATGAGGAACATGTGTTTAGATGGACTTTGGGACTATTGAATTAGCTGCCTACTGGTGCTGAAGACATTACTGTTGATTTTTAGTTTTTATTTTGGGGGAAAATGAAAGTATATCAGGTATATTTGACAGAATAGTTGTGTTCTGAAATGTTGGCTGTCCAGTTTTTCTCTGAGAAAGTGAGACAGAGTAACCACATGCTGCAGGAATCTCAATTTCAATGCATACTATGTGAGAAAACCTAAACATAGATGGGCTCTTCAACTACCACTTGTGAGGTTATCTAACTGCCAACAGCACATATTAAATGTCATGTGCATGTGGTGTGACTAAAATATGAAGAGTGTTAATCCTGATTTCAAATAACCCTCTGATAAAAGTTTGGTGATTGCTCCTACTTCCACTATATCCGCTGCAACTTACCTGTAGATTTTCTGCTTCTGTTTTAGTATTTCCTTCTAGCAATTACGTGGAATAAATCACATTTTCTCCTTAGATTTTCTCTGAATTACTTGCTTGATTAATGCAATAATAAGGGCTCCAGTCAGCTGGAACAACTTTTTCAATAAGGGATGTTCATTTTATCCCTGGTCCTTGAAACTTCTTCCAATCAGTACTTCAGTAAGAAATGAGTACTTTTGCCATTGCTTTAGCACTTTGTTGTATGAACAAGTCTTTTGATTGGCCAGAAAATATAAACCTTATTTGGCTACTGTTAAAGACAAAGGAAATGTTACTGATGCCTTTAATGTGGAAAAGTGTAAGCTCTGAGGTCCGAGTTTTCAGCTCATCTGCCTGTTTTCTACTTACGGATACTTTTAATCTTTCTGTGTTTTACTCATGTTACCAGTGCTAATAACCCTTAGCAGTTCTAGTTGCCAAAGGCACAAAAAATGATAGTTCCAGAAAAGTAACTGCTATTTTGTATCCTAATATTGATAGAATTACATATACATTGCAAACATTGGCACAGAATTCTTAGTGAAGACAAAAAGAAAATGTTTAATTTTATTAAGTCTATGGTCTTACTAAATTATGCTTCATTCTAGAAAACAATTCTATGTCTTGAGACCAAATTGTCCATTTAGGAGAAACTCCTGCTTGTACTAACACAAAACAGGCAAATTCCTTTGAGTTTTCATAGAGTCATTATCTTTTGCTATTTCATTGAATCAAACAAGAATGATATTTAGACAACTCATTTAGCACAGTAAGCTAAGGCTTGTCATTAAGCAAATTTTTAGTTCTGCTCCAACTTTCTATCTGCATTTGATTTCAGCATATATAGAGTGATTGCAAACATATTTTCAGTGGGAAACACTATTGCTTTAATTTATAGATATCCTAGTTATGCTGAGATCAATTCCAGAGCTCGTTACTATTTATGCCTTCTTTTTTCTTTCTTTGTAAAATGGTGAATATCTTGACTTAGCTACTAAAAATAGTTCACCTGTAGAGCCTTCCAACACTCCAACAGATCAACACTCCCACCCAACTCAGTGTCATCTGCAAAATAATACTCCCCTGCAGCCCCTGGAGAAGGCCATGGTGAAGCATATTGTGACCCTGCCACCTACAGCAATGAGCACACCAGAGCAGTTAATTGACACTACAGCCTGTGGAGAACCCCACACCAGAGCATGTCAATAAGCCCTGAAGGAAGCTGCAGCTTGTGGAAAGTTTATGCAGGAGAAAGCTCCTAGCTGGAACCATGGCCCATGGAGGGGAGTCCATGCAGGAGCAATCTATGACTAAAGGACAATACTCCATGGAAAGAATCCACACTGGAGCAGTTCTTGAAAACTGCAGCTTGTGGGAAGGGCCCACATTGGAGTCTGTGAAGGAATGTATACCATGCAAGAGACCACACGCTGGTTCAGGGGAACAATGTGAGAAGATGCAGTAGACATGAAGTGTTATGGTCTGACCACAACCCCCATTCTGCATCTACTCTGCACTTCTTGGGGCTGGAAAGGAGGGAGGCTGAAGAGTTAGGAGGGAAGCAGAAAGGGAATGAAGTGCAGATCGTTTTAGTTTTTTTCTTATTTCTCACTATCCTCCTCTGCTATTAATTGGCAATAAGTGAAATTATTCTTCCCCAAGTTGAGTCTGTTTTCCTGTGATGGTGGAACCGGTGAGTGATCTCCCTGTCCTTAACGCACAAGTTTTTTATCATACTTCCTCCTCCTGTCCTGCTAAGGACAGGGTGTGACAGCTGCTTGATGGGCATCTGGCAGCGAGCCAAGATCAACTGACCACAATATCACATAGTAAACTGGAATTATAGAAATGACATTACCTTTCATCACCACCTAAAAAACCAAACCTATTGATCAGTTAATAGGAAGAAGAAAGGGATTCAGTGAAAAATTACAAAGATAACTTTAAAAGAAGGAAAGTTAGAACAAGAAAGAAAGGATATA